>NC_057739.1:33367148-33384544 GCF_004010195.1 Chiloscyllium plagiosum | reverse complement strand
TGGGTGGCAATTTTAAGGGATCTATGTACCTGCACACCAAGATCCATCTGTTCCTCCACACTGCCAAGAATCCTATCCTTAATCCTGTACTCCGCTTTCAAATTCAACCTTCCAAAATGCATCACCTCACATTTATCCAGGTTGAACTCCATCTGCCACCTCTCAGCCCATCTCTGCATCCTGTCAATGTCACGCTGCAGCCTACAACAGTCCTCTATACTGTCAACGACACCTCCAACCTTTGTCGTCTGCAAACTTGCTGACCCATCCTTCAATCTCCTCATCCAAGTCATTAATAAAAATTACAAAGAAAAGAGGCCCAAGAACAGAGCCCTGTGGAACAACACTCACCACTGACTTCCAGGCAGAATACTTTCCTTCCACTACCACTTGCTGTCTTCGGTTGACCAGCCAATTCTGTATCCGACAGCTAAATTTCCCTGTATCCCATTCCTCCTGACCTTCTGAATGGTTCCATGGGGAACCGTATCAAATGCCTTGAAGTCCATATACACCACATCCACTACTTGACCCTCAACTTGTCTAGTAACATCCTCAAAGAACCAAGATTTGTGAGGCATGACCTGCCCCTCAAAGCTGTGCTGACTGCATTTAATTAAGCCATGCTCTTCCAGATGGTCATAAATTCTATCCCTCAATCCTTTCCAACACCTTGCAGACGAAAGACGTGAGACTGACTGGTCTGTAATTACCGGAGTACCCCATTTCCTTTCTTGGAGAGGAATTACATTTGCCTCTCTCCAGTCCTCAGGTAGGACTCCAGTAGAGAGCGAGGAGACAAAGATCTTTGCAAGCAGCGAAGCAATCCCATTTCTCGCTTCCCAAAGCACCCAAGGACAAATCTGGGGGTCTGGCCCTGGCAACTTGGCAATCTTAATGTTTGTCAAAATATTTCAGCACATCAGCTTCCTCAATCTCTATGTGTTCAGCATGCTTACCTGCTCCTCAATGGTTTCATTCACAAGGTCCTTTTCTTTAGTAAAAACAGAAGCAAAAAACTCATTTAGGGCTTCCCCTACCTCCTCAGACTCTATACACAAGTTCCCTATGCTATCCCTGATCGGCCCTACTCTTTGATCATTCTCTTATTCTTCACATGGTGTAAAATGCCTTTGGAATCTCCCTAATCCTTCCTGCCAAGCCTTTTTTCTGCCCCCTCCTTCCTGGCTTTCCTCAGACCATTTTTGAGCTCCTTCCTCGCCTGCCTGTAATCCCCTAGAGCTGAGCAAGACCCTTGCTTCCTCCACCTTACGTAAAGCTGCCTTCTTTCTTTTGAAAGAAGCTCCTCTGCTCTCGTCATCCAAGGTTCCTTTATCTTACCACTTCTTGCCTGTCTCAGAGGAACACATTTATGCATCACTTGCAACTGTTCCTTAAATGGTCTCCACATGTCTATAGTGCCCTTTCTCTGGAACAATTGCTCCCAGTCCATGCTTCCCAACTCACATCTGATAGCATCATAGTTTCCTTTTCCCAAATTAAATATCCTCCCATTGTGCCCCCTAAGGAGGTGACTGCTCCCTTACTGTTCCTAATTTCTACCCATACTGACTCAATAGGC
Organism: Chiloscyllium plagiosum; assembly: GCF_004010195.1. Taxonomy (NCBI): domain Eukaryota; kingdom Metazoa; phylum Chordata; class Chondrichthyes; order Orectolobiformes; family Hemiscylliidae; genus Chiloscyllium; species Chiloscyllium plagiosum. The sequence continues at coordinate 33,382,962 of NC_057739.1, read as the reverse complement.
AGACCCTCCTTGACAATGGTAACTTCTGTAGCTGTGATACCCTCTCTGATTAGCAGTGCTACACTCCCTCTTTCCCCCATCTTCCTACTCTTTAAATATTCTAAGCACTGGAACATCCAGCAACCATTCCTGCCCCTGAGAAATCCACGTCTGTTATGGCCACAACATCATAGCACCAGGTACTGATCCATGCTCTAAGCTCATCACTTTTATTCCTGATACTCCTTGCATTAAAGCAAACACACTTTAACCGATCCCTTGGTTCTTTCCCAGGAAATTCCTTCCCACTAGTTACGCTAACTCTTGCTATTGTCTCATCTCCATCAACTCTCACCAGTGGATCACATGAACCACTTCAAAAAAGTTACCCTTCGTGTCTTTTTCGAACCTTTCTCCTCACTTTATGAGGAGTGTCCCCCCCTAGTCTTGAAATCCCCCATCCTAGGGAAAGGCACCTGCCATTCACCTCATCTGTACCTCATGATTTTATAAACCCCAACCTCCTACTCTGCAGCCTACCCAGCCTCTCCTTACAGTTGAAGCACTTCATTCCTGGTAAGTCTTTCCTGAATCCCCTCCAGCTTAATGTGCTTCCTATAACAGGACTACCAGAACTGGACACAGGACTCCAGAGGTTGAGCGGTGTTATGGAGGTGGAGAGTCAGGCAGGAGTGCAGAGGTAGAAGTGGTATCAAGTAAGTGCAGATATGTGATCAGAAGCCCACCATCAAAACGTGAGGATTATTTAAATCCTGAAGTTCTCTTACTGACTGAGTTCATTCAGGAGGCCAATCTCTGGTTTCCTTACAGCCGAGGTGGGTCCATTCACTTCCAGATCCTGTCCCATTTGCAGGTGAATAACTCCTCTGATGAAGGCAGCAACCTCAGTACTTCAGCTCAAAACACTGCCTACCAATAGACTACAATGCCACTTATGGCCTCAGTAGGTTTATGGAGGAATCACTTCATTAAATGGATGTATAGAAATCTCATTTGTGGCTTAGAAACTTCTCCAGAATGGATTCCTGAAGCACTTGAACATTTATGAACAAGATGTACAGGTTTCTGTATTGAAAGCCAGAGGCCTTTTAGTTGGAAGTTGAGGCAATCTGTTCTGTGTAGCTAAATAGCTTTAAACATTAAAGATTCACTTCAGACTGTATTTCTAAAGTGTTAATGAAATACAGTACCGTTTTTTGACCCCCATGGTTACACACTTTAAGGCCCTTTAGTGTCATCCCCAAATTCTGAGTTTTCTCCTTCACTCTTTATTCCATGTTGAATGGAACATCGAATTGAGTAAATTGCAAACTAACTACACCTGTGAAAATCCACAAGAATGATTCTTTATGAATTTAATGGTGGTAAATGAACAGTTCATCCATTTATACAAATACAACCAATTTGATATTAATATTGAAGGTACATGCTGATATTCTAGAGTTCTTGCTTGATTTCCTTCACAGGTCATTTCAAATTAAATAGTAATCTTCAATGTAATAAATGGGTCAAAGTTCAGCTCAAGGGAAATTGAATATGGTTTGTGGAAAGGAATTGAGGTGTTGAATGTTTTTCATACTTTATATTCTTGAGTTATTAAAACAAAACCAACACTGATGGGATAAATTCTGCCATTCTATGAGTAATTAATAGACTCACCTGATAAATTCTGAGAGTTTGTGGATTTTTGAGGTTCTTGTTTTTAATACCTATGGAAATATTTTAAAAATCACTTAGTACCTTTCATGGGCTATAAATTACATTCTAACCATAGATATCGTTTTTCTGAATCTGGTATTCTAGGCTGTGATTGTTGAATACTGGTCTAGAGGGTGGAACTGGTGCAGTTATGTTTTGCTTCTCTATGCAGCACTGGAGTTAGAATCATTGAATTTAGTACAGCCAATCCACCTAGCCTGCACATCCCTGGATATTATGAGCTATTTAGCATGGCCAATCCACCTAACCTGCACATCTTGGACTGTGGGAGGAAACCCACAACAACACAAGGAGAACATCTGTGTTGAGTTGGCACAGTCCGTTGAGGGTAGAATCAAACTCAGGTCCCTGGCACAGAGAGCAGTGTGGGCATCCTTTGCCCACCTCTCCATGTCTTTCGGATTCTGTCAGCCACATATCTATCTTTTTCCTGTATAATGGGGGTGGAAAAGAAATTTCAAAATATTGTAAGTAGCAATATCAGTAGTCTTTACTCAGTGATCTTGAAAGACTGATGAGATAGAACTTTCATAAGCCTTTTGGGAACGCCTACCTACAGGCCTAAACCAAGCATGAAGGGTTGGGTACAATACCTGTCGCTCAGTCAATTCAAGACAGATAAAATAGACAACTACAGACAAAATCAAAAAGCCTGAATTCAATGAAACTGCAGCCATGTGTCGAGGGAAGGGGTCACTGAGCACAGCCGAAGTTGTTGCCTACACAGGGTGACCACATAGGCTAAGGAGTAGCTAAAAAGGAGATTCCACATCCACACTCCAATTCTAGTATGCATGGAGAGGCTGCAAGAGCGCACAAGCCGCTGATAGCTGCCTTTCAGGTGGGAAGAGATTCTGACATGGACACTTGTGGCTCAACTGGGCTCCAGTGAACCATTTTCTACTTTTCCTGGCACTGGCAAAACAACAAGATGATGGGAATACCATTATGGTTCAGAATGCCACCTTCCAATTCTACATTGCCAACCTTCCTACCAACCTGGAGAGAAAGGCCAATAAAAGTCAGCTGAAAGGACAGATATGACAGCCATTTGCAAACTGTTTAGTTTTTCAGGTAATAATAGATGGTTAATCTAAAACAACTGTACAAAATATGCCTTTAACTCCAAGTTTGCAGATGACAAAACTAGGTGGGAGTTTGAGGTGTGAGGACTACGCAGAGAAATTTTAGGGCGATTTGGAAAGGTTAAATAAGTGAGCAAAGACATGGCAGATGCACTATGATGATAAATGAGGTTCATCACTTTGGAACTGGGTAAATGCTAAAAAGGATGCTCTCGATGACTGTAGTGTCTAGAATCAGGGGTCACAAAGGACAGGCCTTTTAGGTCAGAGATGAAGAGAAATTTCTTCACTCAGACAGGTAAGCCTGTAGAATTCTATGCCATATGAAATTGGAGACACCAAAATTTTGAAACCTTTTAATGATGTAGATACAGTTCTTAGGACTAAAGGAATCAAGAGTATGGAGTGAAAGTGGGTTCAGGGGACTGAGTTGGATGATCAGCAATGGCAGAGCAGGGTAAAAAGGCTGAATGACCTACTCCTGCTCCTACTTTCTTTCTATGTAAAGATGGGATAAACTGATTTTAAAAAGGTTTTGTTAATTAAACTTAGAATGCTCATTGAGAATTTCATCAGCTTTATTAAACATTTTAGAAATTTAGCTTTCAAATAACAATTCCCAATTTGTACCAATTGTTGGATATTGTATTAAATACAATCTCATCCATTATCAGGATAGTTGACACTTAAATCTCCACTGGAATGTTCTAGGTTTATGCATCATGCTTACTCCACAGGATAGGGTGATGCATTTGACACCAAATATTTCCGAAAATAATTTTCATATTGTGAGCAATTGACACATGCAGCAACTCACCATCAGAACTTCAGTAGTTTCTGTTATTTCACTGTCCCAGTTGTATCTGAACAGAATGGAAAGAAACAGATAGTCAGCAAAGATGGGCAAGGTCATTCCTATTTCCAGGAAAGTAATGCTGCAGTTCAGGAATTGCTTTACTGGTCTGTCTGCTGTAGAGTGTGGAAAAGGACGGTTTAAAGTCTGCACATATGGCTTTCAAATACCAGTGTTTAATTTCCCCGACATTATCAATGTACAGTTGAATTGCAATGGCTGCTTCTTACATCATTCATATGTTACAAAGACATGAGATTTAACAGGAATAGTTTGCTCTGTCCTTTCTGATTTTAGATGTTAAAAACATTAAGAGTTGCAGTTTGCCCATCTAACAAGACACAGATTTGTTATGTGCAAAGATCATTTTCTTCAGAGAGGAGCCTGAGATTTCCAAACAAAAAAGGACCTGGTGCTCTTAAGCTTAAGTAGAAAAGTGCAGGAGTTCAGAAACTTTAGAAGGAAGCAGCAGGATTAAAAAAGAGTTAGAATTTCAGAAGACATCAGTATGATCACTGAACGATCTCTAAAATGGAAGCATTGGGAAGTAAATAGTAATCCAATGCGACAGAAGCATAGGTTGATCACTTTGTTGGGGTGGAGTAAGATTATAGAGAAATTAGAGGGTGAGAATACTGGTCAAATTGTTGGGACACGAGTGTGCCAGTGAAGCTTGACAAGGACCGTCTACAGGATAATATAGGAGGGTATTCAAATTAGGTGGTTTTAACAAAAGTTTGTGAATGCCCAAAGGTGCTGAATATGCAGATTAAGGACTCTGCAACAATGACGAGACTCAGCAGCTGACAGCAGTCTTGCCAACTGATTTCAGAATTTCAGTTTGTAAAACATGCTGAGGTTGCATACCTCTGGATTTAGCATGTAAGGGCAACTGGATAGGTTGACAAGTTGAGGCTCGAGATATGATTTTGACAGGAGCAAAAAAAAAGTTTCAGCTCATTGATGTTGAGCTAAAAAGGATATTTTGACTCTTCTACATTTTCATATTGAATAATATAGTTGGCAAATCCAACAACAATTAGGGAGCTGCTGAAGAAACAATAAAAATAAACTTCATTCAGAAGTGAACTGTATACTTGTAGATGTTGCTCCAGGGTTACTTAAAGGACTTGCATGCCATCAAAAGAAATATTTGTGTTCACCTAAAAACACTTAAGATGTAGTTTGTGTCTTGGAAATGACTTGAGGAATAAGAGGGTAGTATCATGGAGAAGACGGCGAAGGAGGTGGTGGTAGAAACGACCAAAATGATCATTGGTCCCACAAGTAGTGAGAGAACAAAAAGGAACAAACAGAACACTGTCCTAGCCGTATTATTTACTTTCAGAGTTCTATAGCAGCCTGGAAACTGATCTGAAGAAACAGTGATGTTGATGCACGTAATTTCTTTTGCTTTTTGACATATTCAAGGTGGGATAAAACAGGACTATATCTGGATATGCATTTGGTCTAGAGACAATGGTTTATAACAATCCAAGAATTAGCTATCTTTTCTCTTTCAGACATGTTAACATTGTCAATGCTGAATATATTTTAACTTCCGTAAGTGAACAGGACAATTTGTACCTAATTATATTTGAGGCTAGAATTCCATTGTACTAGATTACAAGTAAACAAAGAAAATGTTACCGGAATTAATACCAACATGAAAGCAAGTTTAGTGACAAAGTAACTTAAGTCATGAAGTTTGAGAGTCATTTATCTGTTCAATTTTTTAAATCCCAAATCTCTTATACTCTTTGCTTCCAAGTAAAGATTTCTCTTTTAATGATCTTGCTTGACTCTGTAATTAGGATCCTCTGGGGCAGAACAAATTCTCCCAATTGTTTGGGTGGAAACCTTTCTTTGCTTGATCACAAGACTATATGTTTGTACTTCTGAAAGATATGATTTTTTTAAAAGATCCAATGGTTTGAACTGTAGCAAACTGAACTGAGACGAGGTTGATTGCTTAAAAATATAAAGCCACTGAAGTAACTTCAGAGGCTGGTAACCTGCCAGCATGGTCACCCATTATTTACTTGTGCACAGTACACTGTAGCCAGCCAGCTCAAAGCCAGTCCACTCAGCTGAGGAGATTCTAATCTCCTGATTATATTTTTTTGATCCCTGAAAAGGTAGGATTGACTGTCACATGCAGCACATGAAAGCTATGTTTTATAAACCAAAACTCAAGGTCAAGCTTTGAGATTGATTTTTACATGTCTCTGAAATAACTGCACAGAGGCTGGTTCCAATCACTAAGCCACCCTTGCTTGATTAGTGCACAGTACATCAGTCCTCACCTGAGGGGAATCTAATTTATTTTCTTCCAGACCGAGGAGACTTTCTGAAACTTTGTTTTTTTTCCCCTTAAACTCCCACACTGCTACCAGTGTTACTGCTTATTTTCCCCAGTAACCATGTATGCGCGCACAGGTGCAGGACAGTGAAGAACAACGAGTGCAGAAATCTTCCACTACCGGAAGAAAAGAAAACACCTGAGTGGCCAGTGATAAGCACTATCTGTCTCTCAAGAAGGGCAAAGCCTCTCAAGGTAAAGGGGAGGGCAAGGACTAAATCAAAATAGAACCAGAGGGGGAAATAAAACACTGCACCCCACAGTACCCACTTCTCCCTGAAATCCTTAGGTGTTGTAGACAGTGCATGCTCCTTCTCCAGGGACACCCAGGCCCAAATGTAACTGAAGAGAGGCAGGCAATCAATGATAGCGACCCCTCTCTCCTGATTATACTTGGCTTTTCCCTTTAGTGAAAAACAAGTGCATGCATCTTTATTCCTTTTCCACCACCAGGAAGGAAGGAAACACCCGAGTGTCCAGTATACAAGCAGTGACCAAAGGGCTATGCTGCATGATCAAAAAGTGAAAGGGGAGGGCAGGGACATAATCAAAATAGAGTTGGAGGGGGGAGTAAAACACGACACACCCCACAATGCCCACCTCTCCATAAAAATGACCCCCTCTCTCCTGGCTATAAAAGTTTTTTAAAAAATTCTATTTCTTTTGTTATTTTCTTTTCCCCCTTCTTCCCACATAACTGCCTAACAGCATAGAGTCATAGAGATGTATAACATGGAAACAGGCCCTTCGGTCCAACTTGTCCATGCCGACCAAATATCCCAACCTAGTCCCTTTTGCCAGCACTTGACCCATATCCCTCCAAACCCTTCCTATTCATATAATTGCATTATTTAAAAAGGCATCTGGATGAGTATATCATGCTAATTCCATACATACGCCACCCTCTGCATGAAAAAGTTGCCCCTTAGGTCTCTTTTATATCTTTCCCCTCACCCTAAACCTATGCCCTCTAGTTCTGGACTCCCTCACCTCAGGGAAAAGACTTTGTATATTTATCCTATCCATGCCCCTCATGATTTTATAACTCTGAGGTCAACCCTTAGCCTCCAACACTCCAGGAAAACTGCCCTAGCCTATTTAGCCTCTCCCTATAGCTCAAATCTTCCAACCCTGGTAACACCTTTGGAAATCTTTTCTGAACCCTTTCAAGTTTAACATCCTTCCAACAGGAAGGATATCAGAATTGAAAGCAATATTCCAAAAGTGGCCTAACCAATGTCCTACAGCCGCAGCATGACCTCCCAACCCCTGTACTCAATACTCTGACCAATAAAAGAAAGCATACCAAACACCTTCATTATCCTAACTACCTGCGACTCCACTTTCAAGGAGCTATGAACTTGCACTCCAAGGTCTTTGTTCAGCAACATTCCCTAGGACCTTACCATTAAGTGTATAAGTCCTGCTAAGATTTGCTTTCCCAAAATGCAGCACCTCACATTTATCTAAATTAAATGCCATCTGCCACTTCTCAGCCCACTGGCCCATCTGATCAAGATCCCATTGTAATCTGAGGTAACCTTCTTCACTGTCCACCACAACTCCAATTTTGGAGTCGTCTGCAAACTTACTTACTATACCTCTTATGCTTACATCCAAAATCATTTATATAAATGAAAAGTAGTGGACCCAGCACCAATCCTTGTGGCACTCCACTGGTCACAGGCGTCCTGTCTGAGAAACAACCCTCCGTCTTCTACCTTTGAGCCAGCTCTGTATCCAAAAGGCTCGTTCTCCTTGTATTCCATGAGATCTAACCTTGCTAAATCAGTCTCCCATGGGGAACCTTGTCGAACGTCTTACTGAAGTCCATATAGATCACATCTACTGCTCTGCCCTCAATCTTCTTTGTTACTTCATCAAAAAACTCAACCAAGTTTGTGAGACATGATTTCCCATGCAGCAAGCTATGCTGACTATCCCTAAATCAGTCCTTGTCTCTTCAAATACATGTACATCCTATCCCTCAGGATTCCCTCCAACAACTTCCCCACCATCGACCTCAGGCTCACTGGTCTATAGTTCCCTGGCTTGTCCATACCACCCATCTTAAATAATGGCACCACGTTAGCCAACCTCCAGTCTTCTGGCACCTCACCTGTGACTATCGATAATACAAATATCTCAGCAAGAGGCCCAGCAATCACTTCCCTAGCTTCCCACAGAATTCTAGGGTACACCTGATCAGGTCCTGGAGATTTATTCACCTTTATGCTTTTCAAAACATCCAGCACTTCCTCCCTGCAATGTGGACATTTTTCAAGATGTCACCATCTACTTCCCTACATTCTGTATCTTCTATGTCCTTTTCCAGTGAACACTGATGCAAAATACTCATTTAGTATCTTCCCCATCTCCTGTGGCTCCACATAAAGGTTGCCTTGCTGATCTTTGAGGGGCCCTATTCACCCTTTTGTCCTTAATGTATTTGTAAAAACCCTTTGGATTCTCCTTAACACTATTTGCCAGAGCTATCTCATGTCCCCTTTTTGCCCTCCTGATTTCCCTCTTAAGTATACTGCTACTGCCTTTATACTCTAAAGATTCACTCAAATTCTGTCTACACTTTACATATGCTTCCTTCTTTTTCTTAACCCTCAACTTCTTTGGTCATCCAACATTCCCTACACATACCAGCCTTGCCTTTCACCTTAACAGGAATATACTGTCTCTGGACTCAGATTTCTGAAGGCTTCCCATTTTCCAGCCATCCCTTTACCTGCTAAGGTCTGCACCCAATCAGCTTTTGAAAGTTCTTGCCTTATACTGTCAAAATTAGCTTTCCTCCAATTTAGAAATTCAACTGTTAGATCTGGTCTATTGTTTTCCATCATGATTTTGAAACTAATAGAATTATGGTCACTGGCCCCCAAGTGCTCCCCCACTGACATCTCAGTCACCTGCCCTGCCTTATTTCCCAAGAGCAGGTCAAGCTTTGCACCTTTAGTAGGTACATCCACATACTGAATCAGAACAGTTTCTTGTACACACTTAAATTCCTCTCCATCTAAACCCTTAACACTATGGCAGTCCCAGTCTATGTTTGGAAAGACAAAATTCCTGACCATAACCACTCTAATATTCTTACAGATAATTGAAATCTCCTTACAAATTTGTTTCTCAATTTCCCATTGGCTATTAGGGAGATCTATAATACAATCCCAAGGAGATAACCAACCCTTTCTTATTTCTCAATTCCACACAAATAACTTCTCTGGATGTATATCCAGGAATATCCTCCCTCAGCACAGCTTTACAGCTATCCCTTATCAAAAACACCACGCCCCTCCTCTCCTGCATCCCTTTGTCCTTCCTATAGCATTTGTATCCTGGAACATTAAGCTGCCAGTTCTGTCCATCCCTAAGCCATGTTTCTGTCATTGCTGTGATATCCCAGTCCCATGTTCCTCACCATGCCCTGAGTTCATCTACCTTCCCTATTAGGTCTCTTGCATTGGAATTAAAGCAGTTTATATTATCAGCCCTACCTTGTTCTCTGCTATGTTCCTGCCTGCTCTGACTGTGACTCACTTTTCTCAACTGTACCAGTCTCACATGGATCTCTTTCCTCCGTCTCCCTGGGTCCCACCCCACCCACCTTACTAGTTTAAATCTTCCCGAGCAGTTCTAACAAATCTCCCTGCCAGTCTATTACTCCCCTTCCAATTCAGGTGCAATCCAGCCTTTTGTACAGGTCACTTCTACACCAGAAGAGTTTCCAACGATCCAAAACTGTGAATTCTTCTCCCAAACACCAGCTCTTCAGGTATGCATTTATCTGCTTTATCCTCTTATTCCTACCCTCACTAATTCACAGCACCGGGAGTAATCCAGATATTACTACTCCAAAGGATCTCCTTTTTAAATTTCTGCCTAACTCTATATTCTCCCTTCAGAACCTCATCCTTTTCCCTTCCTTATCATTGGAACCAATGTGTACCATGACCTCCTGCTGGTCCCTCTCCTCAGAATATTCTGCACCCTCCCTGAGACATCCTGGATGCTGGCACCAGGGAGGCAACACCATTCTGATTGTGGCTGGCCTCAAATGTCTCAGTGCCCCTGACTAGAGAGTCCCCGAACACAATTGATCACTTGAAACCCGATATACACTAGAGCTGGTCTCAATACCAGAAACTTGGCTGTTTGTGCTACACTCCCCTGAGAATCCATCACCCCCTACATTTTCCAAAACAGCATAGTTGTTTGCAATGGGGCTAGCCACAGAAGACTCCTGCACTAGCTGCCTACATCTCCTACCTTTCTTGGAATTAGCTCAGCTACCCGACTGTATCTGCAGCTTTTTTGCTTTCCTAGAACCACCATCCATTACACCCCCAGCTCTTGTAATTTCCTCATTGCCTCTAACTGTCATTCCAACCGATCCATTCGATCTAACAGAATTCACAACATTTATTGCAGATATAATCCTCAGTAACACGTATCCTCTCCCTAAACGCTCATATCCAGCAAGAACATATCACTCTATTAAAGATCCTGGCACCAGGCAGGCAACATACCATTCTGATCTTGTGCTGCTGGCCACAGAAATGTGTCTGTGCCCCTGACTAAAGTGGAGGCTCCCTGCCTCTATTCTTGATGAAGGTCTTTTGCCCGAAATGTCGATTTTCCTGCTCCTCGGATGCGGACTGACCTGCTGTGCTTTTCCATGACCACTCTGATCTAAACTTAAATCAATATAGAGTTGAGGGGGAAATATCCACTCCCTGCAGTGCCCACCTCTCCCTGAAAACCTCAAGGGTGAGAGTAGACACCGCATGCTCCTTCTCCAAGGATACCCAGGCCTGAACATAACTGTGGAAGAGAGGCAGGCAATCAGCCATAATGACCCCCTCTCGGTTATATTGGTCAGCCAGGTCCTTCCTGCTTGGCCCAGATCAACAGCCTCAATCGAGTAGTTAACAAGGTCCACCTGGTTCCAATCACTACAGCAAAGGAAAGAAAACAAAAAGAATTGGCTTCTGGAACAAACACTAAAGTATCAGGGAACAGCCACATTTCCACGCCAAAGGAATCAACTAATTTCCCCAGCCCTAGGTTTAAACATTAATTCTCAAAAGACAATGAACTCTAAACTGTAATTTTAGATCACCACCATTCTCCTCTAACTCTTTGTACATGTAAGAGGATGTCATTGGGAAGCACCAAGTGACTGCATGAGCTGTATGCTTGATGTCACATTTTTCTTGAGGGTGGCATGCAGTAAAAATTGGTCTTCATTCAAGAAAACCCAATGATTGGCTCCTTATTTCTTACAGTAAAAAGAATTAAAAGGAGCTGAAAAATAAAAAAGGAAACCAGTTCACCACTCCTCACCTAGTAACAACAGGTTTTAGATGGTTTAGTTTGAAATGCAAGAGGAGATTTTTAGCTTTGGAATAACCCATGGACTTTCACAGATGTGAAACATTCAGATTTGCTTCCTGACAATCTAAACATTGAAAAACAAAAGATTTTTTTCTTTAACTTACATGGAAAACACTTTTGGTAAGATGCTCACACAAGCAGCCAGCTTCTTCTCCACAATAGTCCTAGGGAGGGAGGTCAAAAAATATCAAAATCAACTGAGCCCACTATTTTTGAAAGGTAATCAACAATTTACACTTCATTTTATTATTGTAGTTATTCTTTATCATCTTTAATATGTACCCAGAACTGGATATGCCTCAATTCAACATGTTACCATGACAACCCAGATAGTGGTAGCAAAGCACGACTATTTGCTGTTCTCAAAGTGTAATTAGTGAGACAGTTCTGCATTTCCTTTAAAGTCTGCACAAATTGAAGAATCCATCCTACCCTTTAGCATCAGCCAGTTTCTACTTTAGTAGAATGTGAAATGCTGCTTAACAGACAATATATTTTAACATACTGAATAGAGAAAAGATGTTGCTTTCAGGGATGGTGATTGATGGAAAAGTGTCACTGATGTCACCAACAACTGCACCATCTGAGAGATTACGGAATAGTTTCCATTTTGAGGTGAAGAAAACCAATCCATATACAGAAGTGTTCAAACGTGGCTAGTAGTCCTACATGTACCCACATTACTCAAATGATCACAAAACACCCCTCTAACTTCAGAGAGCAAGGGGTTTCATCCCACAAAAGTCTCCGCATTCAAAGGATCATCCTCTGCTATTGTTAGAAATTTAGTTAAGTCCATTGCCAGTAAGTACAGGGCTACAAACTATGAGAGTGTATTTATTGGGAATCAATGACACTTCTTGTTCATTAGACCTGCCTTTGTGTGTTCAATTTCCATGAGCAGTTGAAAGGTATAACATTGAGGACTTGGGTGGATAGGCCAAGCTATTGAGCATCTCCTGAGTGAGATTAGACTATTGTTAATGAACAAGGCAGAATTTGAACGGTGGTATGAGATTGAAGTCAAATGAGGTACAGAAATTTAAAAAATAAAAGATTGCATAGGAGATATGGCACAGAAATGGACCATTCAGCCAATCCACACTATTCTCGTGTTCCTGCTGCACGCGAGTTACCTGTCATCTTACCCTCTTCTAAATCAACCATACCAGCCTCATTTTCTTTCTCCATGAAAATCCTCATCCCACTTCAATTGAAGACATCTGTGCTATTTGTTTTTACCACATCCTTTGGTAGCAGGTTTTACATCATTTGGGGGTAAAGAAATTTTCTCTTGAATTCCTATTTGTTTTCTTATCACTCATATTGATGGGCCCTAGATACACTGCACCCCTACAAAGATAACTTCCTCTGTATATACTATAAAAAAACCCTTAATTTTTAATAGCTCTATAAAAAAGTTCTTTTTCAGAAGGCAAGACCCATTCAGTCGATCCCTTCTATGTTTTTATACTCATTTCTGGCATCATCCTAGTCGATCCTTAACACCATTTTTAATCCCTTTTATAATATGGTGACCAGAACTGCATGCAAGACTCAAGTCTGAAACAATCAAAATATGATAGAGTCAAACAATTTCTCTTTAAAATTTTACCTGTTTAGAAATAGAACACTAGAATAAAGTGGATTGGCTGAATGGTCCATTTCTGTGCCATATCTCCTTTGTAATCTTTTAATCACTTTTTAAATTTCTGTACCTCATTTGACTTCAAAATCTCATGCCACCGTTCAAATTCTGCCTTGTTCATTAACAATAGTCTAATCTCACTAAGGAAATGCTCAATAGCTTGGCCTAATCACCCAGGTCCTCCATGTAGTTTTGTTATGGCTTTCCTACCCTATGGTATAACTTATAGTGAGTAATTGTACAAGAGTTCCCTTTGTACCTCTACAAGTATTAACTGTGCTGCCTACTAAAACAAGAATTAAGTGGGAGAGAAAAAGACAAAGAAAAAAGGTTATAAAATGTACAATAATTAAAATCTGAAGGAATGGAGATTTACACTCAAAAGTATTATTTTCAGTGTGAAAGATTGTTTGGCTGTCATTAAAATTTATTATGCCATTGAGGTTACTTAAACCTACCACAGATTGTTAGGGCATATCTGTTTCAATTAAAGATAACAACAAGAACTTCACACTGTTCAATAAGTTTGAATTGTACATCACTGTTTTGGTACAGTTTACAGAGCAAAGGTGACCTTTAGACTTCTGGATTTTCACCTTTAACTGTATGTATTTGCTGAACTGGTTGCCAACTTGCACACAAAAAAAACTAAAGTGCCATTAGCATAGTTGTTATAATATTAAATTAAAGGTCTTTTATTATTTAAAGGCTACATGAAACTAATATGGGTGTAATTTTAGTACCTCACGCAAAAATTAAACAAAGTGTTGAGTGAACCAGTTGGACTTGTTAGTGATTTTTTTGAGGGTCAGTGGAGCCTGAAAGCAAGCAAGAATTTAAAAACTAGGAGTATCCACTTCAAAACAAAGTATTATTCAGCTGTTAACATCCATCAGTTCTAGATATCCATGGAATTAATTGTTTTTAAGAATAACTGGACATACCATCTGTTTACAATATACCTTTAATGTTTGTGGTTAAAAACAATTGACTGACTGTCAATTTCTAAATAAAATTTCTGCTTTTTTACTCCTGGAATGGGGACACTGCTGCCTCCAAGTACACTTCCAAGCCCGATTTGATACTAGAATTCCTTCCCTGTGCGGAGTCAAAATCTTGACATTCCTTTTCTGACAGCACAGAGAAAGTATCTGCTCACATGGATTTAAGCAGCTAAAGAACACACGCAAGACAGAATTTCAAAACTGCAAATGAAAGAGAGCGCGAGAGAGCGCCAAAAGGATATAGTCAGACAGAGAAGCATGAAGTGATACATTTTCGTAGGAAGAATGCAACAGAGGCAACATAATATAAAACTAATGTTGAAGTTGGCAAGGTAGGTTGAGGAAGTGATTAATAAAGCTCCTGGGCTCTAAGTAGGTGCCTAGATTACAAAACGAAGAATGTTTTGGAAACACTGGTCCAGCCTCAACTGGAATATTATGTTCAATTCTGGGCAATAAGCATAAGAATGTGAAGGTATTAGAGAAGCTGCACAAAAGTTATGGGAGGGTTCCAGGGTTGAGGGACTTATGTGGATAGACTGGAGAAGTTGGGGCTGTTTCCCTTAGAGAAGGTTGAGAGATTAGTTTCTACAAGTGTAAAAAATCATGAAGATTCTGGATGGAGTACATCAGGAAGAAATGTTCCATTAAGGACCCTGCTGTGGGCAGCAACAAAAGATCCAACAGGAATAGGTGGAAAAATATCCAGTTGTTGTGTTTAAAAAGGTAAGAACATGAGGTGCACTGCTGGAAAGGGTAGGCCAGAAATGGTAAGGGAATGACTAGCTGAGTTCTTATAAAAACCACCACAGGCCTGGACCCCTCCCATGTTGTGACCATTCTATACCAGTGCTAAGTTTGTGCTTTAGCTACATCTCACTAAAGATTTCATATGATCTCTCTTGTCCACATTCTATGTTTAGTTGTGCTGAATTTATATCTGATAAGTAATTTCATTTTTTTCACTATTATCTGTTTATTTAGTTCAGTAATCAATCAACTCAGTGAAACATGACAGATGGAATATGATAAGATCTAAAGTCAATTTCAAAATTCTATTAGATGCATGAAGTTTGTGACTGGATTATGAAGAAATTAAACCCCTTGTTCCAACCTGGAAAATATATTTGCACAATAAATAAGATTCAAGTTACAAAAGATCAACTAGGTCAGTTGAGACATGGCATAATGTACAGGCTTATTTTCAAACACTGAGTCAGGGTGCAACTAACTGGGAGATTTGCTTCAGTAATGCTCAATATACTTGACCATTGGCAGGAGCAGTTAACCACACACTGCTGCTTCAAAGAAGTCAGAGATTGGTGTGGCCTCTTCAAGAATGCAATCAGCTTGATGCTTGAGCCTTAATTTAGTTAGAACCATAGAGATATTGAGCATGGAAACAGACCCTTCAGTCCAACTTGTCCATGCCAACCAAATAGCCCAACCCAATCTAGTCCCACCTGCCAGCACCCACCCCATATCCCTCCAAACCCTTTTATTCATATACCCATCCAAATGCCTTTTAAATGTTGCAGTTGTACCAGCCTCCACCACTTCATCTGGCAGCTAATTCCATACACGTAGCACCCTCTGAAAGAGTTGCCCCTTCGTTCTCTTTTATATCTTTCCCCTCTCATCCTAAACCTATGCCCTCTAGTTCTGGACTCCCCCCACCACAGGGAAAAGACTTTGTCTATTTACCCTATCCATGCCCCTCATGATTTTATAAAG
>NC_057739.1:33353944-33366927 GCF_004010195.1 Chiloscyllium plagiosum | reverse complement strand
GAGTTTCACAACATCTTTCCGATAGGAAGGAGACCAGAATTGCACACAATATTCCAACAGTGGCCTAACCAATGTCCTGTATAGCCGCAATATGACCTCCCAACCCCTGTACTCAATACTCTGACCGATAAAGGAAAGCATACCAAATGCCACCTTCACCATCCTATCTACCTGCTCTTTTCTTGGGGGACCAAATGGGTTAGAACTTTAAGTGAGGATGAAATAAGGTTTGGTTGTAAATATGCCCATCAATACTCATGGTTGAGGTTCAAGGTTGATCATAGGAGGTGGAGGCAAGATGTACAGGGAGTCACAATCCAAAAGTAGACTTTCAGGGAGAATGGAAAAAAAAGGAAAAACATTTTTAAAATGTATTGAAATACAGAATAAGCAAGTAGAGAGTTTAAGATAGTGTTATTTTATTGCATGAATTTTTTGAAACATTTCTATGGACAATCAATGAGAAATTTCGATTCAGATGCTTTTTTTATTCCAACCAAACCTCTGGGAAGGCAGTATGGAACACAAACTAAACCTTTAATCCTTTTCTAAATTATATGCTTATACAACCATAATTTCCTTTTAAATTTTTAGTTATTCTGTGGAGAATTAAATGAATATAAGCTGCTAATGGTGCATGTTTCTTAAACATTTCTGAAAGACTAACATGAAAGCAGTAACGGTATTAACTTTGATATAATTTCAGAACTATCATAAGAGTGTGATTTACATGGTAAATCCATGATTTTTGCCAGAATTTCAATTATTGAAGGGACAATACAAAGGCATTTTGGAAGATGCAGGGTACAGAACCAAAATATTAGTCAAGCATTCTTCCCTCTTCCGAATACTGGCTGACTTGTGTCTTTCTAGAATCAACTGAATCTAGTTATTTTACTTTGGGGAGTGATAATTTCACTGCTCTGAATTTCAGGTAATGAATTAAAACATAATGCTAGTAATTAAACTATTTATTTTTTTACCTTGCAATGACTTTGCCAACTTGTTCATTGGGACAGCTGAGAAAGACTAGAGAATGTGTTCCAGAAATGTAGCTCCCAGTAACTGCTGAGTGCAAGTACACGGCAACATTCTTTAGCCCTGGATATAATAACAGGCCCATAAGCAGAACCTAAAGACAAAAAGGTGGCAGAAAGTCACTGGTTAGTTAATTGTCAAAAATTTAAAGCAGATGTGAGATTGACACTAACGGACAACACTAAAGACTTTCAATTTCAGTGATTAGAGAAAAGCTTAACCAACTGATGTCAAGTCTGTCCCTCAATCAAACCTAGGCCTGCTTTCAAGATACCAGACCTGCAAAATTTCTGAGAATGAATTCTAAGTTACCAAGCAAAATAGTTTAACACCTGCTAACCCGAAATTATATTCTGATTTTGGTAAACTAACTCAAACCAGAGCCAGAGCCACCCTTTTCTGTAAACAAAGAAAAATTAGGCAAGGCTTTAAAACAAGAACTCCTCTTGCTAAAAATGTTTTAGCATATTTTAATTGAGGAATATAATTTCATTGAGTCCAAGATAACATTTGAAACAAAAGCTATGAAAAGTGACAGATTCAGTCTTTTGCTTCAAGTCAAAGTCTACAAAATGAGCAAGCTAAGCTCCAAATGTCTATTTAACTTTATGCTTTACATCATCATTACTACAGACGATTTGGCAGATTGCCATATTTAGTTTGCTGTGTTCAATACAATTTAAAACACCCATATTTGCATAAGCTCTAGAACCAGTAGAGTGATCAAACCAGAATTTTCAGACATATTAACCAGAAGCCAGTTACTGAGTTCAGTTATCGCTTAGTAAAACCAACATCAGAGGCATCTAAACACATGGATGTAAATACAGAATTCTGGAAACTGTTGTCAGAGATATCCTGCACCACATTCATATGATGTGACAGTGCAGTTTTCACCAATGGAATTAACAGATTTGTATTAAGGCATACATTTAAATTAATTGCTCTGTTTTTGCTGTACTAAATTTTAAAAACAAAATCTATTTAGTATAACTGAGCTTTTAACTGTACCAAATTATAACCCGATGAAAAACCTCTGGCCCTGAAAAAAAAGAAAGTGGATTCTCATTCTCTCAAGAATGAAATGTTGCAAGTTTTTTTTTAAAAAAAAGAAAAGCTTGCGTTTAGCGATTTTAGATTTTCCCTAAATCCCATATGGATCACCTGATCTGTTTCACATTCTGTAGAATTAAATGTAATTTATATATTATTTATTTTTTTACTGTCTGCTTTGCCATCTAGGAGGATTTTTCAACCTGACTGATCATGGATCATCAGTAGAGAAGGTATCAAATTTGAATTGACCTTAGAAGATATTATGCTTTACAGCACATGAAAACCAATGAAAGGTTTTATTTGAAGTGCATGGTGAATAGTATTTCTTCATCGCAAAACTCAGTCTGACACTTCTGAATGGATTTGAACAATGAAATCAAATGTAGAGTCTAAAACTGATCTTACTCTGTAGTCAGGAGTCATGTTTTAAGAAGCATTTGATCATTTATATCTATACTTTAAACTTTCTACCTAATTCGGAGGTAAATATTCAGTCAAGTTTATATTAAAATGTATTAATCACTGCACTTTTTTGGTTAAATAGTTCCAATTATCATAGTACCTGTGGCAGAAATAAAGTTTATTGCAATCTCAGCTCACTAATTACAGAGTTGTATAGTCCAAATTTTGCAAAGTAGCTATTTTGTTTTGCATCATCAATTTGTCTCAGCCACTTGAGAGAACACTATCTGAGCTTGAATATTGGTGAAAAGCCAAAAGACCCTTTGGACAGCATCTTCCAAACCCACGACTACCACCATCTGGAAGGACAAAGGCTGCAGACACATGGAGTACCTCCACCTGCAAGTTCCCCCTCTAAGCCACTCCCCATCCTGGTTTGGTGATATCAGACTATTCCTTCTTATTGCTGAACCAATATCTTGCAAACTCTGTCCCAAACACCATTGCAGGTTTACCTACAGCAGCCCGTATGGCCTGCAGCTGGTCTCGAAGCAAATTCTCCATCACCTACTAAAGGGCACCCAGGATGGGCAATAAATACTGGCACAGCCAGTGAAATTCACATTCCTCAAAGGAATAAAAAAAAATTGAGGATGCAAAAGAAAGACCCTTCTGTGATTACATAGTTGTAATACTAGTGACCTTGCTTCTGCTACATACATGTGTAGCTTTAAGTGAATGAGTGCCAGGAAGAGGTTTTGCCATTTATGCAAATATCTTTATTTCCTCTTCCCTTGAATAAGAACAGATTAATCACAATGTTTGTGGGCCACTGGTTGCTTAAATGAATCAACAAATAGCACACAAAGGAGAATCAGCACTAAGCTCCTTTGGATTTCTGACTCAGCATTGCTGCATGACCCAGGCTTTTGTTTTAATGAGTGTGAATAAGAATAATTGCCTGGATTTTGGTGGCCAAATTGACATTCTTGCAGCATAGAGGGTTGTGCATCAGAATCCCACAGAATATGCAACTTAATGTAACAATGACTAAGGAAATTGAAAATTTCCACTGGGCATTTCCCCTGCACCTGGAACCGTTCGAAAGCATCAGTGTGAATCAGAAACTTTGGAGAATTCCACAGTAATTAATAGCTGCCCAGGAAGAGTTAGAAGATTGAAAAAAACCTAGTCTAACTTCTTAGACAATAATACCATAAGAAATAAAGAGTAGGCTGTTCAGCCCCTTGAGCCTGAACTGCCATTTATTAGGATTACAGCTGATCTTTGGTAGCTGTTAGATTGAACCCCCCCCCCCCCAAGAATCACCATTCTCTCCCCAGTTACACTGCCCCAGACCCCCTTAAAGCATCCCAGCCCACCACCAGAGTGGTGCACTCACCTGCCACTGCCTGAACACCAACACACCCTTCACCATTATTAAATACTCATCTCTTGCCTGACAAACCACCCATTTTACAGTATGGCACCCTAACCCCACACTTACTCTTTCTCAGGCACTGTCAAAGTGTCTGTCCATGCTGTTGGATGTTGACGTCACAAGATACAGCAACTAATTGCCATGAATTGCTATTTATACAAATATCTTTATTTCCTCTTCATCTAGAAGATTGCAGTGCAGTTCAGGCCCTTCAGCCCTTGATGTTGCACCAACCTGTGAAATTAATCCAAGTCCATCTAACCTACACTGTTCTATTATTATCCATATAGATGTATAATGCCAGTTTAAAAGTCAGTGAGCCTACTACCATTGCAGGCAGGCCATTCCATGCCCCTACTACTGAGTAAGGAAACTACCCCTAATGGCTGTTCTAATCTATCCTACTTGAAAGAGAACAGATTAATCAATGTATGTGGGTCACTGGCAGCTAAAATGAATCAACAAGTAGCACACAAAGGAGTATCAGCAGCCCCACCCCACCCCATTACCTGTGTTACTAGAAATCATTACCATTTCAGGCACACTACATTTCTGAAGGAGCAGTGAACAGAATTTCTGTCTGAAATTTTAATGGAGAACAGCAGCAGCAGAGTGACATCCTGACTGTGATCACCTACTACTCCACTGGAAAAGTATTCTGCCTCAAAAAGTTTAAAGTCCTGAAAGTCCCAACTTAATTGTTGCTTAGCAACTTCCTTCTTCCCCAACATAGGCTCCCTTCTTGAAAGTCTGCAGCCTATAACCTTCTCATGGGCATCTCAATGCCAGCCCTGTCCACAAACCCAGTCACAAATTGATCATGTGCCAGTGTGTTGAAGCAATGTGCCTGCTGTACATAAGTCAATCACCACAGCTATTTCAGGATGGGAATCTCGCTACACAGCTCTCTTACTATCCAAATCGGTTCCCTCGCCTGAGGCGTGCTGACCATCAGTTTAAATTCGCTAGCAGTGACTCCTATGAGAGAGGAGTCCTCTGGCCCCCTAGGACGATAACTTCACGCCTACAGTGCCGGTCACGCTCCTCCCCCCATGACATGGTGTCACTTTATCACTGACCCTTGACTTTTTTTTCCCCACTTTCTTCAACCTTAATGTTGCACTGCACTGTGGAGCTTGTCTCTTTTGCTTTCTTAAGAGGGAGATCCTTAAACGAACTTAAGGTCATTGCTTAAAAAAAAATCTTGTGGTAGACAACTTCTTGTCTATTCGGTTTGTTTATAACAGACGCGGTCAAAAATAGCCACCCGCGGTGATGTTATTGTCCGTTCAGAAGGACAGCTGCAAACTCACCAAGAGGAGTGTGGTAAGCACCAAGCGCAGGGAGCCTTGGAAACGCTGCATGAAGCAGCCCGGTCCTGCACACACTCGCTACCCGTACGTATGGGTGTGACAAGGGGACAAGGCACCGAATCAGGAATCGCTGCTGTCTGGGGCCATAGCTGGAGGATCAGGCTGTCACCACACCCGGCGATAGGATCTACTCGGTGATTCCTCTTCACTCGATCCCTCCGTCCCGCCCTCACCTAAATCTCTCTCTTTCACTCCAACTTTGACCTCTCAGGCACCTTCAAATCCCGCTGACTTCCCTCTGGACCCACCCGCCCCTGCCCGGGCTCGGTAAATCCCCCATCAGGGATCTCCGCTCCTTTCCTGACAGGTCACCTGGAGATGATCCTTCTCCCGCCGCCAATCACAAAGCAGCCTCACACCCCCAGCCTCTGATTGGTCAGTTTAACACGGTGCATGCTTCAACTTGACACCCATCACATGGACCTTTACCGAGCCGGCGAGTGGGGCCAATTCTGACAAGAGAAACCCCTGGGTACTGTTGCCTCAATCTGCTTGAAGTGGTTTGCCATTTACCTCTCTATTTTATTCGCATCGATTAATCCAATCCCCACCATTAAAGCTGGACGCTCTGGTTGGTATGTATGCCTGGAAATTTCCAGGGATATGTTTTAAAGACGAGTTGTCTATTTGCACGGTGGTGTGCAAGAAGAATATGGTCATGAGGGATACGCGAGTGGAATTGTAATCTCATTGGTCTATTAATCCAGAGACCTGGACTACATCTCCAAGGAGGCGAAAGTGAGGACTGCAGATGCTGGAAATTAAAGTCGAGTGTGTGGTGCTGGAAAAGCACAGCAGGTCAGGCAGCATCATAGGAGCAGGAGAATTGACGTTTCGGGCAAATGCCCTTCATCAGGAATGAATCTGATGAAGGGCTTTTGCCCGAAACGTCGATTCTCCTGCTCCTCGGATGCTGCCTGACCTGCTGTGCTTTTCCAGCACCACGCTCTTGACTCTGTTACTCCAAGGACCTGAGATCAAATTTGCCACAGCAGTTAATGAATTTGAATTCAATTAATTAGTAAAAGTGAAAGATCTATCTGGTTCTGCATTCTTTTTCAAGAAAGAAAATCTGATGTTCTCACTGGTACAATGGTGGATAAGAACCCCAATTTTTTTAAAAGACGTTTTTTACTTGTAGTGCCAAAATGTGCGTTTTTTTTTAAAATAGAGGACTGCTACAGAGAGGGAAAAAAGGGATATGAATTCAGTGATTGGCAAAAGCCTGTGTGAAACCGATGGAATGTTACATCTGTAAAATTTCAGGGAAACTTCAAACAAGGAGAGACCTAATACGATAATATAACTAGGTGCTGACAATTTCTGTAGAAAGATCTCTCTTGCAGACATGTCTGTGTTACCCTCCAGGAATATACAAACGTCAGGGTTAAAGTCTGACTGGAATATCAGTCTCTGAGTGTGTTATTGGCTAGACGTCCTAATGAGTAGGTTGGATCACTGTCAATAGACAATAGGTGCAGGAGTAGGCCATTCTGCCCTTCAAGCCAGCACCATCATTCATTATGATCATGGCTGATCATCCTCAATCAGTATTCTGTTCCTGCCTTATCCCCATAACCCTTGATTCCACTATCCTTAAGAGCTCTATCCAACTCTTTCTTGAAAGTATCCAGAAACTTGGCCTCCATAGCCTTCTGGGCAGAGCATTCCATACACCCACCACTCTCTGGGTGAAGAAATTTCTCCTCAACTCTATTCGAAATGGCCTACCCCTTATTTTTAAACTGTGTCCTCTGGTTTGGGACTCACCCATCAGCGGAAACATGCTTCCTGCCTCCAAAGTGTCCAATCCTTTAATAATCTTATACGTCTCAATCAAATCCCTTCTCAGCCTTCTAAACTCAAGCGTATACAAGTCCAGTCGCTCCAATTGTCAGAACCACAGCTTTAATAATGGCCATTTTAACTACCCTGCATTGCTGGTAAAAAAGGAAAGCTTTTGTCTCAGTCTGAATGCTGGAATTTGGACACTCTCTTAAGGAATTAGAACAACAGGATTTCTACCAACCTGCAAAATCAAGACTCTCAAAATTCACTGTCAGTCGACTCAACTATCAACACTACATTTTCCATCCACTAATAGCTACCACATCTACCACATCATCTATGTATCTTCATGAACAATTGTGAAATATTCATGAACTATTTCCACTAGAACTAGAGCATAGTCTGAGAATTAGGGCCAGATTGTTCAGGAGAGTGTTAGAAAGCACTTCTCTGCATAAAGGGTAGTAGATATTTGGAACTCTATTCCACAACTGGCAGTGGGTGCTGGATCAGTTGTTAATTATAAGTCTGAGATAGGTACAGTTTTGTTAAGCAGAAGTATAAGGATTATGGGCCAAAGGCAGGTATATGAAGTTACGCCACAGATCAGCTATAATCATAATTAATGGTGGAACTGGCTCAAGGGGCCTGAATGGCCTACTCCTGTTTCTATTCAGAGGCACTGTGTTTTTTTTTACTTTTACCTTTTCGGACTTGCCTTTTACTTCGCAAGTGTTTGCGCATGTGTGTTTAGTATTTCTTATTGGGGTCTGTTTGTAACATGATCTCTATCTGTCTTTTTAGTGACTATGAACCAACTGCCCTCCAAAATGGCCTACCATGCCACTATCACCTACTCCAAGGCAATTAAGTATGGGTAGCAAATGCTGTTCTTGCTGCTACCATCACATCACATCAGAGGATTCAATATTAAAGTATTTAGTGTTTCAAACTCATTGCTTGTGTACATGAAGAAGTCAAAGTGGGTACAAGAAAGTAGATTATGGCTGAGATGGTTCCTGGAAGGCACAAATGGATAGAATACACAGCTACTCCCATCGTTTAATTCCCATACTTGTTTTCCAGGACAAAAAAAGAGTCAGCAAAACTATAAAATTACTGGATTTTGTCTTTGTTTCCATTCTGTGCCAGTTCTTCCAGGTAATTATGTGTTACTATAAGGTTACCTCTCATTCTGTTAACTTAAATGGGTATTGCCCCAATAAGAAGCAACTATAATCTAGTAATTATTTAGTCACCAAGACATTTTGATGGGTACATGAATAAGAAAGGTTTAGAGGGATATTAGTCAAACACAGGCAAATGGGACTAGTTTAGTTTGGGAAACCTGGTCAGTATGGACAAGTTGGACTGAAGGGTCTGTTTCCATGCTGTATGACACTATAAGTCAAACCACTTCATCATTGAGAAGTTAATTATGTTTAAGTTTTAGTTCTACATTAGGTTCAATTGAATTAACATGAAAACTCAATGGTTCATTGTCAATATTAAGTTTTGTAAAATTAATGTTGTATTGAACAATTAGTAAAATGAATATAACAAGCATTAGGACACAAGTTAATTCTTGAACGCCTACAGATGTTTTTTCAACTCGTATTAATCCAACTTGATTAGTTTCTTGTGGCAGGGAACAGTAACAAGACTCTCCATCCAAGTGTGGCTTGTTTCTATTTCCAATATTTTAAGGTAGTTCCTCATCTGAGATAGATAGAAATATAGGAAACAGGAGTAGACCATTCAGCTCTTCGAGCCTGCCCTGCCATTCAATATGATCATGGCTGATCATCCAACTCAATACCCTGTTCCCACTTTCTCCCCCATATCTTTTGATTTCTTTAGTCATAAGAACTATACCTAACTCCTTGAAAACGTTCAATTTTTTGACCTCAACCATTTTCTGTGGCAGAGAGTTTTGCAAGCTCACCACTCTCTGAGTGAAGAAACCTCTCCTCATCTTAGTCCTAGATGCTCTACCCCTATCTTTAGACTGTAACCCCTGGTTATGGACTCACCAGTCATTGGGAATGACCTTCCTATGTTTATCCTGTCTAGTCCTGTTAGAATTTTCTAAGTTTCTAAGAGATCCCCTGTTATTCTTCTAAACATGAGTGAATATAGTCCTGACCAATCCAGTCTTATATCCTATGTCTGTCTTGCCGTCCCAGAAATTAGTTTGATAAGCTTTTGATGAATTCTCTCCAGAACAAGCAGAAGAGGGAGGTGCATTCCCTCAGTAGGACCCCCTCTTTCTGCCTGCTCCTATATGTAAAAATATGGGCACAATGAAATAATCTTAGTAACACCCATCGCCTGAATACACAGTACCAATGCAGTTAGCAAAGGGAATGTATCTTCTTATAGCTAACAGTAAAACATGGCTCAATGGAAAAGTAAAAGAAGGGACTCCTATTCAAGAATGTTGAGAATGCTTCTCCTACTAAATTTGTTGTGCTGAAACAGTTTTTGAAATAAATAGCACTATAATTCTCACAATGGGCAAGACAAAATTGTTCTAAATGCTTCATTTTGCGATAAAGGCATTAAAATACTCAGCATGAGGACTTGCATCTCAGCTGAAATCCAAATTTGAAACTGGATTCTCATTTAAACCCCTCCACGGATTTGATCCTCCATATCTATCACCTTCTTCAGCCCTGCAACCCTTGGAGATATCTGTGCTCGTCTAATCTCTGGCCCCTTGTTCATTTTCAATTTTGATTTTTCCACAATTGGTGGCTATATCTTTAGTTGCCTAGGCCCCAAACCTTGGGATATCTTTCATACACCTCTCCACTTGTCTACCTTGCCTCTTCCTTTGACTATACTCCTTTAAACCTATCTCTTTGTCCAAGCTTTAGGTCATAAGACTTATTATATCCTATGTGTATTGGTATCATCCTTTGTTTTGTAAATCTTCTGTGAAGTGATGCATTATGCAGTATAGATTGTTGTTGTGGTTGTTCTCTATAGGCGATATCTGGATTGAAATGCTGAAACTTTTGATGGTTGCTCTTACCATGAACCCATTGTAACATTGTAAAAAGTTGCATGAGATATATACAGTGTGTCCCAGATTTACAAAAATCTGACATACGAACACAAACCCATACAGGGATGTATTCATGTTAATTTTAAAGATGCAACATGCAAATATTTCCTCATACTTGCGAATGGCTATTTTATATTGTCCAGCATTGTGTGCTGAGTTACGTATAAATAGAGTTGCAAATGGACTGCAGAACAGAACCTGTTAATAACCTGGGGACTGCCTAATACGAATGCATTTCTTTCTCTACTATAGGACTGAATGCTATTCATCCCTTTATTGAAGTATATTGTGTCAATGTAGTAACATGTGTTCTTTGCAACTGTAATTAATCACTTGGACGCACAGAGCATCAAATAGCATTGAAAGTTAAGAGATGATAAGTTGTGTTTTGCACCACCATTGTTTATGCCACTCTAAAACAAGGTAACGCATGGTTTTCAAAACAAAAGAGCAGTGTTTTTGTGAATTACTTGATTATAATGCAAAGAGGTGCTAGTGGAGCCCCCAAAATGTATGTCAGGAAAAGAGTCATCTCAGGAGCAAATTTGATTTTGTAAGTATTGTCTGCTGCTTTAGTGTAACCAGGTTGGTCCATTTCATGCAACTATAGAATTATGTTTTTCTGAAATTTACCACTTGGCCCATCATTGATTTTTTTTTGCATAGGAATCAGTTAATCAATATTCATCACAAAGGAAAAAGGCTGGAATTCTTCCATTAAAATGGGCAATTTTGGAAATGCTCATGATGTCTAGCAAAATTGGAGTTAATGGGAATCGGGGAAAACTTTCCACTAGTTGGAGTCATACCTGGCACAAAAGAAGATGGTTCTGATTGTTGGAGGTAAGTCATTTCAGCTTCAGGATACTACTGTAGGTATTCCTCAGGGTAGTGTCCTAGGTCCAGCCATTTTCAGCTGTTTCATCAATTATCAACCTTCCATTGGGTGGCACAGTGGCTCAGTGGTTAGCACTGTTGCCTCACAGCGCCAGGGACCCAGGTTCGATTCCCGCCTCAGGCAACTGTCTGTGTGGAGTTTGCACATTCTCCCCGTGTCTGCGTGGGTTTCCTCCGGGTGCTCCGGTTTCCTCCCACAGTCCAAACATGTGCAGGTTCGGTGAATTGGCCATGCTAAATTGCCGATAGTGTTAGTGAGGGGGTAAATGTAGGGGAATGGGTCTGGGTGGGTTGATCTTCGGAGGGTTGGTGTGGACTTGTTGGGCCGAAAGGACTGTTTCCACACTGTAAGAAATCTAAATCTAAGAAATCTAAATCTAAATTATAAGGTCTGAAGTGGGGACCTTCACTGAAGTTTACACAATGTTCTCTGCCAATGTTCTGCAATTCCTCAGATATTGAAGCAGTCCATGTCGAAATGCAGCATGAACTGGACAACATCCAGGCATGGGTAGAAAATTAGGAAGTAACGTTGATGCTGCATAAATGCCAGGTAATGACTATTTCCAATAAGAGACCATTTAACCATTTTTCCTTGAACTATTCAATGGCATTACCATCACGCAAACTCCACTGTCAAAATCCTGAGGGTTACTATTGACCAGAAACTGAGCTGGACTAACTGTAGTCAACAATGATATAGGTAATAAATGGGATGAGCTCATTCAAGCAGAATTTGGGGAGTTAGGAGCCAAGTTAAAAAGAAGGACCTCAGAGGTAGTAATCTCAGGATTGCTACCACTGCCACATGCTAGTCAGAGTAGAATTGAAAAAAATAGGCAGGATGAATGAGTGGCCTGAGAGAGAGTGCATCAGGCAGGGTTCAGAGTTTTGGGACATTGGGACTGATTTGGGGGAGGTGGGACTATTACAAATTGGACGGTCTACACCTGGGCAAGTCTGGAACCAATGTCCTGGGGGTGCTTTTGCTAACGCTGTTGGGGAGGGTTGAAATTAATGTGGCAGTGGATTGGAACCAAATGAGGTTAGTGGACAGTAATGAGGAAGTAATTAAAACCTATAAAGAACTAGATAATGAAGTCAGCATGACTAAGGGGAAGAGTAGGCAGGGGGCAGATGATGAATGCAAAGGGACAGGTGGTCTGAGGTGCATTTGTTTTAATGCGAGAAGTGTAGTAGGTAAGGCAGATGAACTTAGGGCTTGGATTAGTACCTGGGAGTATGATGTTATTTCTATTACTGAGACTTGATTGAGGGAAGGGAAAGATTGGCAACTAAATATCCCAGAGGAGAAAGTGAGGTCTGCAGATGCTGGAGATCAGAGATGGAACTGTGTTGCTGGAAAAGCGCAGCAGGTCAGGCAGCATCTAGGGAACAGGAGAATCGACGTTTCGGGCATTAGCCCTTCTTCAGGAATGAGGAAAGTTGGTCCAGCAGGCTAAGATAAAAGATAGAGAGGAGGGACTTGGGGGAGGGGCGTCGGAAATGTGATAGGTGGAAAGAGGACAAGGTGAGGGTGATAGGTCAGACTGGGGGGGGGGCGGAGAGGTCGGGAAGAGGATTGCAGGTTAGGAAGGCGGTGCTGAATTTGATGGATTCTGTTTGAGAATGTGGCTGAAGAGCTTCTATGCAGTTTAGATTATTATGCTGCACTTTGTTCTGTTTAAATACTTAATTTACTTATTTCATCAGCTTCAGAGGAAGGGGGACTTCCTGTTTTTGTCTACATCTCGGTCAGTCTAGGTTATGGGGTGTTAACAACAGGTGGTAAGTGTTTATTACTTGGGCTATTTTACAATGAACAGGGCTTGTTTTGTATCTGTTGTGTTGTGTTCCTCTTTGATCTGGAGTTCTTGCCACCAGTCTGCATTTTTAAATATTTTCATAACTATTCTTG
>NC_057739.1:33348501-33352103 GCF_004010195.1 Chiloscyllium plagiosum | reverse complement strand
AGGTCTTTGGACTCTTCCATCGTCAGACCACAGCGAAACGACGGTTGGATGAAGAACGCCTCATCTTCCGGCTAGGAACTCTCCAACCACAAGGGATGAACTCGGGTTTCACCAGTTTCCTCATTTCCCCTCTCCCCAGCCTGTCTCAGTCAAATCCATCAAATTCAGCACCGCCTTCCTAACCTGCAATCTTCTTCCCGACCTCTCCGCCCCCACCCCAGTCTGACCTATCACCCTCACCTTGTCCTCTTTCCACCTATCACATTTCCGACGCCCCTCCCCCAAGTCCCTCCTCCCTATCTTTTATCTTAGCCTGCTGGACCAACTTCCCTCATTCCTGAAGAAGGGCTAATGCCCGAAACATCGATTCTCCTGTTCCCTAGATGCTGCCTGACCTGCTGCGCTTTTCCAACTAAATATCCCAGGATATAGATGCTTCAGGCAGGATAGAGAGGGAGGTAAAAGGGGTGGAGGAGTTGCATTACTAGTCAGAGAGGATAGGACAGCTGTACAGAAGGAGGGCACTATGGAGGACTCAAACAGTGAGGCAATATGGGCAGAGCTCAAAAATGGGAAGACTGCAGTAAAAATGTTGGGGCTGTACTACAGGACTCCCAACAGCGAGTGAGCAGTAGAGGTTCAAATATGTAAACACATTATGGAAAGATGTTGGAGCAACAGGATGATGGTGATGGGAGATTTTAATTTTCCCAACATTGACTGGGATTCACT
Source organism: Chiloscyllium plagiosum (assembly GCF_004010195.1). Lineage (NCBI taxonomy): Eukaryota > Metazoa > Chordata > Chondrichthyes > Orectolobiformes > Hemiscylliidae > Chiloscyllium > Chiloscyllium plagiosum. The sequence continues at coordinate 33,351,371 of NC_057739.1, read as the reverse complement.
TAGAGTTAGAGGTTTAAATGGAGCAGAATTTGTAAGGAGCATCGGATAGAGCAGTATATAAATAGCCAACTCGGGAAGGGGCCATACTGGACCTGGTGTTGGGGTATGAGCCTGGCCAGGTGGTTGAAGTTTCAGTAGGGGATTATTTTGGGGCTGGTGATCATAATTCCATAAGTTTTAGAATACTCATGGACAAAGACAAGACTGGTCCTAAAGGAGGAGTGCTAAGTTGGGGGAAGGCCAACTATAACAAAATTCCATAGGAACTGGAGAACGTGGGAGGTTTTTAAAGAGAGGTTTATTACATTGCAGGACAGACATGTCCCTGTGAAATTGAAGGATAGAAATGGGAAGATTAGAGAACGATGGATGACAGGTGAAATTGTGAGACGAGCTAAAGAAAAGGGAAGCATGTGTAAGGTCCAGGTGACTGAAAACAGATGAAGCTTTGGAAGAATATCGGGAAAGTAGGACCAATTTGAAATAAGGGATTAAGAGGGCGAAAGAGGATCATGAAATATGTTCAGCAAGCAGGGTTAAGGAAAATCCCATAGCCTTTTATTCATATATAAGAAGCAAGAGGGTAACTAGAGAAAAGATTGGCCCTCTCAAGGACAAAGGAGGGAAGTTAAGCATGGAGTCAGAGAAACTGGGTGAGATTTTTAATAAGCATTATACATCAGTATTCACCGTGGAGAGGGACATGACGGATATTGAGGTTAGGGATAGAAGTTTGCTTACTCTAGGTCATGTCAGCATAAGGAGGGAGGAAGTGTTAGGGATTTTAAAAGGCATTAGGGTGGACAAGTCCCCAGGTCCAGATGGGATCTATTCCAGGTTGCTGAGGGAAACGAGAGAGGAAATAGCTGGGGCCTTAACAGATACCTTTGCAGCATCCTTGAACACGGATGAGGTCCCAGAGGACTGGAGAATTACTAACGTTATCCCCTTGTTTAAGAAGGCTAGCAGGGATAATCCAGGTAATTATAGATAGGTGAGTCTGACATCGTGGTAGGGAAGCTGCTGGAGAAGATACTGAGGGATAGGATCTATTTACATGTAAAAGAAAGTAGGCTTATCAGTGATAGGCAGCAAGGTTTTATACAGGGAAGGTCATGTCTTACCAACTTAATAGAATTCTTTTGAGGAAGTGATGAAGTTAATTGATGAGGGAAGGGCTGTAGATATCATATACATGGACTTCAATAAGGAGTTTGATAAGGTTCCCCATGATAGGCTGATGAAGAAAGTAAAGTTGCATAGGGTCCAGGGTGTAGTAGCTAGATGAATAGAGAACTGGCTGAGCAGCAGGACAAAGAGAGAACTATGACCAGTGGTGTTGGGACTGTTGTTTGTGATACACATAAATGATCTGGAGGAAGGTATAGGTGTTCTGATTAGCAAGTTTGCAGATACACTAAGATTGGTGGAGTAGCAGATAGTGAAAGGGACTGTCAGAGAATGCAGCAGAATATAGATAAATTGGAGAGTTGGGTAGAGAAATGGCAGATGGAGTTCAATCTGGGCAAATGCGAGGTGATGCATTTTGGAAGGTCTAACTCAAGAGCATGCCATACAGTAAATGGAAAAAACCCTGGGGAAAATTGATGTACAGAGTGATCAGGGTGTTCAGGTCCATTGTTCCCTGAAGGTGGAAATGCAGGTCGATAGAGTGGTCAAGAAAGCATACGGCATGCTTTCCTTCATTGGACGGGGTATTGAGTACAAGAGTTGGCAGGTCATGCTACAGCCATATAGGATTTTGGTTTGGCCACATTTGGAATACTACATACAGTTCTGGTCACCACGTTACCAAAAGGATGTGGATGTTTTGGAAAGGGTGCAGAGGAGGTTCACCAGGATGTTGCCTGGAATGGAGGGTGCTAGCTATGAAGAGACAAGTAGATTAGGATTATTTTCATGAGAAAGACAGAAGTTGAGGGGGCACATGATGCCTACAAAATCATGAGAGGTGTAGAGAGGGCAGATAGCAAGATGCTTTTTTCCCCAGAGTGGGGAACTCAATTACTAGGGGTCACAAGTTCAAGGTGAAAGGGGAATAGTTTAAGGGAAATACTTGTGAAAAGGGTGGTGGGTGCCTGGAACACGTTTCCAGCGGAGGTGGTAGAAGCAGGCCTGCTAGCGTCATTTAAGATGTATCTAGTCAGATACATGAATGGGCAGGGAGCAGATGGATACAGATCCTTAGAAAATAGGTGTCAGGTTTAGATAAAGGATCTGGATTGGCACAGACTCGGAGGGCTGAAGGGCCTGTTCCTGTGCTGTAATTTTCTTTGCTCTTTGTTCTTTTCTTTATATAAATACAGTGGCTACAAGAGCAGGTCAGAGGGTAGGAATCCTGCAGCAAGTAATTCACTTCCTGATTCCCCAAATCTGCCCACCATATGAAAAAGAACAAAGAACTGTGAATGTTGGAAATCTGAAACAAAAAGCAAAGTTGTTGAAGGAACTCAGCAGGTCTGGTAGCATCTGTAGAGAGAAATCAGAGTTACTATTTTGAGTTCAGTGACCCTTCTTCAGAACTTTCCATTGACTGCAAGACACAAGTCAGGAGTATGATGAAATACTCCCCACTTACCTGGATCATTGCAGTTCCCACACTCAACAGATTTAAGACCAGAGCTGAAAATGTGTTGCTGGAAAAGCGCAGCAGGTCAGGCAGCATCCAGGGAACAGGAGAATCGACGTTTCGGGCATAAGCCCTTCTTCAGGAATGAGGAAAGTTTGTCCAGCAGGCTAAGATAAAAGGTAGGGAGGAGGGACTTGGGGGAGGGGCGTTGGAAATGTGATAGGTGGAAAGAGGTCAAGGTGAGGGTGATAGGTCAGACGGGGGTGGGGGCGGAGAGGTC
>NC_057739.1:33319485-33348279 GCF_004010195.1 Chiloscyllium plagiosum | reverse complement strand
CATATCCGCCACAGGTTCACCTGCACCTCCACACACATCATTTATTGCATCCGCTGCACCTGGTGTGGCCTCCTCTATATTGGGGAGGCAGGCCGGCTACTTGCGGAGCGTTTCAGGGAACACCTCTGGGACACCCGGACCAACCAACCCAACCACCCTGTGGCTCAACACTTCAACTCCCCCTCCCACTCCACCAAGGATATGCAGGTCTTTGGACTCCTCCATCGTCAGACCACAGCGAAACGACGGTTGGAGGAAGAACGCCTCATCTTCCGGCTAGGAACCCTCCAACCACAAGGGATGAACTCGGATTTCACCAGTTTCCTTGTTTCCCCTCCCCCCACCTTGTCTCAGTCAAATCCATCGAACTCAGCACCGCCTTCCTATCATGCAATCTTCTTCCTGACCTCTCCGCCTCCACCCCAGTCTGACCTATCACCCTCACCTTGACCTCTTTCCACCTATCACATTTCCAACGCCCCTCCCCCAAGACCCTCCTCCCTACCTTTTATCTTAGCCTGCTGGACACACTTTCCTCATTCCTGAAGAAGGGCTTATGCCCGAAATGTCGATTCTCCTGTTCCCTGGATGCTGCCTGACCTGCTGCGTTTTTCCAGCAACACATTTTCAGCTCTGATCTCCAGCATCTGCAGACCTCACTTTCTCCTCAAAGATTTGAGACCATCCAGGTCGAAGCAATCCACTTGATTGGCACCAGATCCACAAACGTTCATTCCCTCCACTACTGACACTCAGTAGCAGTGATGTGTTCCATCCACAAGGATTTATTGCAGTAACTCCCTAAAACTCTTAAGACAGCACCTTCCAAACCAGAACTACTTGCATCTAGAAGGACAAGGGCTACAGATATGTGGAAATACCACCACTTGTAAGTTCCCATCCAAGCCTCAAGACTTGGAAAATTATCGCCATTCCTGAAGTGTTGCTGGGTCAAAATCCTGGAATTCCTTCCCTAACAGTAATGTGGGTCTATCTGCAGCACAAGGACTGCAGCAGTTCAAGAAGGCAACTTCCCACCATCTTTTCAAGGACATTTTTGGATGGACAATAAATGCTGGTCCAGGCAGTGATACCCACATCCCATGAGTGAGTTAAAAAGTTAAAATGATTTGGAGAGAGAAAAACTCAGTTAAGATTTTGAGTTGATAACTTTTCAGCAGACATGTTTCTCATGAAAAATCATCATTTGAAGTTTGAAATTTTGTTTCTTTCTGCACAGTTGCTAACTGACATTCTGAGCATTTCCACTGCCTGACTTGCTGAATCAGACTAACAATTTCTGCTTTCATGTTTGGCTAATCTCATTCTCCTGTAGAGGTAAATCTCTACTTTTTACCAACTGCATAATTCCCCATTGTTGTATTAGGTGCTGGTTTTGAAAGGGTTAGTGTTGGAGACTGCAACATTAAGCTGCACCCAGTTTAACGATATTGTAAGGAATTGGGTCAGAAAAGGTAGATCAGCTTAGGACCTCAAATAGGACAGACCAATCATTGAAGTATTCTCATAGTCTTTGTAACAATGCCTAACTATTTTAATGAATTATTTAGAGGTGCCGGTGTTGGACTGGGGTGTACAAAGTTAGAAATCACACAATACCAGGTTATAGTCCAACAGGTTTAATTGGAAGCACTAGCTTTCGGAGCAACGTTCCTTCATCAGGTGGTTGTCACAACTACCTAATGAAGGAGTGGCGCTCCAAAAGTTAGTACTTCCAATTAAACTTGCTGGACTATAACCTTGTATTGTGTGATTTCTATTTTAATGAATCGGTTTATGACTCACCTCAGGTGCAAGTGGGATTTGAACTAAAGCCGTCTGGCCCGGAGATCTGCCTACTACCACTATACCATAAGAGCCCTCAAAATTTCTAATCTAACATGTATACAATTGCTAATATGCGATGAACTTCCTGTTGTTTAAGACAAGACCCTTTTCTTGTCAAGATTTTTGTTCTATCCATGCTTTTTGTCCCAAACAAGGAGAGACGATTGTGACAATCAAGTGCCTTAACTGCATGTTTGTAGTGGGTGACATCACAATACTTATAGCATTCAGAACAGTTATGCTCCAATAAAGGGCTCTGACCAAGAGTGTCTGCTTCTATGTATCCTTTTGATCATGGAATTTTCTTTATTGCTTCACTTTACATTTTTCTACATTGGCTAGAAAAATGGATGGATATGGAACAATTTCTTTCACAGTGTACTATAGGTTTGAAAAGAAAATCCTAGTTCTCTGAGGAGACCTTGGGATGTTTAAGCCTCACAAAGGAACAAGCAATAGCTGAAGTTCAACATTACCATCCACATCTAAACCTTGGTACTTTGAACTCAAACAAAGCAGTGACCTGATGTCTATGTCTACGATTCACGTGGTTCAGGTGCTAAAGGGTGAATAAGTCACCAATTATAGACATGAAAGATTTTACCATTTTTGATTATATGTTTTATTAAGATCTGTCTCTTGATTAAATTTTAAAAATATAAAAGAGAGGTACTAAGTTAGGTTGAAGCAGCATTTTTTAGAGCAGTAATAAGGTGCTATTTTCTGGGTCTTAACAGATTGTTAAGGAGCAAAGATGCTCTTTAGCAGAGTGATGTGCTCTTCCTGTCAGACGTGGGAGATTAGGGAGCGTTTCCATGTTACTAATGATTATGTCTGCAGGAAGTGTCTTTGGTTGCGAATCCTATCCTATCGCATGGATCAGTTGAAGCAGTAGTTAGAGGCAATGAGGAATTTGCAGGAGCTAGGTAGTGTAATGAATGGCATTATAGGAAGGGAGAAAAGCCACAGATACAGTCAGGTAGGTGTGTTACATTCAGGAAAGGTAGATGAGAAAGACAGGTGGTACAGGGGACTCCTGTGGCTATCCCCATTTCAAACAACTATGCTGTTTTGGAAAATGTAGGTGGTGATGGACATTCAGGGGAATGTAGCAAGAACAGCCAAGTTTCTGGTATCGAGACTGGCTCTAATACAATAAGGGGTACACCAGGTTCCAAGAAATCAATAATGATAGGGGACTCTATAGTCAGAGGCACAGACGGATGTTTCTGTGGCCAGCAGTGAAAAATCAGAATGGGTGTTGCCTCCCTGGTGCCAGGATCAAGGATATCTTGGAGAGGATGCAGAATGTTCTCAAAGGGGAGAGGGACCCGCAGGAGGTCATTGTGCATATTGGAGCTAATGTTATAGGAAGGGAAAGGATGAAATTCTGAGGGAAAATATAGAGAGTTAGGCAGGAATTTAAGAAGGAGGTCCTTGAGGGTAGTAATATCTGGATTAGTCCCAGTGATATGAGCTAGGGAGGGTAGGAAGAAGAGAATAGAGCAGGTGAATGCATGGCTGAGAAGCTGGTGAGAAGGGGAGAAGGGCTCACATTTTGGATCATTGGAAACTCTCTTCTGGGGGAGAAGTGACCTGTACAAGAAGGACAGATTTCACCTGAATTGGAAGGGGACTAATATACTGGCAGGGAGATTTGCCAGAGCTGCTTGGGAGGATTTAAACTAGTAAGGTGGTAGGGGTATGGGACCCAGGGAGATACTGAGGAAAGAGATCAATCTGAGACTGGTGCAGTTGGGAAAAGGTGCAAGTCAAACAGTCAGAGCAGGCAGGAGCAAAGCAGGGAATGACAAATTAAACTGCATTTATTTCAATGCAAGAGGCTTAACAGGGAAGGCAGATGAACTCAGGGCATGGTTAGGAACATGGGATTAGGATTGTGGAAACATGGCTCAGGGATGGACAGGACTGGCAGCTTAATGTTCCAGGATACAGATGCCCAGGAAAGAGAAAAGAGGAGGCAGGAGAGAAGGGGGAGTGGCATTTTTGATAAGACATGGTGTTACGGGTGTACTTGGGGAGGATATTCCTGGCAATATGTCAAGGGAAGTTACTTGGGTGGAAATGAGGAATAAGAAAGGGATGATCACCTTATTGGGATTGTGTTATACAATCCCAATAATCAGGAGGAAATTGAGAAACAAATTTGTAATGAGATCTCAGTTATCTGTAAGAATAATAGGGTGGTTTCGGAAGGGGATTTTAACTTTCCAAACATAGACTGGGACTGCTGTAGTGTTAAGGGTTTAGATGGAGAGGAATTTGTTAAATGTGTACAAGAAAATTTTCTGATTCAGTATGTAGTTGTACCTATTAGAGAAGGTGCAAAACTTGAACTACTCTTGGGAAATAAGGCAGGGCAAGTGACTGAGGGGCCAGTGACCATAATTCTATTAGCTTCAAAATAGTGATGGAATAGGCTGGATCTAAAAATTGAAGTTTTAAATGAAGGAAGGCCAATTTTGATGGTATTAGGCAAGAACTTTCAAAAGCTGATTGCGGATGGATGTTCATAGGTAAAGGGATGGCTGGAAAATGGAAAGCCTTCAAAAATGAGATATCGAGAGTCCAGAGAAAGTATATTCCTATTAGAGTGAAAGGAAAGGCTGGTAGGTGGAGGGATTTGCTGCATGACTAAAGAAATTGAGAGTTTGGTTTAGAAAAAGAAGGATGCATATGTCAAGTTGAGTAAATCCTTAGAGTGTAAAGGCAGTAGGAGTACACTTAAGAGGGAAATCAGGAGGGCAAAAAGGGAACATGAGATAGTTTTGACAAATAGAGTTAAGGAGAATCCAAAGGGATTCTATAAATACATTAAGGGCAAAAGCGTAATGAGGGAGAGAATAGGGCCCTTCAAAGATAAGCAAGGCAACCCATGTTGATACTAAATGAGTATTTTCCATCAGTGTTTACTGTGGAGAAGGACATGGAAGATATAGATTGTAGGGAAATAGATAGTGACATCTTGAAAAATGTCCATATTTCAGAGGAACAGGTGCTGAATGTCTTGAAACACATTAAGGTGGATAAATCCCCAGGACCTGATCAGATGTATGCTTGAACTCTGTGGGAAGCTAGGGAAGTGGTTGTTGGGTCTTTTGCTGAGATATTTGTACCATCGATAATCACAAGTGAGGCACCAGAAGATTGGAAGTTGACTAACATTGTGCCTCTATTTAAGAAAGGTAGTAAGGAAGAGCCAGGGAACTATAGACCAGTGAGCCTAATATCAGTGGTGGGCAAGATATTGGAGGGAATCCTGAGGGACAGGATTTACATGTATTTGGAAAAGCAAGGACTGATTAAGAATAGTCAACATGACATTGTGTGTGGGAAATCATGTCTTATTAGCTTGATTAAGTTTTATGAAGAAGTAACGAAGAGGATTGATGAGGACAGTGGTGGACGTGATCTATATGGACTTCAGTAAGGTGTTCGACAAGATTCCTCATGGTAGAGTGGTCAGCAAGGTTAGATCACTTGGGATACAGGGAGAACTAGCCACTTGGATACAGAATTGGCTTGAAGGTAGAAGACAAAAGGTGGTGGAGGAGAGTTTTCTTTGAGACTGGAGGCGTGTGACCAGTGGTGTGCCACAAGGATCGGTGCTGGGTCCATTGCTTTTTGTTATTTATATAAATGATTTGGATGTGAACATAGGAGGTACAGTTAGTAAGTTTGCAGATGACACCAAAATTGAAGGTATAGTGGACAGCAAAGAAGGTTATCTCAGCGTACAACGGGATCTTGATCAGATGGGCCAATGGGTTGAGGAGTGGCAGATGGAGTTTAATTTAGATAAATGCAAGGTGCTGCATTTTAGAAAGGCAAATCGGGGCAGGACTTATACTCTTAATGGTAAGGGCCAGGGGTATGTTGGGCAGCACGGTGGCTCAATGGTTAGCACTGCTGCCTCACAAAGCCAGGGACCCGGGTTCGATTCCAGCCTTGGGCAACTATCTGCGTGGAGTTTGCACTTTCTCCCTGTGTCTGCGTGGGTTTCCCTTGGGTGCTTCGGTTTCCTCCCATAATCCAAAGATGTGCAGGTTAGGTAAATTGGCCATGCCTAATTGCCCATTGTGTTCAGGGATGTGTTGGTTACGTGCATTAGTCAGGGGTAAATATAGAGTAATAGGGAAGGGGAATGGGTCTGGGTGGGTTACTCTTCAGAGGGCCAGTATGGACTTGTTGGGCTGAAGGGCCTGTTTCCACACTGTAGGGATTCTATGAGCAAAGAGTGCAGGTTCATAGTTCCTTGAAAGTGGAGTCTCAGGTAGGTAGGGTAGTGAAGATGGCGTTTGGTATGCTTTCCTTTATTGGACAGAGCATTGAGTATAGGAGTTGGGAGGTCATGTTGCAGCTGTGCAGGACATTGGTTGGACCACTTTTGGATTATTGTGTGCAATTGTGGTCTCCTTCCTATTGGAAAGATGTTGTGAAACTTAAAAGAGTTCAGAAAAGATTTATAAGGATGTTACTGGGTTTTGAGGGTTTGAGCTATAGGGAGAGGCTGAATAGCTTGGAGCTATTTTCCCTGGAGTGTCAAAGGCTGAGGGGTGACTTTACAAAGGTTTATAAAATCTTGAGGGACATGGATAGGATGAATAGACAAAGTCTTTTTCCTGGGGTTGAGGAGTCCAGAACTAGAGGGCATAGGTTTAGGGTGAGAGGGGAAAAATTTAAAAGGGACCTGAGGGACAGCTTTTTCACGCAAAGTGTGGTGCATATATGGAATGAGCTGCCAGAGGAGGTGATGGAGGCTGGTACAATTGCAACATTTAAAAGGCATCTGGATGGGTATATGAATAGGAAGGGTTTAGAGGGAATTCGGCCAAGTGCTGGCAAATGGGACTAGATTAAGTTAGGATATCTGGTTGGCATGAACATCTTGGACTGAAGGGCCCGTATCCATGCTGTACATCTCTATGGCTCTATGTAGGTTGTGCTCAATTAGCTGATCTCAGCTGAATTCATGTTGTGATTAATAAACTTAGAGTCATAGAGTCATAGAGATGTATAGCATGGAAACAGACCCTTCAGTCCAACCTGTCCATGCCGACCAGATATCCCAACCCAATCTAGTCCCACCTGCCAGGACCCAGCCCATATCCCTCCTAATCCTTCCTATTCATATACCCATCCAAATATCTTTTAAATGTTGCAATTGTACCAGCCTCCACCACTTCCTCTGGCAGCTCATTCCATACATGTACCACCCTCTGTGTGAAAAAGTTGCTCCTTAGGTCTCTTTTATATCTTTCCCCTCTCACCCTAAACCTATGCCCTCTAGTTCTGGACTCCTCGACCCCAGGGAAAATACTTTGCCTATTTATCCTATTCATGCCCCTCATGATTTTGTAAAACTCTATAAGGTCTCCCCTCAACCTCTGACGCTCCAGGGAAAACAGCCCCAGCCTATTCAACCTCTCCCTATAGCTCAAATCCTCCAACCTGGCAAAATCCTTGAAAATCTTTTCTGAACTCTTTCAATTTTCACAACATCCTTCCAATAGGAAGGAGACCAGAACTGCACACAATATTCCAACAGTGGCCTAACTTCAACAATACTCCCTAGGACCTTACCATTAAGTATATAAGTCCTGCTAAGATTTGCTTTCCCAAAATGCAGCACCTCGCATTTATCTGAATTAAACTCCATCTGCCACTTCTCAGCCCATTGGCCATCTGGTCCAGATCCTGTTATAATCTGAGAACCTTCTTCACTGTCCATTGCACCTCCAACTTTGGTGTCATCTGCAAACTTACTAACTGTACCTCTTATGCTCGCATTTATGTAAATGACAAAAAGTAGAGGACCCAGCACTGATCCTTGTGACACTCCACTGGTCACAGGCCTCCAGTCTGAAAAACAACCCTCCACCACCACCCTCTGTCTTCTACCTTTGAGCCAGTTCTGTATCCAAATGGCTAGCTCTCCCTGTATTCCATGAGATCTAACCTTGCTAACCAGTCTCCCATGGGGAACCTTGTCAAACGCCTTACTGAAGTCCATATAGATCACAACTACTGCTCTGCCGTCATCAATCCTCTTTAAAAAACTCAAATCAAGTACTTGGACTAATGCTTCTGGGTTGAGAGGAACATGATTCATGGTTGCTGCTTTTTATTACTTTCCCATGATCTTTGCTATAAGGGCATGTATGTAGACAATGGTCAAGGATAAAATCAGAGTCATCTCCAGTTTATGAAAAATTAGCCTGATGCAGTTCACTGTATTTATTTGTGTGCCAGTAAATTGGACATTTGGTGAGATATTGCAATTCATGGATCCATAAGCAAACAAGGAGGCAACACCTTCAACAGAGGTGTGTGGATAAAAATAGAAATAATATAAAGGTTTATGTATACTCTTGAGAGCACTTTCATAATCTAGGGTTAGGATTGATACAAACAACAACAAAACTGTGCCAGTGCAGCTACCTTATTGATGGCTGATTTCCCAGTTGACTTGAATCACTTTACTACCCTTGTAATTAGATCTGAGACTGGGATCCTTCATTGCCATGTCAAATTGATAAATATAAGCTCAGCCAATTTTCACATTAATCCCATGCTTCAGATTCTTGCCATATTTTGAAATGTCCAGCCGTATCAATCACCAACTCAATCATTTTAAACTTTGATATGTGCATTCTGTCCAACAGCAGTGCATGAGCAGATTTTGGACTTGCAGTACATTTAAAAATCATCTTTAGATTCATCGAAAAAAATGGAACCACCTCTTAATGACCTATTAAATGTTATGTGACCAGAATCAGTGGAAATCCTTGATTTGCCAGACTCAATTGGTTAACTCTAGCACCTAGCCGTTTCAAATCTAAATTGTGGATTCCACATTCATCCTTCTAAGGATGAATTTTGAAATAATTTTAAAGGTTTAAGTAAATTCAACAATTTTGAGCAGTTTGAATATCATGGCAATGCCATCGAAGGAATGTTAATAATCCCTAGTAAGTTAAGGAGATATCTGTGTAAATGGCATCCCCAAATTTGACTGACCTTGAGAGCAATTTGCTGTCGGTTGCACTGGTGAATTATAAATAAATTGCTGTCATGTTGTAACCTCAAATAAACATATTTTTTGATCACTTACATTTCAAGCAGCAATTATTTTCGATGGAGAACTAATTAAATTGTTCATTAATAAGTCTATTACCCTTTCTGCATTCGTCATCATTGTTTTAGCTTGCAATTTGTGAGTTCCTAGAACTCTTACTTGAATTCACATTGAAATCTCATGCAATACTTTTATGTCTTCAGGGATGACCAATGCAAAACATTGTGTAATGAAAACGGATAAAGTGGGGTAGACTGACTTCTCTATTGCAAATCTTCACAGAAAGGAAACTATTTCATCAGTTTTGAGTTTCGTTCAGCTAACATATGCAAAAACACAAGACCTTCTAAACAGTTGTTTAATTTTTGGTGCATGGATTTCTGAACACAACACTTAGATATATGTGTAAAATGTGTCTCTGGATGGCAGTAGAAAACCATCAGATAAGAATTAGATTTTATTCTCATGTGTAATCAAGTACACAGTTACAGGACTACAGTGAAAAGTGTACAATGTTGCCATTGCTGGAGCCATCTTGGGTATAAAGTAACCAAGGTACAAAGCAGAAAGATAATGAAATATAGTTGAAGGTTCAATATGCTTCTTCATTACTTAGCCATGCTGGGCTCACACTCCCTACAAGGGTTTGATTTCCTCTGTGGTGGGCTCAACCTTCCCCGCATTGGGCTCAATCTCCCCACACTTGATGCCGCAGCAGATGCTGGGGGATTTTATTTACATATGCATAAATTCATTTACATACTTATACAAATTTATATATCTGAAAGAGACAAAAAGGAGAAGCAAATGGGTTGAGGAGAAGCAGATGGAATTTAGTTTGGATAAATATGGTATTGCATTTTGGTAAAACAAACAAGGGCAGGACTTATACAATTAATGGGAGGACCCTGGGTGGTGTAGTAGAACAGAGGTTCAGGTTCATAATTCTTTGAAGTTTGTATCACATGTAGACTGGGTGATCAAGAAGGCGTTCAGCACACTTGCCTTCGTTGCTCAGACCTTTGAGTATAGAAGTTGGGATGTCATGTTGAAGTTGTAAAGGATGTGGGAGAGGCCTGTTCTGGAGTACTGTGGACAGCTCTGGCCACCCTGCTATAGGAAGGATATTTTTAAATTGGAGATGGTTTGGAAAAGACCTGTGAGGATGTTGCCGGGAATGGAGGGTTTGAGTTCTCTGAATAGGTCGGGACCTTTCCCACTGGAGCTTCATGGTTAAAAGGTAAACTTTATAGAGGTTTATAAAATCATGAGGGGCATCGATAAGGTGAATAGCAAGGATCTTTTCTCCAGGGTGGGGGAAGTTCAAAACTAGGTGGTATATTTTTATGGTGAGAGGAGAAGGATTTAGAAAGGATATGAGGGGTAACATATTTTTACACAGAGTGATTCATATGTGGAATGAACTTCCAGTGGAAGTGGTGAATGCAACTATAGTTATAAGGTTTAAAAGACATTCATAAGTTCATGAATAGGAATGTTTTAGAGGGATATGGGCAAGTGCAAGTAAGTGGAGCTAGTTTGGATTGGGAATATGATTGGCGTGGATTAATTGGATCGAAAGGTCTGATCCATGCTTTATAACTCTGACTCTAAGTAACTTTCATTACTTGTAGAGTTATGTAATAGCTTTGTCTAAGAATCAGGCAAAAACTTTATTGTGTCAAGTAAGGGGAGAGTTTTTTTATTATGGAAAAATTTGATGATGTCTAGTCAGATGGCAGAGTATCTAAGCTCACTTCTTTTTCTCTCCTGTCCTCTTTCCTTCATGAACAGATGATGAGCCCGAGCATGACTACAATCACCTTTAGCCCAGTCTTGGAAATTTCAAACTTTGAAACATAGTAACTCATGGAAGTAGCAAAGCTTCAATTTCAAAGAAACAGATGTAAGTTCTAGCCTAAGTAGTTTTGCAAAACTGCCTCCCTTTTACTTTACCAATCTCTCCCACCTCGAGGCCACCTCTCAGTACACCGTATGGTCACTTTCAGGGACAGGGACATTTCTTATTCTGTCATGAGAAGGAAAGACCAACATTTGTTGTCTTATCTCTAACTGCTCTCGAAAGTGGTAGTGAGCTGCCATCTTGAACTGTTGCAATCCATCTGAAATAGGTACACGCATGGCATGATAGCAAAGAAGTTCCATGAAGTTTATTAAATGTGAAAGAGCTGTGATACAGTTCCAAGCCAGGAAAGTATTGGCTTAGAGAAGATCTTACAACTGGTAGTGATTTCATACATCTTCTGTCCTTCTCCTTCTGGATGGGAAATGTACTTGTTTGAAAGTGCTGTTTTAATAGACTTGGTCAGTTTCTGCAGAGTATCTTGTAGATTGTACACCCGTTGCTACTCTATATCAGTTTTGCAACAGGTGATATTGATGGGGTGCTGACAAGCAGGTTGCTTTGTTCTGGATGGTGTCAAGCCTCTTGCCTGTTATTCTAGTCAGAGCATTTAAATGACTGATCTAGTTAAGTTTATGGTAAGTAGTGTCCCTCAGAATGTTGATTGTGGGTGATTCAATGATGGTAATGCTGTTGAATGTAAAGGAGGGATTTAATATCCTCTTGTTGGAGATAGGCATTGGCTGGCACTTGTTGGATGCAAGTGTTACTGACATTTATTAGGCAGTGTGTAGACTTGTGCAAACTATGGGGGACCTTGAACGTGTCCCTGATCCATCTAATTATGATAAGGAATATGAATGATGGCCAGGCAGATTGGATCTTAAAAGAACACAGAATGGAAACAATGGCTAACATTTTTGGGCACTGTTTCAGTAGAAGGGGGCTCTCTCTCCCATTTTACTTTGCAGATCACAACTACACCACTCCCAAACAAGAGCACTTGTAAAGGAAAATTCTTGCCTGTGTGCCCAACATGGGGGAAAAAGTTATATTAATCATCAATGTCATCCTTTAACTTGGTCATTCAAAAATCTCCCCTCACTGAATCCCTTAGCAAACTCATTACATTTGATCCAACAGTTCCTCTGTTCTTTGACCAACCCATGCCCCCACTCAATTCATGGATTTTATTTTCTTGTGCATTGGCTTCTGAATATTTTTAAACAATTTTTGAAAATATGTGACAAATAAATAGATAATTTGTTGGGTAAGCAAACAAACTACAGCTGTATTTAATTTCTGTTGGAGAAATGGACCTGATTTCCATATTGTGACTGATAGCATCATCCTATAAATAAGGGACTTCAAACTTATTGGGTTTTAATTAGCTCAGTTTCAAAATTTAAAATGCATCTTCTACAGAAAATATAAGCCACTTCAGCTAATGAACCTCCAAAGAGTTGACAGCAGATGGAGAAGCAAACCAACATCTGGAGTCACTGTGAATTATTAAATTCTTCAGGTTCAAAACTTCCTAGTAGTTAGAATATCAGAAAATTCAGGGTTCAAAATGAGCTGCTTTACAATTTGATTAACATGAAATAAAATGTATGTATATATTTACTTTGTTTACAAAGAAAAGATTTTTCAAGGTATAATAAGGAATTGAACAACTGAAAATTGTGAATATTGCAAGACTTGAGCACTTTTATATACGATCTCCTTTGATGTCCTCTCTGTTGGGGAGGTTTAAATAAAGTTAGAGTGTCTACCTGGTGTAATTTTGTTTTTTAATTCATTCATAGGAGGCACACATCTCATTTTGCACGATCCTAATTGCCTTTGAGAAAATGATTAGATTAGATTACCTGTAGTGTGGACAGGCCCTTCCGCCCAACCAGTCCACACCAACCCTCCGAAGAGTAACCCACCCAGACCCATTTCCCTCTGACTAATGCACCTAACACTGTGGGCAATTTAGCATGGCCAATTCACCTGACCTGCACACCTTTGGACTGTGGGAGGAAACCAGAGCACCTGGAGGAAACCCACACAGACAGGGGGAGGATGTGCAACCTCCACACAGACAGTCGCCTGAGGCTGGAATCAAACATGGGGCCTTGGTGCTGTGAGGCAGCAATGCTAACCATTGAGTCACCGTGCCACCCCAGTGGTGCTCAGGTTCCTTCTTGAACCAGTACAGTCCATGTGGTACACTCACAGCACTAGCAAGCTTTGAGAAGATTTGTAGCTTAGGTTGAGCATCTGGATGTAAGTTTGCTCGCTGACCTGGAAGGTATGTTTTCAGACGTTTCATCACCATACTAGGTAACATCATCAGTGAGCCTTTGGTGAAGCATGGGTGTAAATGACTTGCTTTCTATGTGTATGTTTAGGTTTCCTTGGGTTGGTGATATCATTTCCTGTGGTGAGGACATGGCAACTAGGATGGGATGGAATTTATTTTTACATTTCATTTAAGAATTTAAGGATTGAAAAGCATCATGACATGTTTTGATATTCCAGGTTTTAAGGAAGTTTGACTGGTTTGCTTTATTTGTACATACTGTATTCAAATACATAATAGGTCAGCGCAGTAAGTAATTGGAAAATAATGGAACTGAAGACATATATTTGAAATAATGTGGAGCTCAAGCTGAACAAAGAGAACCAGTGTAATTAGAAACAAAGGCTACGCATTTGGCTGAAAACAGACAATATAGGAGATGAGGATCATGTCCCCATCATGATAGGACCAGAGACTTTTGAGAAAGTGACAAAGCAATGTGTCCAGGAAACCCCATTGTAATAGAACATGTTTAATTTAATGAAATTCTGAAATTGTCTCAGCATGATTAAGAATGAGGTTACACAGATTATGTTCTATCAAAGAAAGCAGTTGCCAAGTGAGACTGTTGCAAATTCCATTCTCAAATGAAGGGAGCCTTCTCACCAATATGGGTATGGTGTGAACTTAAAAATCAACCTTATAAACACGTTCACAGGAAGCCTAAGGAAGAATAAAATCCAAATTTAGCTTCTGAAATAATCTGCTGTGGAGGGAGGCCACCGCTATGGAAACAGCAGAGAGAGTTGAAAATTGAAAAGGAATGATTTTCCTCAGCTAATAGAGGAGGTACACTTGATTTGAACAAGATTCATACCGTATCAGCTAGGTTTTACAGTCTGAAGAGTCAGAAATTCAGATGCTACTTGTTGCCATGGTAACAGTTTACGTGCCTTCATTTCCAATCAAAGTGCCTTAAAACCAAGCCAGTTGGTCACATCCAGAAGGCATACGGTGTAAGAGAAAACAGTAATGGTCCAGATCACAGTAAAGCATCAAGTTGTAGTGGTGCACTAGATTGAGGTTGTCATATCTAAAGCTAGTTCAGGAGTCTAGAAGCCTTGACTGGAAACAAAAATTGATACTGTCCAATAGAAAGATCATGAGCTTTACAGGGAGAAGAGAAACTGCACATGGAAGATGAGGTTAAAGGGGCTGAAGATATGTTCCCAACACTCACTGTAAAAATTCAAGTCAGAGATTCACAATTTACTTTCATCATTAATACAACTGCAGCTACATCTGTAGTCTCAGCAAGCGAGTATTTGAAATTCAAAGTCACATTGTGTTAAGCAAAGCAGACTAATTTTTCCAATAATATTATTCCAGTGTTTAGGTCAAGTTAATGTTGGGATGAAATATGACAATGCATCCTATTATTTGTCACTGATTATAGGAAACAAAATCTCCCTGAAAATAAGCATTTATTTTAAGAAAATAAGGTTAAACTTCTGGAACGGAGGAGCAAATGGTAAAAATATACAATAATTTTAGTGTCCTAATTCAGCAGATCATGCAAATGACAATATTCTTGACAAATTTCCTATGAAGACTGATTCACTTCCAGTTACATACGCAAACAATATGCCAGATTAATGAGTAGAAACTGTCAATGCTATTTGTGGTGCTCAATTAGATAATGAATGGCTGGCCGAAAGAGTGTGAGCATTTCACGCAGAAAAATTAACTGAGGTTGTTTCAAGGTTATATCCTATGGAGTTTGAGTCATTGTTCTACTCAGGTTTAGCAGGCGATTGTTGGAGGAATTTAATCAGGAGCACATTAGAATAATCCACATTACAAGAAGCTATATTTGGTATCCAAAGTGGATGGGGAAATTGATGAGCTGGGGAAAAGTTGAGGTGTGAATCAGAATGAGAAATGATTTCAACAAGGGTTCCTTTTACTCAGTGGTCAAACATAAGAAAATATAGACATGAGTTAAAATTGAAGGGACAGAACGCTTTGTTGATAACATTTATCCACTTGCTATAGTTGAGATTATGCCCAATACCTCAAATGTCAAAACTAATAAGGTTTTGAAAATTAGTTTGCAATTTATAGATTACCAGAGGTGTTGGTGTCGGAAAATGGTGCCATAGTTTGTGTGAGAAGAGGTTGAAGTATTTCTGAGTAAGAGTAGAATGGAACACATCCTAATAGCTCCATACCACCCAGAATAAAAAAAACACAGATTATAATGAAATCTTTGCAGAGATATTTGCTAGGTGATAGGTTAGGCAGTAGGTTCCATGTTTCATTTTGACTCAGGCTAGACAATTTTTGGCTCTCTTACATACTAACACTACAGTCCACAACAGATGGTTCACCTTACATGTTAGTTGTTTTTTTGAACACATTTCAAGGATAATGTTTAGTTTACTTTAGCCTGAGGTCCGTAGCAAAGTAAGAGAAAAGCAATACATACACCAGTCATGAAACTTAGAGTTCAGTGCTGGTCAGAAGATCATGTGAAAAGCTACTGAAGTGAGAAGGAGAAGCATGTGAGCAGAGTTAACATAAAAAAAAATTCACGTTTTGGTTGAAGATTGGAGAGACTTCATTTCATGTAGATTATTTGCATTAAAGAAGAAAATTGACAAAGAGTGAACAGGGTAAACATTCTTCAGGCCAATTTCCTCCACAGTACAAACTGAAAATCAGAAAGAAAGAGTCAAAAAAAATCTGAAGGTTTGCTAATATTCCAAAATCTAGTCTTTGTAGTTTGTAATTTATGAAATAATCATAATCAATGTTAAAACTTATTAAGCATTGCTGGTGATTGTGTAGTTCAGGCTGTTATATATGTGTTATAATTTAATATTTCTCTCTCATTTATGTATTCACAACAAAAGAAAACAGTTCCAAAAGCATACCAAGTCCCCTATGATCTTTAACACATGCTGTTTCACATGCTGTGCATTAGTTTTGAGCCCAGGTTTAACAATTAATCCCAGTTACTGCATATTTAATGGAGTTCATGTGGAAAGGCCCACCACATCATCCTGTGTCTTAATGCCATGCTGCATCAACTGCGCTTACAGCCTGACGCTATTTGGTTATGTTTTATCCACAGATTACTTAATGCAGAGAAGTTGAATGATATCATAAGACACCAAACTTCAACAGTACTTTGAGAATTAAAGTAGAATATATAGAAATCATTAAACTGAATATTTTTGAAAGTATTTCTTCAATATTTAATAAGCTAAATGAATGTCAGGCAAAACAGATTTTTATTTTGGTAGATTTTTGAGACATCATGTTGTACATAGATGATAAGAATCTTACTTCATGTCTTAATTCTTATTCTCCTATTAGCAATTTTTCAAGAAATCACCACTACTTATCTGATCTAAAGATCTCAAGTTGTTTGAATTGTCAATTACCCCGTCTCTCAGACAAGTTAAGGATGTTATTATATTATTATACAAATGAAGGCTTGGCTTCAAGTCGTCTTTGCCCTTAAGGTTTGTCATAACATGTCCAATTAGAATAATTAAAATGATTAGAAAGTTAATGAGGAGGTCCGTGCATCACTAGTTTCCAAGTTCCAGTTAATGCCGTGACCCATAGACAATAGATTTGTAACCAGGATGCTGGATTCATTGCAGGATTTAATTCAGTTGAGTTAAATGCAGGATTCATTTTTTGGGTCAATCAATAGGACAGCTCTTCCTTATTTACATTTTGAGGTGATCCTATTTTAGGGTTTTAACATAACTTGATTTAAAAAGAGAATATTGAGGTCTTCCTCTTGTATCACTGATAGATTTATGCAATCTGTTCCCCAGCTGATCATTTTTAAAGTTTTTGCATTATAAGAAATTCTGTTAACATGTATCTATGTAATATGGATTTGGTATAAATGACTTGAGATATGTTCAGTGCAACTTGAGGAATCTTAAAGGTTGCTTCCATTGAATATCTCCTTCAGTTACCAAATGACATTAGTTAGTCCTAAGTTCTCATATTCCACAAAAGATTTATAGGCAATTCTCTGGTGATGAAAGATGATCATATGAAGGCTTGTTGAACACATGAGATAGTCTAGTTTGCCAAAATAGTGCATGGATATTCAAGGAAAGGCTGGGGAATGAAAACCTAAAATCTAAAAGGGAAAAATAATCTTTAAAATATATTTTGCTATATTTGTGGAGGCAATAGTCGTGTGATATTATCGCTAGACTATTAATCCAGAAACTCAGCTCATGTTCTGGGGACTTGGGTTTGAATCCCGTTACAAGAGGCTGAAGATATTAACTCTGAACTGTCCTCTGAAAAAGCCTAGCAAGGCACTCAGTTCAAGGGCAGAGAGGAACAGGCAAGAAAAGCTGGTTAGCCAGTGATGCCCACATTCCATAAATGGGAAAAAAAACCCCAAAATATAGCCAAAGTCCAATGAATATCAAGTGGTTTGATGGAACAAGTGTGATTACTATTCTCCAGGCACTTGAACAAAGTTATGTCGAAAGTTTATACTAAGGCTGATTTGATTTCTGGGTTTAATACAGATCTCATTGAGCATTACTCCTGTTAAAATGAGAGAAAATGTATTGTGACAGATATAAATTGAGTTTCCTCATCCCTGCTGTGCTCCATAGTACTAAGATTCATCAAAGGAGTAGCTTGATAAATCATACATAATAAGCACATTTTG
The DNA here is from genome assembly GCF_004010195.1 of Chiloscyllium plagiosum. NCBI lineage: Eukaryota > Metazoa > Chordata > Chondrichthyes > Orectolobiformes > Hemiscylliidae > Chiloscyllium > Chiloscyllium plagiosum. The sequence continues at coordinate 33,330,458 of NC_057739.1, read as the reverse complement.
TTTTCTCTAAAGTTGGAGTATATTACTAAACTTTTAAACGTCATGATAAGAGGAATTTTATTTTATGTCCACGAACTAAGCAATATAAAGATTTAATATTTCATTGGGATTGGAAAGCAATTTTGTTGTAGCTATTGGTTTTTGCCATCTGTATCTGTTACTGTTGACTTTGACAAATTTTAGCATTTGGTGTACAAGGTATTGCGTCATTGTTGTTTAGTGAGTAATATATAAAACTAGACGATTGAAAGCAAATCACAGGCTTTTCACTGAATTTGAATTAATTCTTATCTATTATATGCATGCATTACTTTTTAAAATTCAATGACAAATCTGTTACAGTTGCTTTTTATTGTTCGTCAGTTTAAACAATATTTTTTATTAAATGTAATTAAAGGTTTTGTGCAATTGCTTTTGCACAATTTCAATGCATAATATTATATACAATACTCATTTTTATAAAATGGTTTTCTACAGCTGCTTCCTTGATTGCTATTTGTGCATTATTTTGTGACTGCTGCAGCATTTTAAGAAGGTTGCTTCTAAAGATAATGCATTTAGTTATTGTACCCACTGGTAACCTAGAGCTGCAACAGCAAATGGCACTAGACAATGAATGGCTTGTGTCTAAAATGTAAAATGGGGAAAAAAAACTCAATGCAACAGCTTCAATATGGTTAGAAACATAGAAGGAGGGAACGAGTTTTGAGAAGATTTGTAGCTCAGGTTGAGGTTCTGGATGTAGGTTTGCTCACTGAACTGGGAGGTTCATTTCCAGGTGTTTCGTTACCCTACTAGGTAACATCTTCAGTGGGCCTCAGACAACGCAGTGTACATGATTCCTGCTTTCTATTTATATGTTTGGGTTTCTTTGGGTTGATGATGTCATTTCCTGTGGTGACGCCATTTCACATGGTGATGTCATTTCCTGTTCTTTTTCTCAAGGGGTGGTAAATGGAGTCTAACTCGACGTGTTTGTTGATAGCGTTCTGGTTGGGATGCCATGCTTCTAGGAATTCTCGTTCTTGTCTCTGTTTGGCTTGTCCTAAGATGGATGTGTTATCCCAGTCGAAGTGGTGTCCTTCCTTATCTGTATGTAAGGATACTAGTGAGAGAGGGTCATGTCGTTTTGTGGCTAGTTGGTGTTCATGTGTCTTGGTGGCTAGTTTTCTGCCAGTTTGTCCAATGTAATGTTTGTTACAGTCCTTGTAAATGACTTAGTTTTGCTTGTTGTCTGTATAGGGTCTTTCAAGTTCATTAGCTGCTGTTTTAGTGTGTTGGTGGGTTTGTGGGCTACCATGATGCCAAGGGGTCTGAGTAATCTGGCAGTCACATCCGAGATGTCTTTGATGTAGGGAAGAGTGGCTAGGGTTTCTGGACATGTTTTGTCTGCTTGTTTGGGTTTGTTGCTGAGAAATCGGCGGACTGTGTTCATTGGGTACCCATTCTTTTTGAATATATTGTATAGATGATTTTCCTCAGCTCTGCATAGTTCCTCTGTGCTGCAGTGTGTGTTGGCTCATTGAAATAATGTTTTGATGCAGCTTTGTTTGTGGATGTTGAGATGATTGCTTCTGTAGTTCAATATTTGGTCCGTATGTGTTGTTTTCCTGTAGACGCTGGTTTGAAGTTGCTCATTTGCTGTTCGCTCTACTGTGACATCTAGGAATGGCAGTTTGTTGTTGTTTCCCTCCTCTTCAGTGAATTTTATGCCAATAAGGGTATTATTGTTGGTCTTGAAGGTTTCCTCTAATTTGCTTTGTTTAGTGGTGACAAAGGTGTAATCCACGTAGCGGACCCAAAGCTTGGGTTGGATGGTTGGCAGAGCTGTTTGTTCGAATCTCTGCATTACTGCCTCTGCTTTTCTTTTCTTATTCTTAAAATTATTTGAAATGGCATTGAATCGTGACAACAGTGGAAAGGCTTTTCATTGTATTTTACTGCTTTTCTTGCTGTAAAATACATGTGAAAATAAAATTATTCATTCATTCAACGTGAGGTCCTAATCTCAATGACCTAAGCAACGAAGGCAGGTATACTAAAAGCCTTCCTAAATGCCCTATCTATCTGCAATGCAACCTTCAAAGGACTATGCACCTGAATCCTTAATGTGATGAAAATACACTGCACTTGCTAGAATGAGTGCAGCTCCAACAACATTCAAGGAGTTCAATACCATCCAGTACAAATCAGCTTGCTTGATTGGCGCCCCATCTGACACCCTTCAACATTTACTCCTCCAATAGCACACAGTGCCAGCAGTATGTGCCATCTACAAAATACACTGCAATAACTCACCAAGGCTCCTACCAACATCTTGCTGCTGACCAAGATCTGAACTAGACCAGCCATATAAATACCGTGGCTACAAGTGCAGGTCAGAAGTTGGGACTTCTGTGGTGAGTAACTCAATTCCTGACTCCTCAAAGCCTGTCCACCATCTACAAAGAACAACTCAAGGAGTTAGATGAAATACTCTGTCTGGATAATTGAAAGTTTTTGGATTTTCAAGAAGTTCAACATCCAGAATAAAGGTACCTGATTGATTGACAACCCATCTAACCCCTTCAAATTTGCTCTCTTCATTGACACACAGAGTAAGCAACTGGTATCATCTACAAAGTGGACTGTAACAACTGACCAAGATCCATAGACAGGTCTTTCAAACTCATGACTCCTAACACTCAGAAGGACAAGGGCAGCATAGGAACACCACCAAGTCCACATCACCCTGACTTGGAACTGCATCATCATTCCTTCAATGTTGCTGGGTCCAAATACGAGAACTCCCTGCCCAACCATACTGTGGGTATACCTTCACACACAGACTCCAGCAGTACATGAATGAATTTTTAAAAAAATCACAGTTAATTGTGAAGCTCGTTGGAACTACCTAGAGATGTGAAAGGTGCTATACAAATTTGAAATTGCATTCATATTTGTATGTTTTCTGTTATTATGCCCCATCTTTCGAGAATCTGACTTGGCTGCAAATTCTGCATCATGTTTGGATGGCTCAGTCATTTTGACATCAGAAGGAATAATGTTTCTGAAAGGGTAGCTTCCAAACAGAGCAGCATAGACCAAATGATTTTTTTCATTCCTTTGGATATCTAAGGTGGTATTAATTATTTATGAATGCCTGTCTCAGCTTCTCTCTGCTGCGGGATTTTTAACATTTCTTGAGTGAGTGTGATAAAGCGTAACACATTTCTATCCATGGAGTGGTAGAAAATGAAAGTCTCCATGTTCACCTAAAAGGGTCACTGGAATAAGAGTAATAATAAAAATTCTTGCTAAAAATAGTATTATGTTACAAGCATAACTTATCACCATGATTAGATTAATACATTATGTTGTATTTGTTGTTAAATTACTGTAATCAGAATTGTCATTCATTTCCGCACATTTCTTTTCCTGATGTATGCATTCATGGATTTCCTAAGTCCCTGTTCTCCTTGTATAGATCCAAAGAGCTCTATGAAGCACCTCAGCCAAGAACTGTTCAAAGTCAATCAAATAAGTTGAGCAAATCCATCTGACAGTTATAGCTAGCCCCAAGGCATCAATACAGGTCCTTTGGCTAGGAATCAAATCCTTTGGTTGCTTGAGTTACTGGGCCATGTAAGGATTGTTTGTTCATTAATCACTTTTTTTTCAATTCTTTTGAAATAATTATTGAAGGTATTTTTCACAGTATCGTGATTATTTTGTGACAACAATCAAAATCCATTTACAAGAGCAACATTAGTCATAATTATGCCAAATGACTTTCAGAATAAGCTTTGTAGAATAAGCTGAAATAACTAATTATAATGTGAAGGCATTTCCAAAATCTAGCCTTAGGTCAGCAATCTGTCCTGCTCTTTCAATTATTTTTCATTATTTCTGTAAAACTCCAAAAGCTTTCAAAGACAACGAAGAAAAAAACATGCCAGAGGGAAGGTGGAGGAAAACAATGCTCCAACTCCATGCCAGATATTGTGATATCTCACCTAAAACTAATAATCCTCATGAGGCATAACTGTCATGTTCTACCCTGTCATCAAGACAGGGTAGAACATGAAACCTGTTACTATAGCAATGCCAATGAAATAACCTTACTGTTGCTACAGTGGTTTGCTGTTCAAAGTCTAGTCTCTGACTTTACAACCATGGGGACATAATATTGTGGTGTTATAATGTAAGACTGCCTCTTGAAGTTTATTATTCCCTGCAAGAAATATTGATCTGTTCTGATTCATTTCACATCAAGGGAAAAATAAATAATTTGTCAAACTAGATCGACTCTTCTGAACTGAAAATGTGCTGACTTGAAAGGAACTTCCTACAGGTGTGAATATATAGTTTGTGGATGGCTGTGAGTGAATTACAATGCAATATTGTGTTATAATTGAATAGGTCATAAGCCTGAGTAGTTTGTATTCCTTGCCTTAGCCTTGAGATGGATTATTATCTTTATCCTTCGAATGCCCTTCAATCAAGGAATGAAACTACTTTTTATTAGAATTCCTTGGAGGTAGTTTGTCACAATTCTCTCAGGTTCAATGCATCTCTAACCTCTGCTTTTACCTGTAGCTCTTGATTATGTTTTTAAAACCAATTGATGTTTTTACATGCACTGGGATTGTTTTTCAACTTGTCACCCAGGGATAAATCTGATGTTGTGGAACAGCCATCCATTATAGAAATGATTGGATTTTCCAGTATGTTGATCTCAATATTAACACTGTTTCTCTAAACATTGTTCTATTCTTCCTGCTAGGCTCTGTATCGTTATCTAGCATGACTTACCGGCATCATCAGTGTGTTTAAGATCAAGATTTATCAAGCTGCCTAATCTTTTTTTTGCAGACCCTAAAAGCTGTGGACCATTTTTAGTTTTTCTTTCATTCTATGTGCCTTTGCGTCTTCTTGATTCAATTCATCCTTTCTTTTTTGCGAGTAATGATGTTCAAAAATGTGCACCTTGCCCTTTGCAGGGTTATCACTTTAAAAGAGGCTACCATGATGCTAATGACTTATTTCACAAGATTGTCTTTGGGTTGCTGAGAAAAGTTGTTGAATACTGTGTTTTTTTTAAAAGGAACCAACAAATCATTACTGATTAACATAATTAGCCTGTTGCCATTAAAGATAATGTAGGACAGGATCTTACAGGGCTATCAGCAGCATGAGATCTGGTGAGATTTATGGTAGCATTGGCTGAGAGGTCCAGTGAGGCCTATCTCGACATCAGGAACATATTCCTACATCTTTTCTGCTTTTCACCAGTGGCAAGGCGAGTTTCTCAGTGGCAAGTTGCCAATTTAGGGGAATTACTGTATGTTAAATACCTTATTGATGCCACAACCCAACTCATTAGCATCCAGATTCCTATCCTACTAAACTCGCCAATGAAGGTAGACGTTGAGAATTCCTGACATAGAAATCAGAGCAGGTACTTGGCTTGGCCCTAGCTGTGAGGAGCCTCCATGTTGCTCATCACCAACCAGCTCCTCAGGGCACTAGCTGTGTGCACATCTCATCCATGGACATTGACATCTTCAAATCATTTTGGCATCTCCCAGAATCACAGATTTACATTGCAGGATATACCAACAGTATGCGCAAAATTGTTACGTGATGAAGAAGACTATACAGCCCATTGTGCCCACACCTGCTCTTCAAATGAGCCTCATTAGCTAGGGCTAATCTCCTGCTTTTCCCACATACTTCTGTTCAAATAATCATCCAGTGCCCTTTGGAACACTCTAATTGGATCTGCCTCCACTACATTTCCAGACAGTGCAGTCCAAGCGCTAACTACTCACTGAATGGAAAAAGTTTTTCCATGTCACCCTGCTTTGTTTGCACCTCACTTTAAATCTACATGCTTTATTTCTTGTTCTGGTTTTGAGTGCAAGCAGTTTCTCATTATCTACTCTTTCTAGCCCCCTCATGAATTTGAAAACTTCTGTCAAGTCTCCTTTCAGCCTCTTCTCTCTATATCTGTCACCTTTCCTCTGCTAGCCAACAGGTATTAAAAGCCTACAGCAGGGACACTTTGTGCACATTGTCAGCTACCCAACCCATGGATTGGAGCAGGCTGTTTCTCAGAGCTGTTCACTTGCTCTCTTAGCACCTACCTGCATGTTCATAGCAGCGATGCCTTGCCTTGTCTTGCCTGTTGGTGTTGGTGCACCATTCAAAACCATAATAAGATGCTCATTTATGCAGATGTAGAGATATGTTGCTTGTTATGCTTGTTTTAGGGATCCGTCCAAGATCCAAGCTGTACATCGGGGTGTCAATCCAGCACCTACAGCATATGCCAGCCTCCTGCACAACCAACACACTATATGATTATTCAACCAAATGGTCATGTTGGAAACTGGGTGGGAGCTGGTCCTCAGTCCAGTCAATGAGGGTAGGTCACTGTTGGTCACAGTTCAGGGGCTTGGCCAAAGTCTATCAGCAGCTTGGGCTACTCACAGTCAGAAATTCTGTTCAGCTGCAGCTGTGGACTGGGCAACGTTCGACTTTGAAAAGCCAGAGGGGTTAGCTCAGGCCTAATGCCACTGGATGAGAGATGCATAAGGCCGATGCCAATGGATTGTGCCTTGAAGTGTAATTTGGTTTTGCACAACACAGAGGTTATTCAGAGCAAGCAGTGGTTTCCATGTCAAGTTTTCTTGTCAGCTAGCTTATTTGGAGAGTTTGGCAAGAAAGAAAGCTCATCATTAGTAAGGCGAGTTATGCCATCAACAAGGTATTTATCAAGCAGTAATCCTCCTTAATTGGCAACTTGGTGCTCTCCAGTATGTCATCATGGCATCTGTGAAAAACATAAACTTTGGGGTGAACAAGGCCTCTTGTGGCACTGTGATCATGTCCCTATGTCTGGGCCAGAAGGCCTGAGTTCAAGTCCCACCTGCTCTGAACAGGTTGACTAAAAATATCTATAAGTGGCATGAGATCCTCCTGATGTTTATATGAGCCTTAGCAGCCTTCAAATTCAATTCTGTCACAAATCTCACTGTCTCCTCTGTCTCTCAGATCTGTGTAAGATGCTGTCTTTTTGATGGGATAGCAAACCATGGTCCCTTCTCCCCTGTCACATGGACATGAAAGGGCTTATTTACTATTCTGGAGATTAACAGTCTTTTCTTTACTTATATCAACTTAGGATGCTACAAAAGTCTAAATTAATGACAAATTTATGGCATTTCATGTTGGGTTTAAGAAATAAAGAATTAAAAATAGAACTAATTAGTTTCCATTCAGCCACCATTAGATAATTACATTTTGTTTACTTTCAAATTACCCTTGGGTAGCAACTAATTTGTTTTTTAAATCATCGCTACATTTCCTAATGCATTCTTAATGGTTGAAAACTGTATGATCATTTCACTTCAGAAAAATATCAATCTTTGTTACTGACTGATTACTTTCAGTCCTATATTTTCAGTATAAGGAATTGCTGGGACACCTCCAAACTAAAATCCAATTTGACTATTTTATTTCAAACCTAGTTTTTAGTATGATTGTTAGGTGATAAGGCGAGAAAAGGGTCAAAATTCATGAATAGTAATTTGTGCAGTTTCAAAAAGAAGAAACATCAAATGTGATTTACATCTATATTCTCAACTTTGGTGTGCTAAAATAGACTATGGGGAAAATGTATCATGTATTCGTGAAATAAAAGTGTTGAGTTTTCATTGTATTTGTTTTTTACATGGCTAATGCAGTGTGATTTTTAAATTAAGCCTATTCTTCCAATTATCATAGAATCACATAATTGTTATAGCTATTTGGTCCATTGTGCCTTCACTGGATCTTCAAATCAAGCATCATTACCAAGTGCTAATCTTCTGCCTTTTCCCCATACCCTTGCATCCTATTTTTATTCAAATAACCATCCAATTCCCTCTTGAATGCCATGATTGAACCTGCCTCTGCCACATTTCCAAACAGTGCATTCCATACCCTGACTCTTGCTGTGTGAAAAGGTTTTTTTTTTCTCATATCAGCTTTGCTTCTTTTGCAAAAAAAAATCAAAGAACCATGGATGCTGGAAATCAGAAACAGAATCAGAAATTGCTGGGAAAAACTTAGCAGGTCTGCAGCATCTGTGGAGAGAAAGCAGAATTAATGCTTTGGATCTGGTGACCCTCCTTCAGAATGATTCTGATGAAGAATCACTGCATCCTTAACATTAACTCTGCTTTCTCTCCATAGATGCTTCCAGACGTGCTGAGTTCTTCCAGCAATTCTTGACTTTTGTTTCTTTACAGAACACTTTAAATCTATGCCCTAAATTGTGAGCAGGAACAACTTCTCCCTATTTATTCTATCCAGCCCACTCTGTGTGTCTGAAAGTTCAACAAAACTGCTTAGTTAAATCATCTGATTATAATATTACTCTGTTCCTCCTATTTTAAAATTTGTCTGTTGTATATATTCACTTTTCATTACATTTTAGAAATATGTAGAGGACAGTGTTTTGCAATATATTAGCAAATTTAATAGTATTGGATAGTTTTAGGGATAATTAAACTTTTGAAATTAAAATATTTAATTATATGTGAAGTAATGGCTTCATACATCAAATCAAAATAATTGCAAGTGCATACCGAATGATAGATTGTTTATTCAAATATTTTCCCTTGTAAATATCTGGTTGTTTTATTTATTGTTTTATTTGATAAGAAATGCTTTCCTGCCACAAGAAATGTTTCTTCCTCATTTAATTTGCATATGTATTAATAAATCAATTGCAAATTATTTGTAACTGGCAAATGATAAAGCTGCCAAACATTTTTTTTAAAGATCTAAAAGATTGCTACTAAAACTGTAGGTGTAATTTAGGAAATAGATTTCATTTGGAATCGACTTACCCATGGAGGCGAAAGTAGGTACTGGAGATTAGAGTCAAGATTAGAGTATTCCTGATGAAGGGCTTTTGCCCGAAACGTCATTTTTCCTGCTCCTCGGATGCTGCCTGACCTGCTGTGCTTTTCCAGCACTACTCTAATCTTGACACTGATCAACCAACTCATGTTGAATTTGTAGAAATCAAGAAGAGAACTTCTACAACATTAATCAGTCTATAAGCAAAGAAAGATCAAAAAGTAACTCCGAGTTACCAGGAAGCAAGCAATTCTAAAGTAGGAGAAGTCCTGAAAATGCAAGACTTGGTTTTTGATGAGCAAAATCTAAATTTAGACATATTTTTGAAATGCATGTCTTCATTTAACTTTCTTTAAACAAAGTATTCCCTTTGTGTGATAACTAAAATCTCTGGATTATACAGAGCCATGAAAATGCTGCAGATTATCATCCAAAATTCCCGAGATGAATTCAAGTACACAGCATTCTCCAGACTATTGGGTTAAAAGTTGGACTTCTCCACCGCACACACGCATGTACAGTTCATAAAACTTTGCAGGGAATGTTGTTTGTGTGTAAGCTGTTGAACCATTATATAAAATAATGCTAAGGGGATCTAAGATGGCGGCGATCTGAGAAGATCACACTGCAGAGCTTTGCATCGCAGCAGGACCAGGATGGTCCTTTAACCCACCCAACCCAGGTCATCAAGATTTCTTGGGGCATTGGAAACATTGTGGAACCCCAAGAAACATTTAAAAATTGACTTACCTGTATTTTCAGCTGTCCAGAAATGCCTAAAAAGGGAGGAGGAGCATCTGAGGCCGGGCCTGCATCTCAGCCGATTACTCTCCAGGACCTGGTGAACCAGTTTTCGAAATGTTGGGGAAACAGATTGAAGAGAAGCTGGCTCCAGTCTCTCTCATGCTGCAGAAGCATGAGCAGCAGCTGGGAGACCTGGAGAAGAGGACGGATGAGGTGGAGCACAGGGTCACAGTGGTGGAATTTGATGCCAGTTCATTCAAGGAAGAGATCCAAGCCCTGAAGACGCAGGTTCGTAATTTGCGTGACCAAGTGGATGATCTTGAAAACAGGGGCGGGAGAAAAAACATTCGGATCATCGGTCTGCCTGAGGGTAAGGAAGGTGAGCGGCCTGCGGAATTTGTTGAAGATTGGCTTCTGAAATTCCTTGACTTGGAGACTGGCATGAGAAGATTGAAGATAGAGAGGGCTCACCGGATCACAGCACGGAGGTCAGGTCTGGGTCAACGCCCTTGTCCTTTCCTGGTGTGGTTCCATCATTACCGGGATAAGGAGAGAGTTCCAGACTCCAGGGGAAGGATCCAAAGGCCCTAATTTACGAGGGGTCTAAGATCATGTTTTTCAGGGCTTTTCAGCGGTGGTGATCCAGAAACAAAAATCATATGATGGTGTCAAGAGAAGATTGAAGGAGCTTGGGATTCACTACTCCCTGAGATATCCGGCAGTGCTTCGGATCACCTTAGATGGATCCATGCATCTCTTTGACACATCGGAGAAGGCAAGAGACTTTGTGGACTAACGAACCTAATTTAAACAATTGTAGTATGTATAAATATTGTTGCTTGGGTATGCGTTTATCATTCTGTAAAACAAATGAAGGAAATCCAGTTGGAGCTTTGTTTTTCCCCTTTTTTTTCCTCTATTGATAATAATTTGGTTCAAACTATGTCTGGCGGTGGTTAAGATGTACATTTTAAATTTCTAAGTTAGGACATACCAAAGGATGGGTGAGGTATTTATTCCCCTTTTTTTAATGAAATAATTTTTTTTATTCGTATTGATATTCTATGGGGTGTTTATTCTTTTTAGCTTGTGCTTGCGATGAGGCTCTAGCTGGGAGAAGTGAAGGTGGTTAAGATGGTTAGATGCCTATTTATGGGCAGTTGGGGATGGGTAGTTGTTCCCTCCGGGCAGGGGGTGAGTTCCCCTACTCAGCGCTATTGGCCCTTTACATGTTGGTTTGTTTTCTGGTTTTTGTTGTTTTTTATTTTTAATAATTTTGTATGTTTGTTAAATGTAGTGGTTTTAGTTTATGTAGTTTTTATATTTGGTGGATCATG
>NC_057739.1:33287544-33316819 GCF_004010195.1 Chiloscyllium plagiosum | reverse complement strand
ATACTGTTAAAGCATGGAGGGCAATTCGGCAGAGGGAAGGTAATATTGGCAAAACATCTTTGTTTACACCTTTAATGGGTATGCTGGGTTTTCAACCGGGTAGATAGATTCAGGATTTAAACGTTGGGCAGCTAGGGGTATATCTTGCATGGGTGATTTATTTGAGGGAGACGTAATGATGTCCTTCGATCAGTTAGTACGGAAGTACGAGTTACCTAATAGAGACCTCTTTCTTTTTTTTTCAAATTAGGGATTTTATTCAAAAAGGACTACACTTTTGACTGATTCCTACAAATCTGACATGGAAAGAGGGGTATTAAGGGCTAAGAGTACACTCTCTGTCAGTACTCTATATTACCAATTGGTGGGTGTCACCTCAGATGAGTCTGATCGACTCTGCAAGATGTGGGAAAGAGAGCTGAGTGTTGAAGTTTCTTCAGAGGCATGGGAGGATATTTGGGAGAATGCAAGGAAGATATCAATTTGCAATAGGACCCATGCTTTACAGTTGAAGATTCTCTACAGGGTCCACTTAGCCCCAGACCGTTTGTCAAAATTTAAACTAGGGGTATCTTCAGCGTGTCCCAAATGCAAGGTCTGTACGGGTACTCTTACCCATTGTCTTTGGTCTTGTGACAGGCTTCAAACATATTGGAGCGCTGTGGTGGGTGCAATGGAGAGGATTTTAGGTGTAGGGGTGGAGAGGGACCCTAATTCGCTCTTTTTGGGCTGACCCATTGCATTTCCTGCAGACTCGCATAAGGAAAAACTTTTCAATATTCTTACATTCTGTGCAAGGAAGAATATCTTGCTAGGTTGGATATCAGAAAACCCCCCAGGCCTGTCGGGTTGGCGGAAGATTGTTATGGAGCATATTCCCCTGGATGTTTTCACAAATATGGTACACCATCATGAGTCCAATATCCAGGGAGGAGGAACTGTGAATGTATGAGTGTTTTGTTTGGCTGGGCTAAGTTATTACTATTTATTTGTTTGTTGTTAGGTATTTATTTAGTTAGTTAAATAGCTACTTTATGTTTTTTTTATTTTATACTTCTCTATATATGTTTTTACATTCGTATAGGAGAGTGGGTTGGGGAATTTTTTTATTATTTGGGTTTCGTTTTGTACTATTTTTGTACTGATTTGAATTGCATTGTTTTGTATTTGTTGTAATATTTAAAAATCTATTTTTTCTTAATAAAAGTATATTATATAGATTGCAAAAAAAAATAATGCTGAGCTTCGGTTTCATTGTTTCTCTATGGATTTGCAACAGAATGCTATTCTCCATTGCTTTATTGAGATGTCAGTTTGAGGTATGGATTCTAGATTTACAAATGATGCTTAATCCGCATTCATACATCATTAGCTATAAATCTGAACCAAGTGGCACTTTATGAGCAGTTTAAAAATACTTCTGTTGTCATACAGTAACTCTATAAACTGCCTAACCATAACTAAGGACATAAAGTGCTTTGTAAGGATATAAAATTTGACAAATAATGCAACATTTATTCCAAGATGACATTTTCATATTTATTATAGGTATAAAAGTTGAAATTTAATGGTAAATTGCAATTTTAACATAATGCACAAATAATTGCTTTTGAATTTGAAATTAATTTGAGTAACTAATTGGATACAATGTATACAGAATAACACCAAAGACTTACTAATGTGGCTAGAAGAGAACAGGAACCACTGTTACGTACAAAGTAGTGCCCTTTATCAATGATCTCCCAATGGTGGACCACTCCAGGAATATTTCTGGCAATGCTGCTCCCATAACGGTATTGGCTAGAGATCAAACATTTTAAGAACATCAGAACATAAGAAATAGGAACGCGAATTGACCATATTGTCCTTTGAGCCTGAACTGCAATGCTAATCATCTGGATCAACTCCACTTTCCTGCCTGAACTTTATATCCCTTTATTCTCTGAGAGAGCAAACATCTCTAAGTATATTCAACTATGGAGTCTCCACAACAATCTTTGGGAGAGAATTTGAACGATCCACATGTTTTTTGAGTGATGTAATTTCTCCTCATGAAGTCCATGTGATGATTGGCATCTTTTTGGAAAATGGTGTTCCTTTGTTCTAGATCTCCCCAGCATGGGAAACAACCTGTCAGAATCTATCATGTTATTCACCTTCAGAATCTTGCTAAACAAGGCATAGCAACATGTGACAATATTAGGATACTGTACAACTGTGCAGAAACTTGGAATAATGGCATGCTTGTCACATGTTGTTGCTATCCTTCTGGTGAAGATCGTTGTTGAATTTGGCCACGTAAATATTTTTAATTAACTCTTTCAGACATGTTACTATACAACGCCCGAGCAAATGGGACTTGAACCTAGGCTTTCTGGCAGGCAGTAGGACACTACCATTACTCCACAAGAGTCTACTTCTGGCAATGTATCCTGAAGTTAATAATGCCCAATAATGGAGCAGCTGCATATTTATCTCATTGATAAGGCATTGAAAATTGCTTTATCTGGTATTGTGCTGGGTCTTCCTGTTAAGTACTTCTGATGAGTACCTATTGCAGATTAATTAATCTCAGTTCTGCTCAATTTAATGGAGCTGGGTCATCTTCTGGGTGGTTTTGGTTCTCAAGAAATTAGTGCTGAGGACCTTACAGAAGATCAGCTCTCATTTAATGTACCACAAATGTTAGTTGGTACGTGACACTCTAAGCCTGGGTGTTGTCCAGGCCTAATTGTAAGCAGACCTGGGCTCTTTCCTTATTGAAAGAGTTGTGAAAGGGAGAAATTGTAGATGGATCTGCAAATCTTCAGGGATCAACCCCAGCCGAACCTTTTGATGACAGTACATTGAGAAGCTGAAGATGGTTGGGCTGAGGAATCTGTGCTGAGGAACTCTTGAGATGATGTTCTGAATTGCAGTGAAAGACCTCCTTTTATGTCTGATATAATTTCAGCCACTGGAGGATTTCCCTTTGTTCCTCATATGATTTCTTTTTTTGTTAAGCTTCCTGATACCATAGTTGTTTGTATGCTGTATAAATGTGGAAGAAAATAAAATACAAATGTATAGATTAAAAAAAAAGACAAGTACATCTTAACAAAATAACACACATGCACCACAAATGTACAATAAGTCACACATAATATGAAATATCCAGTTTATATTCTCATGGATGAGGTTGTTAACTATTGTTCTTCCCTGTTGAGTATCCTTTAGAGCTGTGACCTTGACTATAACCTGTGTATATGTTTATAGCTTATTTCATGATTTCAGTTGAAAATGTTTTTATTTTACTTTATTCAAAAACTGATTTGTTTTTAAGAAGCTGTATAAACACAACCTGAAAGGAGAATCGAACATTAAGTTACATCTAAAATATATCTAAAAAGAAATTGTGGTTTGTTATCTCAATGCAGCAGGACTGCATGTACATTTTATAATGCTGCAGGCAAAATTTACCTTGAAATCATTGGAGGCAATATTGCAAAGAAATTGTAATTCCTTTGACAAGTGAATTAAAAAGCTCCAAAAATGGAAAAAAAGGAAAATCAGTTAAAGGGGATTTAGGAGACAGATAATGAACTGAGAGCTTTCAGCTACAGTGAAATCACTAGGGATGTCCTATTGGCAGAGAAAACCTGTGCATATTCATGAAATTGATCTGTAATAGCTTGCTGTTTTCCATAATCTCCATTAAAACCTATTCTGAGAGAATAGCACATCAATGCATTTCTTATGTTTGGAAAACTTCAGTTTCCAAGTGTTATTTGAGACCAGTGTTAGGGGCATATGTTTTGTCCTTTTATTTTGCTGTTCTAAAATGGCAAGAAGAAATTTTGGGAGGAATCCTCCCAATCCCTGAATGACAAGGGTAAGGGCGAGCCAGTTGGGAAAATATATTGAGATCAGAAAAATGAGATTCTCAATGTAGAGGAAAGAAACCAGTCTAGTTATTCAGCCAAGGTTTAATGGCAACATGTGAATCTCGTCAGTGAGTAACAGGAAGCCTGCTTGCATGTACTAACATCTCATTATTACCAATTGTGCCTCATTTGTATACAGCTTGCTATTTTAACCAGGCAGTGGAGAGAAACCCGATGGTGACAATTTCCAATATTAAGGCCAGACTTGTTAATTTATGAGGGTTTTTGTCTCTCCCACCCTTACTGGCAGTGAGTTCCAGATTCCAACCGCCCTCAGAACTAAAAATATTTTCCTTGCATCCCCTCTAAATTTCCTGCCCCTTTACTTAAATCGATGCACCCAAGTCATTGACTGCCTCCACGAAGAGGGAATATTTCTTCCTGTCTCTACCCCTCAGAAAGTGGAATTTCCAATCAATGGTGCCTTCATGATCTGGTTCAGGGACAGGAGACCTTTAGAGACTTGTTTGCATGGTCTTTCACTGAAGGCAAGAGAGAGGCAGTAGTACTGTACTCTGTGGAGACGTGACAGTCAGGACACCATGTAGTGATGTCCAGTGTATCTGCAATGCAATACCTTCTTCCAGTGGGGACACCGAAGGCTCCACACCAGTTCCCATGCAGGTCATGTCTGGGGGTTCATTGCAGTACAGTACTGACAGAGGATGCCACTTAATTCTTGGGTATTTTGCTCCAGACAACTGGATTTTGCAATGGGGTGTTGTGATGGATAGTGAGGATCTGAGAGAGCCGCAATGTCATAGAGAGTGGGAAAAAGAGAATGTTCTTTTAGATGGAACAGCACTGCAGCATTCTATAGCTCAGCAGCATCCAACAAAGCAACACAAGCAGGACTTCTTTGTGAGCTTCATTCAATGAATTGAGTTGCGTGAAATTATCTTTCACTAACTGTAAACATTTTGATGCTGCTAAGGCCAGCATTACCTGTATAATTCTAACTGCAAGTGCAGCTTCCTGGTTTGATCCTCTTATGTTTTTCCTGTTGTTTAATAAAAATTGAGGTTACAAACTGTTGGAAACCTTCACAAACTCTGATGCTTCCTCATTCAATCATTACAAAGTTTCATGCTGGTATGAAACTTGGTCTAGATGCTATGGAAGAGTAGCTATTTTTCAGACTGGGTTATAACATCATGTGGTGCTAAAATGGCTAGCCTCTCAGGAGCCTTCATTCTTGTAAATGCAGCTAAAATGACAGTCTCTCAGAGTTGCTGATGATAAGTGAAAACGTCTTTTAAAATTCGATGATGTCCACAGGGAGCCTGCCCAGTAGATGAGCCAATTCACCTTGGAGTTATAGGCAGGTGACCCCAGGGTGTTTGTGTCCAGGCATTATGGGAGTGTTCTGCTCAGATACAGGCTAATCTTCCTTGCCTCAAATTTCCACAGATTTGAGGGTTGCACGCAGACTGGAGGTGGAATGGCTGGGCCCCTCTACAATGTCCTGAGAGGAGATTTCTGCAGCTAGTTCCTCCTCTGACTGGGTGTTTTCTGCCCCTACCCTGCCTCCTGGTGAGGAGGATCTGTGAAGTGAGGTCACATTCCATTATTCCCCCTGCTACCATGCCATATGGATTGTAGGTCTGTGCATATAGCCAACAGACACTGAGTGTGCTGGAGAAAGGCAAAATCTTGTGGATGCTGGAGATCTGAAATACAAACAGATAGTGCTGGAGAAACTCAGCATATCTAGCGTCATCTGCAGAGAGAGAAAGACACAGAGCTAATGTTTCAAGTCCAATGGCTCTTCTAAAGCGATGCTGCCAGACCTGCTGAGGTTCTCCAGCATTTTCTCTGTGTATACTGAGGACCTTGCTCTCCTTGACAGCCAGCAATCTGTCCATGGAGACAGCCAAATGTAAGCAGCATGCTACTGAGTGTGTTGGTGGACTTCTCAAACCTTCGATCCAGTTTCCTGAGTGTCTCTGACAAACCTGCCTGCTGTTCTGTGTATTTGTGCATTTTAACGATGTTATTAATGACAGTCACCATTGAGTCCTCTCCTGCCTGGGGTTGAGAGATGCTTGGTCTCCAGAAATCCTCTTGAGTGGCAGCAAACTGGAATATTTTCTTCCTTGGCCAACTGTGGAAATGTGCCAGTAATACACCTATCAGACTGTGCTCCCAGCTCTCTCAAATGTACCCACTCAGGTTTCACTACCTGAGCCAGTGAAGAGTGCAGGAGGCAACTTTCTAGTGCATCCTCTGACGAGGTGTGGTCTGCGTCTTCCTCCTCCGAGTTGGAGGAGGGGCTGATGTCCAGAGGGACTGGTCTCTTCAAGGCAGAGTATCTGGATGTCAGTGGTGCCTGCAAGAGAAAAGAGAGAGACTGAGTTGTGAAATCAGGGTAGCAGCTTGGTTACGTTAAGAATACATTCACAGCGGTGATAATGGGACAGGAGGATAGCACTTGAATCTTACTTGGTTACCATGATATTGCAGTCTCGTCAGTCATCATCAACCAATGAGCAATCTCTGCCCTCTCTCACTAAGGCAAGGATTCTTTCTTTGGCCATTTTCTCCCAAACTGCGATAAAGGAAGGGACTGAGTGAGATGGAAGTGCTGGCAACAACTGGTTGTGTTGGTGCAGGTAGAAGAAAGATAGTAAAGTGACCCGAGTGAGTGACTAGGAAGTGCAGAGGACATGCAGAGGTAGTCTGGAGGATGGGTAGTGGGAGGTGGGAGTGATTGAGTGAAGATGCGTGCAATGCTGAAGGTTGTAGACCATGAGCCTCTGGAAGTGAGAGCAGTACAGCGTGTGAGTAGCAGAGAGCAATTGGTGCCACCTATGCTTGCAGAGAGAGAAGAAGGTCATTATCCTTCGCCCTGCATTGCTGGGAAATTCTTCTGGACTGTGAGCACCACAGACCCAGGTGGTAACTTCACACCAGGTTGGCAGGGTCTGGGCTGTGGTCACCTGTAGTGCTCCTGAGGGAAAAGGGCTGCCCTCCCCGCTCACCAGGACCCTGTTGGTAAAGTGGGGTGTCAACTTTCCTTTCTCAGCCAAGTCCTTCTGAATTCCTCAGAAACACACTTTGACTGGCAGCTCCTGGATTATAGTGTTTGACCTGGGTGCCCAGCTGGGATTTAAATATGGCACCAGCAGTCTGAATCCCAAAAGGTCCCAGCAGTAGTGATAACTCATTGCAGCTCACAGAGAGAAGCCCTTCATGAAACTCCTCAAAATAGACCCTTAGCCAATTTTTGGTAAAATTTAGACTTTTGTTTTAACTATGCTCTCCTTTAAAGCTCTAGATGGAGCTATTGTGCAGCATAATCATAATTCACTTTTAGGTAGCTCAGATGAAGGCTATACAACTGTAGCAAAAACAGTTATGTGGAGTAAAATTGAATAGTTGCAATGAAAGTTAAATCTTAAAGATCATTATTTATCAGCAGCTTTTGGAATTGGATTGCAAAGTACCTTTTCACATATGAAATTTTATGATCTATTCCACAGAAGGTGCACAGTGGCACCATAAGGGCAAAGGCTGGATGTTCCTAGAAGTGACCATGGGAGGTGGGTTACTGATGATGATGATTGGGGTTGGGGTAGCAGAAAAGCAACAAGTGAAGAGAATTCCATCTTTTCTGAACCAGTTGGTGGGGAGTTGTTAATTCTCCAGAATGCCAGAGTTCTGATAGTGTGACCAAACAGAGAGAGAGCTTTGATGCAGGCTGCCAGCATTATAGAGTGGCACTATGGGAAGACTTGAAAATAAGAATTTTAAAATTAATGCATTCTGGAGAGATGGGGATGGCATATCGCGAAGAAAAACAAGGGGGTGACATTTTTGTTCCCCTAACACAGCCATCAATTTGTGCTGGCACTTTGAGGAATTGAAAGCATTCCAAAATTAGGAATTCTTATATTCAGTATAGGGCTGCAGCATAATTAACCGGATCAGAAGATTTTAATAGAGGTGCAAATAGAATGCTGACTTTCACCTTCAAATTTGGATAAGTGGATAATAAAGAAGTAATTTTGACAAGTTCTGCTTATGTTTAAATCCAGATATAACTACTACACTTATTTTTCTCTTCTGTTTGGAATCACAGAATTCTCCTTCAGTTCTTTATTGCTTTTTTTTTTAACCTGGCAAAGAATTAACAAGGAGTACATTCTTGCAAAATGACCCTTTTAATCTGATGCACAGATTCTCCATATATACAGGAAACTGCCATGTATAGTATATAATAGTGTACTCAGCACTTGAGATGTCTGATCAAGGAAGAGAGCAATTGGTAAAAGAAGCAGAATGTTGAACTATATTGGGGGTAGATTAGTAACAATAGAAGTCACTGGATGTACTCTGTGCAAAGGTTACATGTTAAAGCTACTGAAAGATTAATTTAAGACTGATGCCAAAAGCTTGTTCATGCATAAGATGATAGGCATTTGAAAAATGTTTGGAATTATTTAACAAAAATCTTGGATGGATGAAGATGCTGTGATGGGAACTGCATTTTTTTTTTCAGATGAATGAGCAAACATTGCTATATGAGCTAAGTGTTTGCATAGCAGTATGACCACCATAACAAATACAGAACTAATTCAATTGTTTTATTTAATTTGGTAAGGAAAGACCCCCAGGTCTTTGTAATTTATTTCACAGTAACACTAGCTGCTAAGATTGAAAAATATTACAAACGTCATGAACCAGATTGAGAAAAGGGTTGTTCTGTTCAATAATGATTGATCTTCTCCAAGGGTGCAAGGGATTATGGCCTGGATTTTCATCCTGGAGGTGGGTAGCTGAAGTCTGGAAAATCCCCAACTTGGCCTATGTGCCTCAGGAGAAGGAACCTGCAAGGTTCGAATTTTAATTGTGAGAGGGTGAGTTTGGGCTGCATTTGGGCCAGCTGACTTGGGAAATGTTCAGTGGCAGTCAGAGGGCTGCTGGATGCCAAGACATGTTGTTTAAAAAGCCCACCTTGGTGCTGTGGGCCTCCAATATAAACAATTCTTACCCCCTCACTCAGTCGCTATGGCCCCTCATACAGGTTATGTCACTTTCATGCCTATTCACCCCCATTGTTAAAGAAATGAAAGAAATAGTGACAGCAGGTGTTTAAAAAAAGGACTTTAAAAAATGTCATTCATTCTTAACTTTCTACTATGTTTAAAAACATTCTTTTTCACTTCAGCCCATTAAAACTGTCAATCAGCCAGACCTCTTACCCTTATAAGTGTGGTGAAATGACAAATCCAGGAAATAGGCTGTGGAGGGGTCAGACCTGCTGAATGCCCTCTTCCACAGATACGTTTGCACCCAGGTGTCCATGGAAAGACAGCGAGCGGTGTCCACTAACACTCTTGTTGCAATTAGAGAGAAGTGGGTACCAAAGGGGTAGAGTGCTTTATCTTCCCTTCCAACTCCATTTTGATTTAGACTTCTCTCTACCTCTCCAAGGGGTTTGTACATAAATTAATCAATTGGAAATCACAGATAATTATGTGTGGTGATTAATAGATGAAAAAAAGTATCACAGGTGATTTGGTAATGGGGATAAAAATATTCAATAGTGTATAAGAGCATTTCTGGATATATTTTTTTCAAATTTGAAATTGAAAGTAGAAAATGGATAGCCAGAGTTGTCAATCAAGCAGGGTCACAGGTGTTCAAAGTGAATTGACTGAATTTTCGTAAGTTTGGAGAGGGTTTCTAGCTTGAACAAAATGGCACTGATGGCAATGAGTCATGATTCCAACATCCCATCCCTCAAACTCAGCACTCACCACTTCTGCTGGAGGTAATGGGAACAGGTACTTTATACATCTACGATTCATGGTAGCAACAGTGCAAGCTCAAGTGCAGCTGCTTTCAGTCAGATCACTAGCGGGATGTCTAAAACACAATACATGGGCTTTAAAACTTACAAGAGAAGGTCTAAAGCTGCTGCAGCTCTTTGAAGAGTATCTTTTTGGACAGGTACAAAGACATCCCCAGGAGAGTTCAGGTGCCCTTTGGGAGAGGTCAAATGAGCTTTACATAGACAGGAATGTGTAAAAACCAATAAACTCATGGGAACCATCAAGTTATCAAGGGAACTGTCAAACTCTGAAGGCATTTAAATCTGCTGGCATTCATTATCTTTCTGAAGAAAGCTGTCCACATGGTAATAAATGATCAAAAAGGATTATTTCATTCTGTCCATTGACATAAACCTGAGGGCTGTTATAAAATTTGTGTTGTGTGATTGACTTAATAATATAAGTTTGTCAGAGTGTGATGCCTGCCAGTTCAGTTTGATTCACTGCTCCAAGTGCTCATGAACTCTTTGAAGTTGGGCTTTGGATGCAAATAGTTGTTTTTATAAGGGATTAGTTGTTGAAGAATGTTCATTTATAATGAATACTTTTTCATCAATGATTTAAAAAACAGTGAATTTGTCAATGAATGCTTAAGAATCTCATTTTATTTAATCTTAACATGCGTCATTAAGTCTGCCCATGATTGATACTGGGTGAGGAGGCACTGAAGATGAATGGCCAGTGCCAGGGACCCGGGTTATTCCTGCCTCGGGCAACTGTTGTGTGGAGTTTGCACACTCTCCCCGTGTCTGCGTGGGTTTCCTCCGGGTGCTCCGGTTTCCTCCCACAGTCCAAAAATGTGCAGGTTAGGTGAATTGGCCGAGCTAAATTGCCCATAATGTTAGGTGCATTAGTCAGGGGTGAACGTATGGGAATGGGTCTAGGTGGATTGCTCTTTGGAGGGTTTGTGTAGACTTGTTGGGCCGAAGGGCCTATTTCCACACTGTAGGGAATCTAATCTAATACCTAGAGGGAAAGGATTGGCATGAGGTAGGGCTATAAAGGGCTTCAGGAGTGAATAGAGAGGCATAGATTAGCATGGAGGGTGGATAGAATGGCATTGATTGACATGGAGTGTATATAGGGCCATGGGGTTTGAATGTAGATTCATAGGTTGGATGACATTTATGAGAGCGATGATGGATCTGTGGGGAGCATGAGGTGTCATAGGTTGGCATGCAGAGAGAGTGGGAGATGGAAGAATTTATTTGTTGCGTTTTTTAAAGATAGGGCAAAGTGCTGGAGCCGTAAGGGCGGTCTTTCAGACTGTCTGTCTCTTCATTCCCTCCAGCTCTTTGGATGCCTCTAAACACCCTTTCTGGGATCTATGGGTCTGAGTTCAGCTATCTCACACTTTCCTGGCATCAAATTCCATCTATCTATGCATGTTTTCCAGTGTTGGGTGCTAACTCAGTGCTCAGACTCAGGAGCAAAGTGTAGGCTTTGAAATAAAAACGTTGTGAAGTAATTTACGAAATCACAAAAAAACAACTGATTCGTGAATTTAGTTATTTAATTATTTGATTTCAATATTTTGTTTAAGACCTTATTTTGAGCAGTAAAAATTCTGAATTGTTATGAAAACCAGATTTTTTTGTTTAAAACATTTTAAGTGATTAATTTAGTTCATTAACAAGGCACAGAGACAAAACCTTTATGTATTGATTCTTATATTCAAATGTCAACATATTTATCCAGAGTTTTCCATTACAAATGTTGACATAGCTGATTTACATTATAAATATTAATGTAATGCTACAGGAAGTGATGTTTGTATATCTGTGTACACAATACACAAGGTTTTAAATAATTTATATAGGACATATTTAATTTTCCCAAGCCCTGGGGCAACTTGCATGATTGCTTGGAGGCGAGACTTTTCAATCTGTTTTATGTCAAATAACTTATTGACACTCTTAAAACAGGATTGATTTGAAAATCTATTGTTTTTTTTAAAAAATGCAAAATCAATCCTTTTAATATTTGAAAGCTTAAATTAATTTTAACACTGCAAATGAAAGCAGTTTAATTAGTCATTAAACTTAGTAGGTAATTTAGCAATGAAGCAGATAGCATCTTGTCACTGTATCTTTTCTAAGTGTTCTTTCCTGTCAAAGGGTGTAGCCACCTCAGTATTTACTGAGGTGAAAAGTCACAATGTTTTGCATGCTGGAAGTCTGAAATATGAATCTTGAGAAAAGCTGGAAAAACTCAGCAGCTCAGGTATCATCTGTAGAGAGATGATCGTTCACATTGTCATGAGTTGTGAATCTCATGAATTCTGTGGAAGTTCTTAACAGCCCTAGTTAAAAAAGGAACTTGTATTTGTTTTTGATATTGGGATTTAAAGCCTGCAGATAAAATCTAGGCCAATTGGTTTCCTGCTCCACACGTTACCTCACCTGATGAGTATTTCCAGAATCTTCTGTTTCCGTAAAGGCAAGCTTAGATCTTGTTCTTCCTAATGCCTGCACATAAAACTACTTCTTTGGATCATTGAAGAGCAATTAGGAGTGACGAAATAGCTGAATTTATGTTATTCTTCTATTTCTGATGAAATTTGTTTGTAGTGTTACTTTGGCTGACATCTTGGACTGAAGGGTGTGTTCCAGTGTGGTGACAGGAGATACAGTGGGATATATCAACTGAAGGCAGCAGTTGGGTTTGCTTTTCTGAGGTTGAGAAACCCTAAGGAACAGATTTCCCTTAGGTCCTGCTGAATTTAACTTGATGATTTTTCATTGTGTTTCTGTTCCTTGCATTAAAATGTTAATTAGCTGTTATTAACTAAGATTTCAGCACTAGGTTGCTACTGGGGTGCAGAAAAATCAAGGATAAACTCTGAGACCTGTGGGATGGAGTTGCTGTGGAAAGATCTGGAAAGGTTGGTATGGAGGAGATTAGAAGTCTTAAGAGTAGACAGATCAGAAAAGTTTATGGGAAGGGGTACACGAAGTTTGCAAAGAATGTAAAAGACTTGAGAATAGGTCTTGGTGAAGATCAAAAGTATGTGGGGTTGGTTGGAGGGGAAAGGTTAGTCAGAGAATGGTTGGATTCAGGGATTGAAGGGTCTCAGGGAGATAGGGGAAGATTAGAGGCCTTTGGTTGGAGATCTGAAATGCCTCCGATGGTGAGATTAGAAGGGTTGGGATAGTGAGTCAAGTAAAGTATGTGAACTAGTTCCATGTGGAAAGCCATTTACCTTTTGGATAAACGATCCTCTCTTCCCAGAAAATGTCACGTTTACAAAATCTAGAAAATGCATTGACCATAGACAACAGTAAGATAGTGTTTAAATAGGAGAACACAGTCTCATTATAATATTTAAATAGACAATCCATCTCCTGGGGCAGGTTAATTTGCTCAGTTGTCCATCCCACCTCTGTTAAATTTGAAAGTGATAAATTGGAGCCAGATTGGTGTCAGGATTTGCATTTCTTTTACATCTTATCCCATCCCAACCCATCTGTGTTTGGGAGTTATATTTTAAATCAAACCTGGTGCTCAGCTTTGTATTACTATAAGGAGAGCTTGTAGAACCTCTTTCTTAAAAGAACCTCACAAATTTTGAGGAGATGATTCCTTGTCTTCAAAGAGTTGGGACCATCAATAGATTTTGGTATGAGCATCTCCTAATGTATTCTTTGTGAGGATTATTAATACTGTATGAAATCATTGAAAAACTTGTACATGCATTTCTCACATTAACATTGTGTTGGTTTTTTTAAACACCTTTGATGTGAAATCTGCCAAATGCTAAGAATTCTGCCAAACTCTTCGCTGTTTGAACTTTGTTGCAGTAATGCGATGCTGAATAGACATCAGAAATATACAGTCTTCAACATAGCAGAACTTGCAAGAGTCCATTTTTGTCCAGTGACATGCCTAACATTCAAAGCGCAGTGCATGTAAGTCTTAATAAGGTCCTTTTTGTGGCTTTAGCAATGCACTGGATTTCTTCTTGGCAGAGATTCAAGTCACCATGAAGGTTAGTTTAACTAATGTGAAGGTTGGTTTACAATCCGCTCATGCTCTTATATCAACTGCCTGAGGCATTGCAATATAATCTGTGCAGTATTCTCGTTTTGCTGACGTACAGGTTGGAACAGATTCAGCTCTGACAGATTTGGATGACATTTGAGACAGCTTGCTGTGTGCACTCCAAGAAAGACTAACAGGCATACAGGATGTCATCCATAGTAGCCTGACCCAAGTAGATGACTAGCTGCTCTGCAAAATCTATTTACACTCATGGTGGTGTGTAAATAATGCGAGAATCCTAGTTTACAGTTCTAAAGTAGTTTTTAATATAGTTAGAAAATTCTGCTTCTGCCTGCTGGAAGCATATACCACAAAAAATGTGCAACCTGAGCACATGATTTTCCTGATTAATGATTTGGAGGTAGAGAGGGAGAAAATAGGAACAAGGATATTGAATTGCAGAGCAAGTTCAAAGAGCCAAATGACCTACTCCTGCTATTGTTTCCCATGTTCTAGGTAGAAGGGTGTCTGAGGCCATGAAAAGTTCTATATAAATGCACGATTCTTCTTTAAAGCATTATTTTCCAAGTGGGATACATGTTTTTCTTATGTGTGGCAGTTCAATTAACTGTTGACATGCAGATTCTTCATTCACTCTATGACACAAGTTAATACATAATGAATAGAAATAATAGAGAAAGAATTTACCACAAGTATTCCGTCAAGGATGGCGCTCAGTTAGCAATGGTTTACAAGATATTACTGGGTTTGGAGCACATGCAATTTCACATTGGACTTTACTTTATCTCCTGTTTATGTAGCAGAGCTTGAGGCACCTGTGTGAAGTTTTCAGATGGTTTGCAGTGACACATCGTTTTATGTGGCATGGTGAGGCCGAGTCTGTGATGAGCTTCAAAATTAAAATAGCAGGAATTCCAATCAGTCGTTTGGAACAGCATTTGCATTGCTCTGTACAAAAATTAGTAGATGTGCCCATTATGCAATATGTGAGTTTTCTTTAAAATTCCAGTAATTATTAAGATTTTTGTTTTAGAAATAATTAATGTTAACATGCAATAAATGTTCCAGGATGATCTAAATTATTAGCTCTCGCATACATTCTTGCCTGGCAACTGAGGAAACAAAACATTTCTCAGAAAAAGAGCATCTGGTGAGAAAAATGGAATTGAGGAATTATACAGATAGTGTCAGATAAAGAAGGGCTTGAGAAGTATAAAATTCAGCACAGATCAGTGTTTGGCTGAGTAGCCTGTTCCTGTCGCGTAAGTTCTATGTAATCTTCCACTGATCGACTTTTCGGTGAGAGTTTCAGTTGTTAACTAGAAGGGACTTTGCTTGGACTTAATACATGTCAGCAGATTCATTAATTGTCAAATGTGAGATTATTAGGAAATCATTATATTCATTGATTATTGCTTCTTTTCTGAAAGATTGTGATGGTACACGTGAACTCAAGGAACCGGACTGGCCTTGTTGTTTACAAGACTCCTGGAATTACCCTCATGGTGGTTTGTATTTGCACCTCAACAAGATTCAAAGAGGTAAATGGCATTGTTTACCTTATTATGTCTGTTCAATGCTCCAGTACAGCTAATATCATCAGCAAGGCAACCAAACACTGGTTTAAGAAGGGATTAGTGGGATGCTATATTTTATTACAAGATAAGTTGAACGTAAAGTTAAAGGCATTAAGCTTCAGTTAGACAGGGCATGGGTGAAACCACATCTTGAACACTGTGTGCAATCTTGGTCTCCTTATTTAAGGAAGAATCCCAATGCATTGGAGGTGGCTCAAAGTAAGTTTACTGGATTCATAACTTGAATGAGAATTTTGTCTTATGAGAAAAGATGGACAGGCTGGGCTTCTTTCACTGGAATTTAGGAGAGTGATGGGTGGTTAATTTGATATTTATAAGGATCCTGAATGGTCTTGACAAGATGGATTTGGAAAGGATGTTTATTTTTATGGCACAGGGCAGAACTGGGGTGGCACGGGGGTGGCACGGTGGCACAGTGGTTAGCACTGCTGCCTCACAGCGCCAGAGACCCGGGTTCAATTCCCGCCTCAGGCGACTGACTGTGTGGAGTTTGCACGTTCTCCCCGTGTCTGCGTGGGTTTCCTCCGGGTGCTCCGGTTTCCTCCCACAGTCCAAAAAAAAAATGTGCAGGGGTCAGGTGAATTGGCCATGCTAAATTGCCCGTAGTGTTAGGTAAGGGGTAAATGTATGGGTGGGTTGCGCTTCGGCGGGGCGGTGTGGACTTGTTGGGCCGAAGGGCCTGTTTCCACACTGTAAGTAATCTAATCTAATCTAATCTAACTAAGTGGCACTTTTAAAATTAGGAGTCACGCTTTCAGGACAGAGATGAGGGGAATTTGTTTCTCATTTAGGGTCTTGCAACTTTGGAACTCTATCTCAGAAAGTATTGGATGTCAATTCATTGAATATTCTTAAGGCAGAGACTGCTAAGTTCTTTTTGGCAAGGGAATCAAAGGCTATTGGTGGTAGGTGGAAATGTGGTATTTGGTATATTAACAGCTCAGCCATGATCTTATTGAATGGTGGAGTAAGCTTGAAGGGCTTTTTTCCATTGATTTTCCTGTTCCTCGGATGCTGCCTGACCTGCTGTGCTTTTCCAGCACCATTCTAATCTAAACTCTGGTTTCCAGCATCTGCAGTCCTCACTTTTGCCCAGGCTTGAAGGGCTGAATGGCTTAATTCTGTTTCTAACTTGTCTGTTTGTATCATTGACAGCCTTCTGGTCCAAAGATCAACACACAGTGAAAGAAGTTAGATCACATGGGATTCAGGGTGATCTTGCCAGTTGGATACAACGTTGGCTTAATGACAGGAGACAGAGAGGTATGATGAAGGTTGTTTTTTGGACTGGAGGCCTGTGACCAGCAGTGTTCCACAGGGATCGGCGCTGGACCCACTTTTAATTGTCATTTATACAAATGATTTAGATTAGAATTTAGAAGGTATGGTTAGTAAGTTTGCAGATGACACCAAAATTGGTGGCATAGTGAAGAAGGTCATCTAATATTACAAAGAAATCTTGATGAATCGGGTCAGTGGGCTGAAGAGTGGCAGATAGAGTTTAATTCGGATAAATGTGAGGTATTGCATATTGGTAAAAGAAACAATTAAAAGTAGGGTCTTGAGCAGTATTGTAGAACAGAAGACCCAGGGCTTCGGGTACAAACTTCTTTGAAGCTTGTATCACACATATAGGGTGATAAAGGAGGCATTTAGCATGCTTTGGTTCATTGCTCAGATCTTTGAGTATAGGAATTGGGACATCATGTTGAGGTTGTCGATGTTGGTGAGGCCTCTTCTGGACTATTGTATCCAATTCTGGTTGCCCTGTTATAGGAATGATATTTTGCAGCTGGACAGGGTTCAGAAGAGATTTACCTGGATGTTACCAGGTATGGAAGGTTTGAGTTATAAAGAAAAGCTGGATATGCAGGGACCTTTTTCACTGGAGCATAAGAGGTTGAGAGGTGACCTTAAAGAAATTTATAAAATCACGATGGTATAGTGATGGTGATTGACAGGTCTCTTTTCCCTGGGTTGGGAGTTGCAAGATTTCGGAGGCATAGTTTTAAGATGAGAGGAGAAAGATGTAAAAAGAACATGAGAGACAATTTTGTTACACAGAGAATGGTTTATGGGTGGAATGAATGTCCAGAGAAAGTGGTGAATACAGGTACAGTTATAATATTTAAAAGACATTTGGATAAGTACATGAATAAGAAATGTTTGGAGAGATATGGCCAAGCACAGACAGGTAGTTTAGTTTGGGATTGTGGTTGGACTGAAGGGTCTGTTTCTGTGCTGTATAACTCAATGACTCTAAGTCAGTATTTCTGTAGTAAATGTGACTTAAATTCAACTTAGAGTCACTTAAAAATAATTGTAGCAAATGGGTAGATTGCAAAAAATTTCAAATAATCCTTGGACTGCTGTCTATTAACAAACTAAGGTGAGAAGAAATTATGCTGCTATACATGTACTTACAATCTGTTTGATGTACTATTAATAGCACATAAAACTTTATTATTACAATGCTAGCAGTAACTGAAAAACCAATTTTGCTTATTGGTAGTCCCAGCTAAAATAAGTTGTTTGTCTTGGTAATTCTATTTAGTCAATTAACATATAAATCTGAACCAACTTTGATGCATCTTCTCTTTGATGCAATTATTAAAAATCAGTTAGTGACTTGGATATTCCAATATAAATGTGTTGTAGAAAACAAAATCAAAAAGACCAAATTCAATCTAAACACTTCCAGTAACAACCCTGTGTTAAAAGAACACATTAATTACATGAACTTGTGTCTGCCATTCTCATCTGGTTATGTGCAATGACTTAAAAACTGTTATTTCATCTAATTTTAAAATTAAATGTTCTGCTATAAATAGCAGATAAACAAAAGAAGCAATGATGGAATTTAGAATGATTTGCAGCCCTTTTTTGGTTCATCTTTTTTTTCATAGAATTTTCAATAGAAGACAAATGACACTGAAATTTCTCATCAACCTTTACAAAGTATCCCAATCATGCGAAACAATCAATTTCTAATTAATCACTGAAATTTAAATATAAGAAAGGCCTATTTTTACCAGGGCCATGATTAATACTGCATTTTGATTCCTTGTCTCTTTCCCAATATCCTTTAGAAGTCAACATGGAAATATAAACAAATCAGAAATAATTATTTCTTATTTTCAACTGAATCAGTCAGAAACTGGCAGGAGTTCAGATTAGAGTTTGTCTGCAAACAGTGATGTCCTGGATAAAATAACAACCAGTTGTTTAGGTTACAGTAGCAATGTTGGATGAGCTTAAAGTTTTCATTCATTCATGGCATGCGGGCATTTATTGTCCAGAGGACAGTTCGGAGTCAACCACATTACTGTGAGTGTAGAGTCACATGAAGGCCAGAAATAGCCTGCTAGGCAATTCATAGTATTACAATGTGGTGGTGAACCCTTCTGCTCATTAAATCAAACACACAGAAAATCCCACCTCACCTTGTAGTCTGATGAGCAGCAGAATTGACATTTTGGGCAAAAACCCTTCATCAGGAATGAGGCCGAAAGGTTGATTCTCCTGCTTTTCGAATGTTTCCTAACCCGCTGTGCTTTTGAAGCACCCCACTCTCCACTCTGATCTCCAGCATCTGAAGTCCTCACTTTCACCTCGTAATCTGTTAAAGTATGAGTGACAGAGAACTCCCAAAATTCCACTATTTAAAGAAAAATATCAATTTTATTCTTTTCACTCTAAATGTGAACATTAAATAACAACTATTTACAACTCTAAGCCTCCTTTCTCTTAAAGGTATAACAATATACTGATCCAATAAAAGCTCCTATTAAAATTACATCAACTTAATTTTCAAAACCAGATAGTCGTCATCAGCGTCTCTCTTCCTCATGCTATAGATCATCCTGGGTTATCTTTGGTCTTTTGCTGCAAAGATGTTTCATGTGAAAAAGGTATCTTTGATAGAGGATGTTTTGAATAGCAGTCTCTCTCTAGATGACAGTTTGTTGCTCTCTCTTTCTGGCTAACTCTCAAATGCCACCTACTTTATACCCCAAACGTTGGATTGTCTCATTGGTTTGATGTTGCCAAAACAGTAAAATTCAAATTCGATTGGGTTTTAGTATCCTGGGACATAATTTAAAATGATTGGTTAAATTCAAATGGTGGTCAAAACAACTGAGGTATCTAATTTACAGCCAAATGTTACATATTTTCAATTTTCCAGTACATTCTGATACTGCTAGTCAGCCATATGACAGTTGCCTGCAAACTCTCACTGCCAAAACAGCCTTCACTCTCTCCTAAAGGTACAGTACACACTTTCAGCTTCATGACAATAAGTATGGGACATTTCTTGTACTTTGTTTAAGTAAATACAGGAATGTAATGGAATCCCAATTCCAATTCTGTACCACTAACTGTTTAAGGTGGACTTGGAGTAAAAACCCAATTAGAACAAAGTGGGATTAAAACTGATAAATAACAAACAATGATCATTTGCAACAAGAGAATCCAACCATATTTCCATGACATTCAATAGCATTTCTATTGCTGAGTCCTCTGTATTAACATAATGGAGTAATCGATGTCCAAAAAACATTACTGGACCAGCTCCATAAGTATCGTTGGTACAAGAGCAGGTTAGAGGCTGGGAATCCTGCAGTGAATAATTAGCCTCCTGACTGTTAATTGCCTTTTGATCATCCTCAAATTACAAATTAAGAGTGTAATAAAATATTCTTCACTTGTGTGGATGAAGTTTGCTCCAGGAACCCCTAAGAAACTCTACATCATCCAGGGAAATAAACAAATGCTTTTAATGGATCCCCTTTCACCACCTTAAATATTCACTTCTTTTACTGTGGTACCATGTTACCAAAATGCACTGCAGCAACTCACTAAGACTTATTCAAAAGCACCTCTCTAACCCATGCTTTCTGCAATCTAAAAGGACAAGGACAGCTCTGCAGGGGTCACCACCACTCCAAAGTTACCCTCCAAATTAGGCACCAGTTGACTTGGAAATATATCCCCATTTCGTCTTTGTAATTGGATCAAAATCATAGAACTTACTGCCAATCAACAGAATGTCCCCCTCATAGACTGTAGCAGCTCACCACTAGCTTAGCTTCTCAAGGGCATCAGGAATGGGTAATAAAGTTTGGCCTTGTCCACATCCATGAATAAATGGAAAACAAATTACTTTTTGTTAATACTTACAGGGACATTTCACAAGAAAAAAGTTGATTTTAAGGATCAAGCTTTTTTATATTACATTTATTTAATATTAAAGGATTTTAGAATTGCTGAGATTTTAAACTATATTCAATTTTGCATGAGAGGTTTGTATAATTACATTTTGGATCACTGATTAATATTAGAACAATTCTTGCTTTCTTGGAATGATGATTAGAATGTAATTAATAGTTGGCTGCAATATTCCCATAAGCTACTTCTAACAAATTTCAATGAATAATTTGAATGGCAAATCTGATTTTTAATGATTCTACAATATATGGATAATGAAGTGTATATATTTTTTTCATGATAACTTGATGATTCCACTCAACCATTGTTTGACCAGGGTTTGAAATTGAAGACCACAGTATAGGTTTTGTGTGAACATTCCTGTCACGCAGGAGACAAGTGCAGCCAATTTGCCCAATGTTCGATGGAGGGGTTCAGAGGCCTAAACCTTGCCTTCATATTCAGTTCTCAATGGAAATGTAAAGGAGTGCTGGTAACCAACCTGGTAATCAGAAATATGCAAATCCTCCACGAAGCCCAGCTGGTTACATAAATACAAGACATTCCTGAGGAGAGCCTGGTTTTAGGGATAGTTTTTGCATTGGTCCTCCTCCTGGGCACATAAAAATTCTATTTGCAAATAACTCATATGGCTTTTGGAACAGCCTGCAGCAGTCTTTTAAGAAGCTGCTGGTTTGATGGCTTAATGTTATGAACTACTCTGGTGGAAGTTGAAGCTTGCATGTCTGTCCATTGGTATTTGGAAATTTACCTTGGGATCTTAGTGACATGTTAGGACTACTGGTGGATCAGGAACAGGGACTGAATAAAATGAATCTAAGTAAAACATTGGTAATGAAAAGATTAATGGAATTAAAGAGTGACAAATCTCCCAGACCTGATTGCTTCCATTCGAGGGTGTTAAAGGAAATAGGGGAGCACATTGTATCTGCCCTGACTAGAATCTTTCAGAATTTCGTGGATACAGGAGTTGTCCCTTTGAATTGAAAGATTGTACACGTTGCTCCACTTTTTAAGAAAGGTGAAAGATGAAAACCAGGGATTTACAGATCGGTTAGCCTAACATCTGTGGTGGGGGAATTGTTGGAGTCTATAATCAATAATAGGGCAATTGAACACCTTGATAATTTTCAGGTTATCAGGGAGAGACAGTACGGATTCATGACATACATGACAAATCTTATTGAATTCTTAAAGAGGTGATTAAGGTAGTGGGCAAGGGAATGTTTATGGATGTTGTTTACATGGACTTCCAGAAGACATTTGATAAAGTCCAATTTAAGAGACTATTAATTGAGGTAGAAGCCCATGGAACTAGGGGCAAATTATGGCTGGGAAATTGGTTGAGTGGGGTGACAGAAACTAGAGATAACTGCTAAGTACTCCAATTGGCAGGATGTGACCAGTGGTAACCCATAAGGATCTGTGTTAGGTGTCAAATATTCACATTATTTATTAACAACTTGGAGAATGGCTTAAAAAGGCGGATATCCAAATTTGCTGATGTCACAAAGTTAGGCTCCATTATAGACAATGGAGATGACAGCACAAAATTACAAAGGGATATAGACAGACTAAAGGGAAAAGCTGTGGCAGATAGAGTTCAATGTAAACAGGTGTGAGGTTATCCAGTTTTGGACAAAATAAGGTACTTTCCAGATATATGAAGTTAAATACAGTGGATGTCCAAGGACACTTGGGAGTTCAGGTGGATACGTCTTTAAAACGTCATGAACAGGTGCAGAAAATAGTCAAGAAACCTAATGGAGTGCCGGCCTTTATATCTAGAGGACTGGAGTACAAGGATGCAGAGGTTCTGCTGCAGTGAAACAAAACCCTGGTTAGTCTGTACTTGGAGTACTGTGAGCAGACCTGGGCACTACAGCTTAGGAAGGATACATTGGCCTTAGAAGGATTACCACATAGATTTACAAGAATTGACTTCAGAGGTTAAGTTATAAGGAGAGTTTATACATATTAGACCTATTTTGTATAGCATATATAAGGTTAAGGCGTGATCAAAATCTTCAAACTATTAACAGGAAAAGACAGGATTGATAAAGTAAACTATTTTCACTGACTTCTAGAACTTAGGCTTGAGAATTAGGGCTAGACCATTCAGGAGAGACGTTAGGAATCGCAGAGGGTGGTAGATGTTTGAAACTCTTTTCCACAAACAGCAATGGATGCAGAATCAGCTGTTATTTTACATCTGAGACAAGTATATGTTTATTAATCAGGGGTATTAAGGGATATGAGTCAAAGGTGGGTACATGGAATTAGGCCATACATCAACCATGATTTTGTTGAATGGTGGAACAGGCTTGAGGGGCTGAAAGACCTACTGCTGTTCCTATTTTCTCCATTTTGGATAATCAGCCATTTGGCCTGTTTATTTGGGTACCTCCCATTCCAGGGCTCCGCCAAAATGACACTGGCTGGAATGTCAGGGAATGGTTCATCAAATGCTGGACTTAAATTTTCATTTTACCACCACTTTCTTTCCGAAGGTAAAGATGGATATCAACCCATATATTACTGAAGTTACTTTACTACAATGATCAATACAAGTTTACATGTTTGTGGAAACATTGAAATCCATTTATGTAATTTTCAGCTTTCAATCTGATATCTTTGAATATTTAACCATTTGTGTGATGTGTTTGTTATGTATGAAGTATTAATTTAAGATTTACATTTTAACAATCATTATTAAATTGAGAACAGATGAATTTAATTCAATGGATTTAATTTCTTCCAAACACATGACTCATTTGTAGAAGAGAAAGGACAGCAGATACGTGGGAACTTCACCACCTATAGGCTCCCCTCCAAGCCACTCTCCATCCTGAGTTGGAAGTTTACCACCATTCAAGTCCTGGAATTACTTCCCTAACAGCATTATGGATCTACCCTGTAGCACATGGACTGCAGCAGTTCAAGAAGGCAGCTCATCACTGCCTTTTCAGGGGCAATTAGAGAAAGGCAATAAGTGCTGACCAGTCAGGGACAACCAGGTCCCGTGATCTAACAAAAAAATTAACAACTTTGGTGCTCGTCATCTGAATGTACTCTGCAGCAAAAGCAATATTATAATGTTTAAGAAACTTGATAACAAACTAATAAAGTTATCTAAGTGGAAAATCTCCAACATTTAATTAAATTTGATACATATGACTAAATGTTGCTGTGATGGTATAGGATTTTGAACCACCAATTCATATGCCAAGATAATAAAATATCAGATTTCACTCTTGCACATCAAAATGCCAAATTCAAGTAATATTGATGTGTGAAGATATCCTAGGTATTTGGCTGCTGGTTCTCTGTTGTAGAAGTAATTCTTTCAATACCAGCTGCACTGTTAATTTCCTCAACATCAACTACACCATGAATACCTTCCAGCAACACAGGAAAAGAATAAATTCACAAAATCCAAATACATTTTAAAAAGAAATTTAGAATACACTTTTGAAAATAATGGCTGCACTTGTACAACTCAATTTCCTTTCTCTTTAATCCACAAATGCACAGGTACCACCTTTGGGAAGATGATTTTTCTTTATTAACTCATACTATATGGGCATGGTCCGCTTGGCCATTATTTAGTACTCATCATTAATTATCCTGGAGAAAGGATGGTGTGCTGCTTTCTTAAACCACTGCAGTTCATATAATGTAATTACTCCTGCAATTCTGTAAGGGAGGGAGTTCCAAGATTCTGATTCATCAATGATGAAGAGAGTGATGATATAGTTACAAGTCAGGATGTGACTGCCTTGGAGAGGAACTTGCAAATGGTGGTGGTCCTATATATATATATATATATATATATATATAAAATACTGTACATGCTTTCCTTGTACTTCAAGGCGATAATGAGGATGAAGAATTCCTGTAGTGATATCTTATGTTTGGGCTGATTGTGTTTTTCGGAGGTCAATCATCTTTCTTTGTGCTAAGTATGGCTGCAATCAGTTGTTACGTTCCCTCATAATTCCCATTGATTCCAGTTTTGCTAGGGCCCTTGATGTCATACTGGAACAAATGCTGCTTAGATGTCATCCACATTTTCACTTTTGAGATCAGCTGCTTTGCCTATGTTTGGACTAAACATTGTTAGCAACTGAGTGGGCTTCGTGGAACTCAAACAGAGCATCAGTGAGCAATTTATGGTTGAGTAAGTGCCGCTTAATAGCACTGTTGTTACACCATTCATCATTACACTGATGATTAAGAGTAGATTGATGGGACAGTAACTGGTTGGGTTGGATTTGCCCTGTTTTTGTGTACAGGTCATGCCTGGATTATGATTGTATTGGAAGAACTTGGCTGGAGAGTTTATTAAAATGTTGTCATGCTTCCATAGCTTATGCAGAATCCAGTACCACCTTCATTTCATGTAGACTGACTCAATTGTTATTTAGGTCCCAACGAAGAAACATCAACAGTCCATCTTCAGCATATGTTTTCCTCCATTAATTTATCCCATCAGATGAACAAGACATCAGTGTAAGCATGTTAGCAAATGATTTAAATCAATGATCAGATTAGTAACATAGTCTGCCGTTTTGTTCATGTACCTAATGGTTGATTCAAATCTTCTGGGTTGCCATCACACAGAAAATGATCATACAATTCAATTCCAGAATCAATCCCAAAATTTAAATTTGCAAAAGCTGTAAAAATTATTTCTGAGTAAAAAAAATTCAATCCAAGTTTTGTGAAATGAATTGGCTATCAGAATATAATTATTACATCAGCTGTGATGTTCTACAGCATTTTTGAGCACAGTTCAGAGATTTTATTCAACCAGCAGATGGAAGAATCCTGAAAGATACTTTTAACTTCTAATAGCTTATTTCAGGGCAACATTAATACAAAACTGAGAACAAGTGTCCACAGATCCAAAAATGAGGAATGGAGAGAAAGTATATACTTTTTGGGTTCAGGTGCTGATGGGAGCTTCTATTTAATACTTTCTAATTGTTAAATGTTTATATATTTCTCAGTATTACTTTTATACATTCATTTTTAAAAAAAAATTGACATGCCCGGCTAGAGTTCTGCAAGATGTTTTGAATATCTCATAAAGTATCTCCTTCGAAACTGCAACAATTAGAGAGCATGCGTTAATCCATCTGCACTTTTATTGACAATAACCCACCATGTGATATGTTTAGTACAATCATCCTTATGAATAAGTGAATTAAGGTGATGGCATTATTCACATTCCTTGTGCTTATGCATATTTTATATGGTATATACATGCATGATGATTGACAGAAAAGTCGTAAGTTACGTTATAATTAGTGTGAACCTGACATATCACATCCTTTTTAAGCTACCCACACAACATTTTCTTATTTAGTCAAAAAACAGTGTATGTCAAACAAATAAATAAAAGGGATCCATTGCCTCTAGCTTCCAAAAGGGTTCCTCTTTCTGCAATCTATGCATGCCTGTACTACTAATAGCTGTCAATCAATTTTATAATAAAAACACTAAGCATACAAAGATATTTATTTATATTCTCCAGTTATTCACTTCATTGTAAAGTGGTTTAAATAATGAAATAGAAACCCTGCCTTTCAAAACAACCTTCCTAATCTGAGGATGTGCAACACACTTGACTGGCAAAGCAGCTGAAATTGACTAAAAGAACAATCCAGGGATGGAATATGAGATCTTCCAGTTGGAAAGCTTGCATCATTGCTCATGCTCAAAATATCCAGCCTCATCCCATTTTTACTCTCCGACTGCTTCCCACCTCTTCTTGCTAATGTATCATTGCTTTTCTACTCCAGTTCCAAATCCTCCTGTTTCAATCCCTTGGTCTTCAACCTTCTTCCAATTCCAAAACCACACTAGTCAAAGAAAAAAAAACTATGAAATCATATTTTCATATTTTTGATGTTTAATCTTCATTTAATGTGATTGACCAAATCTTCCTCCATAATTTTCATCCATGTTACAGCTTCATGGATTGCCATTGCATGGTTGCAGTCATAAACTCCAAGTTCTTCAAGAATCTTTGGTTGTTTCCTCTAATATTTATCTTATCAGTCAGATATCACATCTCACTGACATAATTTGAAAGCATTATGCTAGCTTTGACACACTGATGTCACCAACTGCAACTTATTATTCTTGAACATTGCCTCTACACTGCCAGATGGCTAGTCCAATGTGTAGATGAGTTACAACTACTGCCAGCTTAATGTTAGGATGACAAAACATTTTAATTGAATTATATCATAAATTCTATTCTTTTGCCATTGATTTAGGAATATCCTGGAATGTGAAGTTGAAGTTAAAATTGGATCAGCAACAAACTTATTGAGTGGCAATGTAGGCTCAAAGGGCACGTGGCCTACTCTTGTTCCTTGTTTGTATGTTTGTATTTCATCTTGTCCTCTAGCAAGACTGCTTACAGCCTTAGTGTCCTACTTGACCACCAGCTGAGCTTTAAACCCCATGTATCCACCAATGATATAAAAGCAAGATGCTGTGGATGCTAGAAATCTGAAATAAAAACAAGAAAACACAGAAAATACACAATAGGTGTGAAGATTTCTGAAGAAATGTCACTCATCTGCTAACTCTGTTTTTATCCACAGATGTTGTGCAATGCTTACTGCTGCTTTGATACTTATACTATCAGCATGCCCTCCAAAAACAGATTCTCCACAACTTTGCGATACATAGCCCATGGGACATGCTTAGCATTTCCCATCCCAATTGACATACTGGCATCTCATCACCCACTCAATTAAACTTAAATCATTTGTCTTTATCACAA
This sequence comes from Chiloscyllium plagiosum, assembly GCF_004010195.1. NCBI lineage: Eukaryota > Metazoa > Chordata > Chondrichthyes > Orectolobiformes > Hemiscylliidae > Chiloscyllium > Chiloscyllium plagiosum. The sequence continues at coordinate 33,289,428 of NC_057739.1, read as the reverse complement.
CCCATCTCTTTAATTTCCTTTACTCTTGAATGCTGCATGTTCCCCACCAGTGTTTTTCAACTTGCACTTCTTTCAGTTTACAATCAGCAGCACAGCATTAAGTTGCTTCTTTTCTAGTCTTTGGATATTCTTCTCAAAATCTGCTTTTCTTCTTTATTCATTTTTAAATGATAAAAACCTTCTCAAACCAAATCTCTTTGGAAAGCTTTTGGTCAACTCTGTATTTTTGACCATATAGTGTAATCCACTTTCCTTGTGCCTTATTTGTGATGTAGTTTGGAACATTCCTTCATATCAAAAGTATTAAATATAATTTGTTGCTTTATGGTTTAAGAACACATCAAGTGTGTTTAATATAGAACAGTCTATTTACTAATTTTATCCATGATGCTGTAGAGAGGTGCTAAATGGAAGCGAATAGTTTTCCCACCATTGCTTGTGTAAATCAATCTTTCTTGAGCAGTATTGTATTGTTAGCTCACTTCTCTAGGACAACATTAACAGAAACCTGTGAGCACATATCTGCCTGCTTTCCTTCTGTGATGGCCGACACATAGCCTAGGAAACTGAGGAATTAGGGAGATAATAAAAGGATTGCATGCTATCCAAGTGAAGGAAACATTAACAAAACTATTGTTTCCCTGTCTGTTTCTGCTGAAGCATGTGCTAATGACATCCTGGATCATGAAAAGCTGGAGTCACTACGGAGCCCATCAGTGTGGCAATGGAGCTGAATCAATCGGTAGTTACAGTTATTAGCCCGGCATGATTCAAAGATTTGCCATTCAATTTTACATGCTAATTCACTTCCTGCATAATGCCTGAGTCAGCTGACTTCTCCCAATTAGGTCATCAATACTTGTTATTTACACAATAGTCAGTAAACCAATAATATTCTCGTTCACATTTTTTTAGAAAAATGCTTGATATGCACATAATTTTCTAGATTTGGACAATCCATTGGGTCATGTTGCAATTAAAAATCATGTACAGAATCTTTCAGGAATCTAAGTGACATGGGCTAAGGTGAGATTTGTGGCAGAATCAACAAGAAGTCCCATAATGCTGATCTCAAAATTGGGATGCATCTTTTTTGGTTATGACAAGCTGTGTGACAACTTCCTTGCTAGGCAGCAGCAAGGTGCCAATTAATGAGCATTATTGCTTGTTAAATGTCTTATTAATGGCCCAATTTGCCTCAGTATCCAGCTTCCTATCCTATCAAATTTTACAAACAAACAAGATGTTGAGAAATTCAACATGAAAATCAGGGTACGTGGAGAATTCAGCTTGTCATGTTCTCCAAAGGATTTCCATATTGGACAATGGGCACCAACATCTCAGGGCAGGCTCCATGGTGTGATGAGAAGTGCTTTTAAGAGGGATTTGTTCTGTCCTGTTTCTCTTAGAGTCATAGAGTCATAGAGATGTACAGCATGGAAACAGACCCTTCGGTCCAACCTGTTCATGCCGACCAAATATCCCAACCCAATCTAGTCCCACCTGCCATCGCCCGGCCCATATCCCTCCAAACCCTCCATATTCATATACCCATCCAAATGCCTCTTAAATGTTGCAATTGTACCAGCCTCCACCACTACCTCTGGCAGCTCATTCCATACACGTATCACCCTCTGCGTGAAAACGTTGCCCCTTAGGTCTCTTTTATATCTTTCCCCTCTCACCCTAAATCTATGCCCTCTAGTTCTGGACTCCCCCACCCTAGGGAAAATACTTTGTCTATTTATCCTATCCATGCTCCTCATAATTTAGTAAACCTCTATAAGGTCCCCCTCAGCCTCCGACGCTCCAGGGAAAACAGCCCCAGCCTGTTCAGCCTCTCCCTGTAGCTCAGATCCTCCAACCCTGGCAACATCCTTGTAA
>NC_057739.1:33254604-33286514 GCF_004010195.1 Chiloscyllium plagiosum | reverse complement strand
GGGCCCTATTCTCTCCCTAGTTACCCTTTTGTCCTTAATGTATTTGTAAAACCCATTTGGATTCTCCTTAATTCTATTTGCCAAAGTTATCTCATGTCCCCTTTTTGTCCTCCTGATTTCCCTCTTAAGTATACTCTTATTTCCTTTATACTTTTCTAAGGATTCACTTGATCTATCCTGTCTATACCTTACATATGCTTCCTTCCTTTTCTTAACCAAACCCTCACTTTCTTTCATCATCCAGCATTCCCTATACCTACCAGCCTTTCCTTTCATCCTGACAGGAATATACTTTACAAGATGGTCCTGCACTTCAAAGCTGCACTGGCACCATTCATAGTGATGCTGCTGCAAGGACACTGTCGCTTTGGAACATGTACCCAGCTCATGGACTGGACTGGGCTGCATTGTTAAGCTCTTTACTCACTGTCATGGCACTCACTTTGAATGCCGGCCTGGTTGCACACAGCATTCCTTACGTTGCCTTTTTGTGCTTAGTTTCTTCAGCCAGAGTTATCAGGCTCATATTACTTATGTCTCATTTTGCTGTATAGTGCAGACACAAAGACAGGAAGTTTGTCATGCTTGTCCATCAAGTCAAGAGAGATAGCGTTCAATCAGGGGGTCCTGGCAGTCGAATTAGGGAATTTGGCCCATTAGTCTGCTCCATTATTTGATCATGGCTGATATATTTCTCAACCCCATTCTCCTACCTTCTCCCATAAACCTTGATCCCTTTCCTAATTCGGAACTTATCTATCTCTGTCTTAGATACACTCAATGACATGGCTTCCATGCCTTCTGTGGCAATGGGTTCCACAGATTACATACTCTCTGGCTAAAGAAATTCCTTCTCATCTCAGTTCTAAAGGATTGTCCCTTCACTCTGAGGCTGTGCCCTCGGGTCCTAGTTTCTCCTACTAGTGGAAACATCTTCCCCACATACATTCTATCCAAGCCTCTCAGTATTCCAAAGATTTAGTCAGATCCCCCTCATCCTTCTCAACACCATTGAGAACAGACCCAGAATCTTCAACCATTCCTCGTATGACAAGCCCTTCATACCCAGAATCATTCTTGCAAACCTCCTCTTAGCCTCCTCCAATGCCAGCATATCCTTCCTTCATGACAGGACCCAGCACTGCTCTCATTATTCCAAATATGGACTGACCAGAGTCTTATATCTGCTCAGCAGTACATTCCTGCGTTTGTATTCTATCCCTCTTGAAATGAATGCTAATATTGCCTTCCTAACTGCCAACTGAAAGTGCATGTTAACCTTAAGAGGATCCTGAACTAGGACTACCAAAATGCATACTCTGACACTTTGTCACATTGTATTCAATGTGCCACTTCTTTTCCCACTCTCCTAGCCAGTCTGAGTCCTTTTGCAGTCTCCCTGATTCTTCAACACTACCTGTCCCTCCAACTATCTTTATGTAATTTTCAAACTTTGCAACAATGCCCCCAGTTCCTTCATCCAGATTGTGTACATGTAAGGTGAATAGTTGTGGTCCCAGCACCGACCCCTGCAAAACTCCATTAGTCACTAACTTCCATCCTGAAAAAGATCCCTTTATCCCTCTTCTCTGCCTTCTGCCAGTCAGTCAATCCTCTATGCCAGGCCCTTGCCCCTAACACTGTTGGCTGTTATCTTAATTTAGCACCTTGTCAAAGGCCTTCCAGAAATCCAAATAGATCATGTTCATTGGCTCTCCTTTTTCTAACTTCCTCATTACCATCTCAAAGAATTCTAACAGATTTAACAGGGATGACCTCCCCTTGACAAAGGTGTGCTAACTCACTCTATTTTACCATTGACATCCAAGTACTCTGCAGTTTCATCCTTAATAGTGGAATCTAAAATCTTATCAATGACTGAGGTCAGGCTAATTGGCTTATAGTTTCAATCTTCTGCTTCACCTCCCCTTCTAAAACAGGTGTGTTAAATTAGTCATTTTCCAATCCTCTGTCACTTCTTGACTCTAGTATTGCTAAAAGATCACTACTAATGCCTCCACAATCTCCTCAGCTGCCTTCGTCAGAATTCTGGGGTGTAGCCCATCTCGTCCAAGTGATTTATCCATCTTCAGTGAGTCAAGGGCAGTTTCTGATACCAGTCAGGAGCTTCGACACATTAGCCACCGTGATGATCAAAATCAACATTCTGTCCAAATAAAGGGTGAGGAGCTGAATGTCAGGCAGCCATGCACCAGCATTGAATTTTTCTGTTATATTGGAGGCTGCTTTCCTCCTGGAATGAGAAAAGGTAGGTATCTGATGCAACTCGGACTTAGCCAAAAACCTGTAAGATTCAGCTGTTTGGTTCTAACGAATGACTAGCAACACAGTGAAGGCACATCAACATTCTTGTTATTGACAAACCTGAAGTTTTTAAATGCAACTTCCTGGTTTTGGTCAGTAACAAGTAAACTAAAATCAATAATTTTTGATAATGCACCAAAACTGAGTAGACCTAATCAAGAAAATTGCAGTGATAATTTTGTAACTCTTATAGCTGATACTTTTTTGGGTCCAATGAAGTTAATACAAGAGACTTTGTTCCAGCGGTGTATACTTTTTCTTTAAACTGAATTTGATCAAAATTAAATGAAGATAGGAGTGAGTTGATTTTTTTTTTAAAAGTGCCTTAATGGTAAAAATCTATTAATTATTCATGGCTAGATTTAAAAGGAAATCTATTAATGCAATTACATATTATCTATTTAGAAATTTAATTTTCTAGAATAAAATCTAGAATAGCATCTAATTCAACAGTAAATCCATTAAATTGGAACTGCACTTTAAATAGTTTGTTATAGCCTGAGCTAGTATTAAACACCTGCCCAACAAAACAACTTTGAGGGATATGATTACAAACAAATTTTTACAGTATTTTCATGATGTTAAATACTTTGAAATCCTGTTAATAGCCTAGTTTATTGTTAGGCTATTAATACAGACATTCAGCTAATGTTCTGGGGGCCGAGAGTCAAATCCTGCCTTGGCAGAACTAATCAAAATCTGGATTGAGTCAAAGGATGACCATGAATTAATCATGATAGGAATAATTTGTCTGGTTCACTAATAACCTTTAGGGAAGGAAATCTGCTATCCTTGGTCTGGCCCCATGTGATTCTAGACTCTCAAAATAATCCTTTAGTTGTTCATGTATATCAGCAAACACCCTTAAGACATAGTTACTTCCTTAAAATCCCTGATAACAATTTGTTATAGGGAATAGCATAAATAGTTTTATAATACCAAAATTGAGTATTTTTTTCAAATTAAATATTTTATGATCTCAATTAAATGAGAATGTTACACAAGGATCAAATAGTCTATCTCCAATCATTTTTACATTTTAAAACTATAGTTATATTTCATACTTTGTGTCTGTGCATTCTGCATATTCTGAGTAGCTCATAGCAATATTAACATTAGCTGTGTAATCACTGAGGCTTGGGCTTGTGAAGCATATCAATTATTAGATTGACATCATTTTCAATTCTATACTTTTAACACAAATTGACATGTAGTATATGTCCTCAGAAAGCCTCTTCCTAAAACTTGTTCAAACTGAGTCAATTGATAATTTTAAACCTGTGATGGATTTTAATTCAGCATTTGAAGCGAAGATGACTAATTGGAATAAAATTACAGATTAGCCATGATCTAAGTGAACATACCATTGGAATAACCTTTAGCGATGGAAGGAATGTCTGATTTTCCCAAGTTCTTGAGTATCTATTCTCAGCTGCCAAATTATAAACTATGGGCTCAATTTGACATTCTTTGTGCTGTGATAAATATACATTGACACCGCATTTCATGATATGTAGTCCGTTTGCAAATCTATTCACACTGTTGCCTGCTGTGCCACATTTATTTTGCATTGCACAAACAGCTGAAACCAAATTCTTATTTGTATGGTCCCCAGGTGCTTCTGCAAAACAATAGAGGGAAATGCTGCCTAAAAGATCTCAACCTGATCGTTAGGAACAGGTAGCACATTCATAATTCTGAATAGCAATTAGTGCATGTCGGGAAGTTTGGATTATTCATTTCCTATTATAGGATCAGGCTTGATTCAGTTAGCTGGTCCATTTACAGCATGAGTTATAAGAAGCTTCAGAATTTGATGTTGGCTATTTACAGGTTTCTAAATGAAACTGTATTATCCCTTTTGTGAGAAATTGTTATGAAGTACATATCCTTTCATCAATTCATCCTGCTTAGAACATGATGGAAATACTCAGCAGGTTAGCTGTCTGAAACGTTGGTCCCCATCATAGCTTAATTACACTGACTTTAAACCTGTTCATTGACTGACTGTTTCTGTATAGATATTGCATGATCACTGAGTATTCATCATAATACTGAAGTCTTGGCTGTGCTATGAGCCAAGCTGTTCCAATAGAAGCACAACAGTGATCTAGCAAACAATGTAATAGTTCCCAAATATATCCTGTCCACAAAAAGAGGACAAATCAAATCCCTCCAATTAGCAACTTATCAACCTACTCTCCATCATCAAAATGATGGAAGGGTCATTATCAGTTCTATTAAGTGCCACTTGCAAATAAATTAACCCGCTCACTGATACTCAGTTTGGTATCTACTCATACATAGAACAGTACAGGACAGGAAGAGGCCCTTTGGTCCACCTTCTATGCTGACCAGGGAGCTATGGACCTGGACCCCAAGATCCCCCTGTATATCAACGCTTCTAAGGGTTCTGTCATTTTCTCTTCTGACTTCAGTATAGCCTTTGTCCAAACGTGGAAACAAACTAAACGCTAGACGTGAGGTGAAATGACTGCTTTTGACATCAAGGTAGCAGCATGATGGCTCACTGGTTAGCACTAGTGCCTCAAAGCACCAGGGACCCGGATTCATTTCCAGCCTTGGGCTGTCTGTGTGGAGTTTGCATGTTCTGTCCATGTCTGTGTGGGTTTCCTCCCCGGGCGCTTCAGTTTTCTCCCACAATCCAAAGATATGTAGGTTAGGTGACTTGGCTATGCTAGATTGCCCATAGTGTTCAAGGATGTGTGGTGTCAGGTGCATTAGTCAGGGATAAATGCACTGTATGTAATCTAATCGGGATTGAGTTTGGGGTGGGATACTCTTCAGCGGGTGGTGTGGACTTTTTGGGCCAAAGGGCCTGTTTCCATACTGTAGGGATTCTAAGATTCTAAAATTGATTGAATTTGGCATCAAATAGCCCTAGCAAAAAAAAACTCAACATGAACCAAGGAGAAACTTTCAACTTGTTGGAATTGCACCTAGCATAATGGAAGATGTTTGTGATTACTGGAGATCTATCATCTTAGAATCATAATATGCCTGCAGGTGTTCACCAGGATTGTGTCTGAGGTACAGCCACAATTAGCTGCTTCACCAATATACTCCCCTCCATTATAAGATCACAAATAGCAATGTTTAATGATGATTGATCAATATTCAGTATCATTCGTAACACCTTAGATACTGCACTAGTTCATGTCCAACTGCAGCAAGATAAAGACAATATCCATGCTTCGGTGACAAGTGGCATTTGCACCACAAAAGTACCAGGCAATGTTAATCTCTACAAAATAGAATCTAACAATAATCCCTTGATGTTCATTAGCATAGCCATTGCTAAATAGTATTATTACATTTTTATTAAATTTCTGGGGGTTATCATTGACCAGAAACTGAACAGGATCAATTATACTAATACTATGGCTACAAGAGCAGATCAGAGGCTGGGAATTTTTTGGAAAATAACTTAGCTTCTGCTTCCCAAATTCCAGCCCATCAGCTAGAGATCACAAGTCAGGAGTGTGATGCAATATTATCCATTTGCCTGGATATTGACAACAACTTTCAAAAATGTTGACATCAACTAGGACAAAGTGGCTTGCTTGATTGGCGACACAGCCACCATTTTTGACATTAAGTCCTTTCACCATGGACACACTGTGTGCACTCTATAAAATGCACCACAATATTTCAGCAAGGCTCCTTTGACAGCATTTTCCAAAACTGCAACTTCTATTACTTGGAAGGAAAAGAACAGCATGTGTATCGGAACGCTACCATCTGCAAGTTCCCCCCCGAAGCCATTCACCATCCTGACTTGGAAATATATTACCGTTCATTATCGTCAATGGGTCAAAATCTTGGAAATCTCTTTCTAACAGAACTGTGGGTGAGCCTACATCCCAAGGGCTGCAGCAGTTTAAGAAAGCAGCTCACCACCACCTTTCCAGCGCAATTAGGGACGGACAAGAAAATGCTCGCCCAGCCAGCGAAGTCCCCATCCTATGTAAGAATAAAATCACAGCATTTCATTTCTTACTTCATATTTTCAACATTTAATTTATGCTTCGTAATCACGACTGGCTGCAGCCTGCAGTCATTTCCTGGAAGATATTAAAATGACATTTAACCTGCAGCAATATCAAATAAAGCCACGCACACTGCTGCCTGGACGAAATAGCGAAGACTCGTCTCTTTGACACATGGGACACACTACTGATTGGTTCTTCCGCTTGAAACCCACCCTATTATCGCATTTACGAATGGCTAAGGTGGTTATCAATCAGAGCACATGTGGAATTTGGTTGGGTATAGTGGCTGCCCATCAAACCGACTCCGCGCTCGTGATTGGGCTCTCCATCCGTTGATCTCCCCGCATCCTTCAATCAGATTGAACGAGGAAGGCGGGAGGCTGATCTACCCCCGCCCCTGAAGCGCGGAGGCAGGTGATTTAATTCGGAATGAATAAAAGGCGCTGACTTTGACGGAGGTTGGTGGGGAAATCTTTTAAAACTTCTTTTCGTTCGCCTCGCTGATTGAAGGAGAAGAAAAGAAAAAAAAAGGAAAAAAAAAGAAAAGGGGTCGAAGAAGGACGTCGAGTGTTTACTGTTGGTGTTTGGGTGTGGAGCGAGAGAGGACCGTTAGTCGAAGTCATGGTGATGTGAGGCGGCCACTCGGCGCTGACCGAGGTTCCATGGAGGCGATCATCGAGGGAGAGTCGCTCCTTTACTTTGCTGCCAGTTTGTACCAGGGTTGGCTCCGTGTTTACGGTGAGTCCTGTCAGGGAATAAGGGACATCGGGCTCGGGAGGGGGAGGGGGTGGGAATGTTAATGATGTACCGCCATGAGAATTCTCCACAGCGCAAAGTTTCTGCCGCTGCCCATGTGTGGATGACAGGTGCAGTCTGTCGCCTGGATCTTCCCATCCCTCCTCAAAACACAATAAAACATGACCAGCGTGAAGTTGCCTGGCCTCAGCACGTTGGCTTGGCGATTAATGTGAGGAAATCGGCAAGGTGCAAAAACGTACGTAAGCCCTATCCATTTGCTTTATTCCAACCTGATTTTTAGTTGTTGTGTCAAGCTGTGATTTTGCTTTAATCCCTGGGACAGTTCCCCGGGCGTGAGAGATTTGCCTCACTCCCGGGGCTGTGTTCTTCTTGGGTGTGGGAAGGATGCACGTGTGGTGGGAAAAGTGTGCACGCTGCTGTGGCACATGCTAAGTGCCAACACAGTGGTCAGATATAAATTGTCTGCGTGTTGTGAACCTAAGCAGGATGGGGTGCGTTTGAGGAGAAAACATGAGATGTTATCACATCTAGAATTGGACACGAGTCAAAGTATGGGCACAGCACATCAATCAGGGGATGTGCCATTGTTCAAACTGGATGAAGAATGTGTGCTAATCACTTCATATACTAGTTAGGTAAATCTGTTGGAGGAGACGTGAATGTTTTGGAGGCTTTTCAAGATGTGGAAAATGTGAAGAGTATGTGTGGGTGGTGCAATTGAATTGTGGGTGCGGTGTCAAGCTTGTAGTTTGGCCACTGAAGGCATGCATAGACTTTGAGGACACTAAGTGGCTCCTATGGGCATATGCTGTATGAAAAACACTTGGAGGTGAGACAGTGATCAGGTATAAGCAGTGTGTTTTAGCAAACCTTTGTTTCCTAGGCCTATTTTGGATGTTGTGCTAAAGCATATTAACACAAGATGTTGCATTTGCAGCCAAGGAACATGTTATCCATGTATTTAAGTGTTTGATTAACAAATTTTTATTCAGTTTTAGCACATTTCATGATTGCTAATCAAACACTGCTTTCTGTAAGAGCATTAAGAATCTTGGTCAACTGAACAAAATACTAAAATTAGTAACTGACAGATTGCATAATTGCTGATTTTAGTATATAATAAAAGCTTGGGAATGTTCTTGCTGTATTGCTAGTTTTTTTTTTGAGTGGATACTAGTTCTATCTTGTGTACCATGTATCTTAATCAATTATATATTGTCCAATTTGAGTTTGATTGCTTGCAAATATCCTGAGTCCTAAAGGAGTTGACTGATTTCTACAGGTCCATGGTGCCAGCCGCACTTCATACTTTGCATAAATTCATATTATTCACTTGTTAGCATAGTGAATGTTGACAGGCTGCATGATGAGGGACAGTAAGGGTTACTGTAAAAACTTTCATTTTTATATAGTACTTTTCAAAACTGAAGTGTTACAAGCACTGAAATACCTAAGTGTAACCATTTATAAGTAAAATGGGAACACACCAGACATGTGTATGCAGGAAGTACTTAAAATATTCTAAAAGTACAAAGGTGATTTGTGATAACTGTTAAGTACAATAATTTGCCCTTGTGAAATAGTGCCATGAGAAATTTTGCATCAAATGAGCAGGTAGCTGGAGTCTTAATGGAATATTATCTCATCTGAAAATGGCACCTCTGATATTGCAGCTCTCTCTCGGCACTAAAGTGTTAGCCTAGACACTTTGTTCAAGGTCTGGAGTGGGACTTGATGGAACATGTGACTCATGAGCTACAGCTGTCTTTCAGTTTAACAAAACTTAATCCTATTTTATGAATAAGAGGCTCAAAGGGATTGTATGTGATACATTATAGTGTACCAAGATTGAGATGGAATAATCAGAGACATCATGGCTTTTGGAAAAGAAAGATGAGTTTTGCTAACTTGATCAAAAGATTTTTTTAAATGTCACTAGCTTAGCTGAGGTTATCCCAATAGTTGATAACATTAGTTTTTTGTTTCAAAAAGCTTTTCATACAGTACCTCTTCTTAGTTTGCTTGTAGAATTTAATGAGAAGCTGTGACAGGATGTGAGTTTTTGGCTTAATGCTTTTAGGGATAGTTATTCTCAATCACCTATGGATCCATCTGGAGACCAGTTTCCAGTGGTGTTCCAAGGAAAGCTGTATTGGGGCCTTTTTGCTTTTTACTAACTTCATTAGCACCCTACATATAGAAGGAATCTTCTCATGGGTGATGCATAGATCTATGCAAGTCTTATGACTGAAGAAAACAAACAACTGCAAGCAGTCATGATCATGTTGTGGAGGAATAGACTGATTTTAGCAACCGATGTTGCATTGTGAAAAAGTGTGCACGTTGGTGTTCTGTGGATAAAAAATCTCTTTAGGGAACTGAACTAAAGCCTGGGAGATTCCAGTTTGAGTTTCTCAACCATTCTGAAGCTTAAGGTGACTATCTTGAAGAGATCAAGTGACCATCTTTCCTGGTAAGGAAAAGGATGCTGATCTTATATTGAAGAAGCTGTGCTAACTTGGATCAAGGCTGCCTGAGCGGAGAACGTTTCCATAACTGGCATAAATCCTGGCAGAGGCTAGGCAACAAGGAGTTCACCTGAAATGGATGGTTGGACCATCTCAAAGTGTAGCGTTGCAGGAATGACAGGTTCCAGAATATCTTGTCTGTGTGTATGCCAAGAATCTGGATTTGAATTGCAAGCAGAACTTGGAGGATCATTTGAGTTGAGCTGCATTTGGTGGATCTTTATGCTGGCTTTGGCCTAATGCCAACTGTGACCTGCCAACCAGAGCTATGGCCTCTGCTAGTACCCATGCTTAAGGTCAGAGGGTCAAAATACAGTCAGGGCCACTGAAAAGTGGAGGAAGGATCACTGGTTGACTGGACCGTCTTTGTGAAGAGTCTTCCTGGATTGCTGTGGTTTCCAAGAAACCAATATTTCTGTCTGCAGGATTTCCACAGTGGGAACTATTTTGACATGCTTCACACTCCTGAAGGTCAACGTGAACATCTCCTGAAGGTTATTTGACGAGAAAAGAGGTGAGGGCCCGTTTCCATCCTGTCTGCACCATTTTTTTTCCTGAACCAAGGAACTGAGCTGTTAAAATCCAAACGTACAGCCCCCATGTCCTGGCAGCAGACATCCTAATCTTCCTGGGAAGGTACATACTGCTTGAAAGAGGCAGTACCAATATAGTGGGGCCCCTGCAGAATCTTGACCAGCAAGTGGCAGGTCAAAGTGACCCTGAAGGTGAATGCTATGGTGAATCCTCCAGTTTCATGATTGGAGGGAGTTGAGACTTCCTAACAAATGGGACAGCCTAAGAGAATGTTGAACTTGGGAGGTCAGGGCATAGTGCAGTCTGCTGCTAAGTCACCCTCTACAGGAATTGCAAACAGGAAGTTCATCTCCTTTTTAAGGATTGTAAAAAGTCAAAGTGCTGCAACTGCTCTGGGGAAATGAGCCCTACCCAAGATGGAGAGGGCACCATATATGCTCAGATGGCCAGAAGTGGCAGTGAGAGCCATGGACACAAGACAAGTCACAACCCATCAGCAAATCTGAAATGAGGGGTGCCCAGAAGGTGGGACAGATTGGCAAGGAGGAAAAAGTAGCCAGTGTGGAAGCACATCAATCTAACCTCCACTTGTACAGGTGGAGTCAATGGAGGAGGAGGAAATTAAGGAGGCAGTGGAGTGAGTATCTGAGAAACAACTAAAGGAAAACCTATCAAGCCCCTCCTGTTCTACAGCAGAACTGAGGCAGCTGCATGATGAACACCAGCAGATTCTCTGAAGGTGTGTGGAGGAATGGCAACAGGCGCAGCACCATTTACAAGGAGAGGAACAGCTGCCAGCCTAGACACCAGACATTGTGAGGGAGTCACCTGAAGCCCAATCTCTACCTGTTGGGAACTAAGGGGTACCCACCACAGCTCCAGGCAACTGGAAGCAGTGACGTTCCAAGTTGGGAACAGAGCGCAATTCCTCTATTCTATTCAGAACGGAACCTTCCTGGTTTTGCTGTCACTGACACTGGATCAGGACAATTCCTCCAGGGAGGAACAAGATGGCTACCTCTGCACGGAGTGTCTAACAGGTCACTCCTCATGACACAAGAATACAGGGACTCCCCTGGTGACCAGACCATGAGTGAACAGGCCTTTTTGGTCTAAAGGGTAACTTTATGAATCTTAAATGAGTTTTAAAATTGCCTGTATTAATGTGAGCATTTTTACATCTAGTAATGTCAAAGCAGATCTTGCTTCTGCAGGAATGTGGGGTGCTGCATCTCAACAGCTGTAGGAAGTGGAGTTTACAGTCCCACAGGCCTACAACTTGGTCAGTGGGCAACATTTGCTGTTCACCTTGCCTGGTATTCTGCATTTTAAGGAGGCAACTTCACCCCCCAAGTTATGGAGTTGGTGGGCAGACACTTCTGAGCAGATATGTACTGAAATGCACCCTGAGACTAATTAACATGCATGTCCCAGTGGTAAAGAGTGAGTGGTTGGTTGTCCTACAGTAGCACTCATGGTTGCTAGCAATGCCCAGGCTGGTCATTCTGGATGGAGACTTCCAGTGCATCACCAATGCATCTGGATGGGTTGACAGCAAACCAACACCATGTCCAGATTCCTGACTTTGAAAGACTGTGTGCAGCTTGACTTCAGCATCCCTGCGGACAGCGCAGTGCAGATAAACCTGGATGCAGCCAGACCAGTCTAACCACTCGATGGGTTTCCTGTTTGTGTCCCACATGTCATCTGTCAGATCCACTAATGCCAAGCTGGTGTTCTTCTCTGACCACTGCCTCCTGCTGCTTGACTGTCACCTAACAACAGTCAACCAGCAGGCTGGCAAGGGAACATGGAAGCTGAATATGAAACTGTTGATCCCAGAAATGATTTGAAGTGTTGAAGAAAAAAAATTCTCCAGTTGGAGAGCCATGAAAGCCCTCTTCAGTCTCCATTGAAGTGGTGGAAAACTGTCAAGAGTAGCATTCCAAGAGGTTCTTTGCCTTCCAAGGTGTTTTAGAAGGCAAGAGACTGGGAAAACTCAAATCCACAAAAGGATGTGGCACCTACTCCTGCAGCAGACAATGGGGTTGATGCCACAGAGGGTCTCCAGGAGGTGAAGAGCCACCAAGCCTCTGCCAATGCCTCAGGCCTGTAGGGTAATCTTCTAGTCCAGCTCCACACTGTATGGAGCAGGATGAGATGTGCTTGCATTTCTTGCAGTAGTTCACAAGGAGAGCTCTGTGCTCAGCAGCCTGAAATAACATGGCTCAGTAATGTCTTCTCAGTCTGACATCCTGAGGATTAGCAAATCCTTTTAAGACTGCATGATATGAAGCCCACAGTACAGCATCCCAGTTGTTTCTATCCTCTGTCACAGAGCACATGGGAGGGGCTGGACCCTCTGGATGAGCTGACCAAGGCCATTGAGTCATCATCATTAAGAATAAAACTCCCAGGAGCAAGGGTATTCTGGCTGAGTTGTATTTGCCTCTGTGGGATTTGATTTGGCCAGGACCTGCTGGAGATGTACAACTTTGTTTGTTTGTTTCTTGTCCTGTGTTGTACAGAGCCTTTTGAGTCTATCAAGAAGGATGTGAGCCTTGGAGGGGTTCCTGCTGGTCACAGCTTCTCCTGTGCATCTGTGAGGTCACTTTTTTTTTCTGGTCTGGTGGCAGCATTCCGACCTGAGCATGTGCGACCAGTTCGAACTGTCCTTGGGAGCCAAGGTAAATCAAGGAAGAATAACATTCTCTTTGGGAACTGGGCCAACTGATCCTTTATCCCCTTCCCCAGCTGGACAGATTACCTGACAGCACTGGAATGTGTTTGAGGGACTGGGGAATATGCTAAATCTTGAGGTGCACATTGCCAAGATGAGGCAGAAATAACTGGGCTTTTGGAGTACCAGTTAGAATACTAGAGCTGGACAGCAAAAAAACCCTTTGGTCCCAACTTCTCTATGCCGACCAGATATCCCAACTCCATCTAGTCCCACCTCCAGCACCTGGCCCATATCCCTCCAAACCCTTCCTATTCATATGCCCACCCAGATACCTCTTTCTTTTAAAATGTTGCAATTATACCAGCCTCCGCCACTTCCTCTGGCAGCTCATTTTATACACATACCACCCTCTGTGTGAAGAAAGAATTGTCTCTTAGGTCTCCCACCTTTATTATACTTCCCCTCGCTCACCCTAAACCTATGCCCTCTAGTTCTGAATTCCCCAGCCCAGGGAAAAGACATGGTCCATGTATCCTATCCATGCCCCTCTTCATTTTATGAACCTCTAAGGTCACCAACACTCTAGGGAAAACAGCCCCAGCCTATTCAACCTCTCCTTATAGCTCAAATCCTCCAACCCTGGCAACATGCTTGTAAATCCTTTCTGAACCCTTTCAAGTTTAACAACATCTTTCTGATAGGAAGGAGACCAGAATTGCAATATTCCAACAGTGGCCTAACCGGTGTCCTGTACAACTGCAACATGACCTCCTAATTCCAGTACTCAACACTGACCAATAAAAGAGAGCATACTAAACACCTTTTTCACTATCCTATCTATCTGCTACTCTTTCAAGGAGCTATGAACCTGCACTCCAGGGTTTTGGTCAGTATCACTCCCTCTGACCTTACTATTAAGTGTATCAGTCTTGCTCTGATTTGATTTCCCCAAAATGCAGCATCTCATTTACTTAAACTCCATCTGCCACCTCTCAGCCCATTGGCCCATCTGGTCAAGGTCCTGTTGTAATCTGAGGTAACCTTTTTTTCCTCTGTCCACTACACCTCCAATTTTGGTGTCATCTGCAAACATACTAACTATACCTCCTGCTCGTATCCAAATCATTTATGTAAATGATTAGTAGATCCAGCACCGATCCTTGTGGCACTCCATTGGGCAAAGTCTGAAAAACAACTCTCCACCTCCACCATTACCCTCTGTCTTCTACCCTTTTTGGGCCAGTTCTGTATCCAAATAGTTAGTTCTCTCAGTATACCATGAGATCTAACCTTGCTAACCAGTCTCTCATTTGGAACCTTGACGGACATCTTAATGAAGTCCACAGATCATGTCCACCGCTCTGCCCTTATCAATCCACTCTGTTACTACTTCGAAAGATTCAGTCAAATTTGTGAGACATTTTTTCCTACACAAAGTCATGTAGACTATCCCTAATCAGTCCTTGCCTTTCCAAATGCATGTATATCCTGTCCCTCTGGATTCCCTCCATCAACTTGCCCACCACTGATGTCAGGCTCACTGGTCTACGCTACCTTTTTGTAAACAGTGGGACCACATTAGCCAATCTTCCAGCACCTCACCTTTTTTTGACCATCTGATATACAAATATCTCAGGGAGAGGCCCAGAAATCGCTTCCCTAGCTTTGCTGAGTTCGAGGGTACACCTGGTCAGGTCATGGGGACTTATCCACATCTTATGCGATTCAAGATATCCAGCACTTCCTCTGTAATGTAGACATTTTTTTTCAAGATGTCACCATCTGTTTCCTTACATTCTGTCTTGTCGTTTTCCACAGTAAACACTGATGCAAAATACTCACTTAGTATCTCTTCTCTCCTCCTGCCCTGCCCTTCTCCTGCAGTTCCACACAATGGCTGCCTTGCTGATTTGAGGGGCCCTATTCTGTCCAGTTATTTTGTCCTTAATGTATTTGTTTAAAAACCCTTTGGTTTTTCCCTTAACCCTAATTTGCCAAAGCTACCTCGTGTCACCTTCTTGCCCTCCTGATTTCCTTCAGTACACTCTTACTCCTTTTTATACTCTAAGGATTCACTCGATCTATCTTTCCTATACTTGACACATGCTTCCTTCCTTTTTCTTAACCAAATACTTTTTCTTTAGTCATCCAGCCTTTCCTTTCACCCTAACAGGAATATATTGTCTCTGGACTCTATCTCATTTCTGAAGGCTTCCCATTTTCCAGTCATCCCTTTACCTGTGAACATCTGCCCCCAGTCAGCTTTTGAAAGTTCTTGCCTAATACCGTCAAAATTGGCCTTTCTCCAATTTAGAACTTCAACTTTTAGATCTGGTCTATCCTTTTCCATCACTATTTTAAAGCTAATAGAATTTTGGTCGCTGGCCCCAAAAGTGCTCCCTCACTGACACCTCAGTCACCTGCCTTGCCTTATTTCCCAAGAGTAGGTCAAGTTTTGCACCTTCTCTAGTAGGTACATCCACATTCAATAGAAAATTTTCTTGTACACACTTAACAAATTCCTCTCCATCTAAACCCTTAACACTGGCAGTTCTAGTTTGTTTGATAAGTTTAAAATCCCCTACCATAACCATTCTATTTTTTCTTATAGATAACTGCAGTCTGCTTGAAATCTGTCTGTTTCCCTCTGACTATTAGGGTGTTTATAATACAATCCCAATAAGGTGATCATTGCTTTCTTATTTCTGTTCTATCCAAATAACTTCCCTAGATGTATTTCCAGGAATATTCTCCCTCCATACAGCAGTAATGCTATCCCTTATCAAAAATGCCACTCCCCCTCTCTTGTTCCCTTTTCTATCTTCCTGTAGCATTTGTATCCTGGAACATTACGCTGCCCAATCCCTGAGCCACGTTTCAGTAATTGCTATGATAGGGCATGGTTAGGAACATGGGACTAGGCTGAATTCATCTGCTTTCCTTATTGGGCCTCCTTACATTGGAATAAATGCAGTTTAATTTCAGTCCTACCTTTTTGTTCTCTGCTTTTGCACTTGCCTGCCCTAACTGCTTTAACTCATTACTTTTCTCAAGGATGTCTCAGTATTCCCATCAAGAGGAAACCCTCATACTCTTTTGATCTTCATTGGCCAGATAGGCAGGGCCTCCATGATCCTGACCTTGCCAAGTTCACTGTTTGCTATCGAACAGCCATGGAGCCTTCCATCCTACCAGTAATGATCCCTGCTCTTTGACAAGATTGTTCATCAGAACAGCACTGCGCTTTGTCAAGCTCATCTGTTTTTGAGGCTATTCTGCAAGAAAGTAAATCAGGCTTCCTAATATCATGCCTACCCCAATCCACTGCATATTCTCAATCACATTCTAGTTCTCAAATACTAGGTTTAAAGACATCAATACTTGAAGGCTCTCAAGATGAGCTTTAGCAGAGTAACCCAAGTCTGATGCATTGTATGAAGGAAAGGTAAAAGTAACAATTTGCAGTCTTAAATGTTAACACAGTTTTTGGGAACCCAGCTTACTGTGGATGATGGCTTAGGTAGAGACCATTAGCTATATTTGGATGGCATGAATCTTACAGTGAAGTGAAGTCAAGTTGTCATAGTCCCAGAGAACTATAGGACCTCTTTTCCTTTGGAGAAATACAACATGGGGAGTTTAACCTGAGGGTCATCATGCTTTGGGAAAGGGGCAAGATTCAAAAGCGATTCAATGAATGAATGCCAAATCCAGACACCAATCTACCTCCGGTACGAAAGCATAGTCCAATGAATATTGCTATCATTACATAGTTTTACTGTCCCTTCTGTGGTGAATCCCAGCAGGAAATGGCTGAAGCAACCAGATGACCAGAAAGGTTCTTGTAAATCTTCAAACTTTCTTTTCCCTTGAATTCCTTATCAGCCAGAAGGAGCAGGAATGCCTTCTCAAGCCCAATATAGCATCAACCAATCTCTGATTTTTGACCTTTTTTCCTTGTTATCTCTCTGGATCCATCTTACTAGTTTAAATCATCTGGCAAATCTCCCTGCCAATATATTAGTCCCCTTCTAATTCAGGTGTAATCTGTCCTTCTTGTACAGGTCACTTCTACTTCAGAAGAGATTCCAATTATCCAAAAATGTGAGTCCTTCTCCTCAGCCATGCATTCATCTGCTCTATCCTCCTATTCCTACCCTCTCTAGCTCGCAGCACAGGGAGTAATCCAGATATTACAGTACTACTCTTGACCTTTTTAAAATTCTCTGTATTTTCTCAAGAATCTCATCCTTTTTTTTCCCCTTCCTATGTCATTGTACACATTGGAGCCAATGGCTTCCTGCTGGGCCCTCATCCCCCTTGAGAACATTCTACACTCTGAGACATCCTTGATCCTGACACCAGGGCGGCAACACCATTGAGTGTTTTTGCTGCTGGCCACAACTATCTATACCTCAGACTAGAGTCCCCTAACACAACTGATCTCTTGAAACTTGGTGTACATATCATTGTAATACTGCCAGTCTCCATACCAGAAACTTGGCTGTTCTTGCTAATTCCCCTGAGAGTTCATCACCCTCTACATTTTCCAAAACTACCTACTTGTTTGAAATGGGGATAGCCACAGACGATTCCTGCACTGCCTACCTACCTGTCTTGCCTTTCCTGGAGTTAACCCATCTCTGTGACTGTGTATCTGCAACTTTTTTCCCTTACATTTAAATGCCATCCATCATGCCCTCCTTGCTTTTGAATTCCTCATTGCCTCGAACTGTCTCTCTAACTGATCCATTTGATCTGATTGGGTTTGCAGCCAATGGCATTTATTGCAGATATAATCCTCAGTAATACAAACACTCCCTGAACTCCCACATCCGACAAGTGCATATCGCTGTACTAAAGGCCATTTTTGCTTCTTTCAGTCTGCAGACCCAGAAAATAGCACCGTCTTATTCCTCAACAAAACACTGCTCCAGGCTAACTTGATACTTATGGCTTATATTTTTAAGTCTAATCAAGATACATATTTCAATAAAACATAACATCAAGAAAGAACCCACTGTATTTACTACTGCAGACTTATTGTAAAGCCACACTTAAATGAATAGTTTTATCTGTTTGTGCTGTAACCTCCCCAGAAGGTTCCTTCAAGATTAGTTGTGAATTTCACTGTTTTGTTAATCTTCCCAGACTCCATCTGATGTGTAGTGATATGCGAATTCAGACAACTACCTAGGGTTTCGGTCTCTGTGAAAATCTGGTCATTAGGTGTGCTGCACTCTGTTCATGGTGTAAGTCTGGCCCACTCCCAGAACCTGCACTGTTGCAGTCAGCAGAGCCATCTTTCTCTTGAGGTCCAACATAACTGTCTGCAGGGACCACATGTACAAATCCTCTGGATGGGGGAAGGGTGGTGTGGAAGAAGCAACCCAGTGCTGCCCTCATCCTCATGGCCTCTTTTCTTTGTGTTGCAGCATCAAGCTGTGCGTAGACCCTTATAGTGACACTTGGTGCTTGTGTACCATATACTGAGTTTCTACCTGAAGCTGGTGTTGCGAAGGATGGGTCTGACCTTGTTGCAGTTGGACTGTTCCGTATCACCTTTTCATTCATGGAGAAATTTGCGAGGATTAGTGGTCAAAAAGACATTTTTTTTGATCAGGAAGTGTTCAGCATTTGGCATCCTTGAGACCCTGTGGGAAAAGGAGAGGATAGTCTGCTTGGGGAACAATCAGTCATTTGGCAGAATGCCTCATCACCAGAACTTTCCAACAAGCATTGGGACATCACTTGGCTGATGGTGAGCTGGACGGTACCTGTGAGATCAATCTTCTATGCCCAGACTCTCTAAACACCACCTGTGTTTCAAGCAGTTCTGGTTTGGGGGCAGGGGGAGGTGGGAAGAGGAGATGAGTTGGAGACTTGCGTATCTACCTTCTGGAATGCAGCTTTTGCAAAAGTCGGGAGAAAGATATAATGGTTTTTGTCAAGGTTTGTCCTGAGCAGCTCTGTCGATTCCCTGAGACAAATGTTGACTATACCTGGAGGACCTGTTGACTATACCAATTTGGTCTCCCCAAAACTTGTTGGCCCTTCAGAGCAATGAGTTGACCTCGACCTCAACCAAGTGTTGCAGTCTGGCAAATTCTAAGGTCTAGGACTACACCCTGAAGGGGCAGCTGCTGCGAAGGTACAGTGGGGAAAGACCACCGTCCAAGTTAATGGAGTCCATTCAGTTATTGAATTCCTCCTCAACCCCAATGCTTCAAACATAAATTTTACTTGTACAAAATTATACTATTTTTGAGTTTGGCTTATGACTCTATCCAGCAAACAATATTTGTTTGTTCATATGCTGTACAGAATCAAACATTTAGTGACAAAGTAAATACCTTTTTTCTTTTTTGGAAATAAAAGTACTTGTTTCATAAAAATCACCTGGTAATTTTTGTCCTTGTGAGCACTCTGGGCACTGTTACAGGCAAGCAGCTATGTCTGCATCTGATCCTGGCTACTAAATATAACTTCGCGTCAACATCTTCATTTTATATTCAGTGGCAACTTTTTTTTGCTTTGGACAATCACTCTTGTCATCCTCTTACTGTGACCTGGTCTCTCTGGGTCGAAAATAAAGGTTTCTGGTCTGGTTTTCTCTCCTCGTCACCAGCCGTTTCAGTTTTTTTTGCCAGGACTGGATAGTGTCAGCTGTGACTGGAAGTGTCCAGAAAATTTTAATCATTACGGACTCTTCCAGTTGCAGGACCACTGGTGTATCTGCCAGTGGGAAATAGCGCAAGTTCAGTGCATTTACAATTTCTACGGCCTCCTGGATGGTGTTCTAACTTCTACATAGCTGTGGGCTCTAATATTGGCTGATTTCTGCCTGAAGCAAAGAGTGGCACTTTCTTGTCGTCCTCCTTTAAGTAGACCCAGTAGGGGTTTGTGGTCTGTTATTACAAATTAACACTCCAAGGTATTGGTGACTCTAAATATGACCAAGCCTGCCTTCTCTAGCTGGGCATAATTACATTATCAGCCAAAATCTGGGGAGCATATGCTCTTGGGCATTCCTCTCTCTGGCCCACTAAATAAGCTAAACTACCTATATGAGAAAGCATCGCATGTTAAAACAGGATCTCACTTCAGATCATTAGTGTATCAACATCTTAAGAGGATGATCGCTTTTGGGGAAGTGAAGAAACAGCTGTAGCTTGTCCTTGACTGCTTCCAAGACTGACCCTTTTTTATAGAAGTTGATGCAAAGGTGCCAGGATGAAGGCAAGATTATTTATGAACTTCCACCAAAAAGAGGAGGAACTAAGCTCCAGTACTGGAGCTTAAGAGCCGGGGACATTTTTTTGATCACCCTCCCTCTATCTTCAACAGGTGTAGCTCAGTCTTGGCTACTCTGTAGCCTAAGTAGGTCACTTGGGGTACCTGGAACACACCCACCTTTTTTTTTCTACTCCTAAGGCATACATCTTCCTGGGGGAAGTGTCTAAGGACTATGTCAAATTTCTTTATGTGCTCCTTTATTGGTCTTCTGTTACTAGCACTTCATCTAGATAAATGGCTACGTGGAGTAAAGGAGTAGACTTTTTAAAATGTTCTCCATTGTCTGCTGAAATTTTGTAGGCGTTGAAAATGCCCCAAATGCCAGTCTTGTGTATTGGTACAAATCCTTAATGGGCATTAATTGTTAAAAATAATTCCAAGAATCCACATCTAACCAGAATTGCAAGTACACATTGCTCATGTCCAGCTTTGTGAAGGACAGCCCCACCAACTTCTCTTGCAAATCCTATCAGAGGGATTGGATTATTCAGTTGTGAAAATGGGTACATCTGATTTGCTTGACATCACCACAAGGCAAATGGACCTGTGCAAACCATCCTGAAAACTGGACTGGTTTGATTCCTACTCTTTTTCAGACTTTCTGCCTGTAATTTTGCTTGTAAGGCAAATGGCACTGGGTGGACCTTGCGGAATTGTGCATTTGCTTCCTTGTCAACTTACAAGGTGGCCTTGGCTCCTTTGATAGTCCCCAGACCTTCCTGGAAAGCGTCTAGGTATTTAGAACTTCACTCAGGCAGCCATTTTCCTAATTGCAAAATGTTGAGCCAATCTAGGTGAATCTTTCTCAATCAATTTTGCCCCCATCAAGATTTAGGCCTGAACTTTTTGCTAAGTCAGTGGTAACTGAATCAACTGCTTCTCATAAGTGACCAGAACTGAAGTTGTAACCTTCTCCTGTAAAGGTTCCCCAGCTTAGGTTCTCTGCCTAAGAGTTGGAGTCCAGTGCAAATTTTGGTAAAGACTGGTTCTGTGGTCTCTAACATATCACTAACAACTGTGCTGTTATTGACCTCCATTAAAACCAGGTGACCATTCAACCAGAAGCTATTTGATTTGGTCAGCAGTATCCAAATCAGAACAATCTTTTTAACTGTTTGGAACCAGATGTAGATGGACTTTACAGGGTGTGTACTCCCTGGATACCAGCTGAGGTTTCACTCCATTTAGGTCCAGTTGGACTCTGCTGTCTTGTCTGCATACCGACAACAACTAGAATGGCTTGCTGGCTGAGATCCTGAAGAAAATTTTAAACTGTCTGGCTGAAGCTTGGTTTTGGTGGGTGCTGTATATATCACATCAGTGTTTGACACTATGATCTTTTCGCTATAAATTGTCCTACTCCACTAGCTACCTGACAGTGAAGAAGCAGCTCTCCAAAAGTTTGTACTTCCAAATAAACCTGTTGGACTTGTACCTGGTGCATTGAGTTTTAAACTTTGTCCACCCAGTCCAACACTGACACCTCCCCTTCATTAATGTTTTTAAGGCAGAGGTAGTTAGATCCTTGTTAAACAAGGGGGTGAAAAGGTTGTCAGGAGTCAGTAGGAATGTGGGCTTGAGGTTACAATGAAATTATCCATGATTTTAGTAAACTCAGGCTAAATAACCTCCTCCTCATTCTTGTGCTTGTGTATAAATTATGATTTTATAGTGTAACTGTTGTAGTGATTATCTACAGTTGCTTAATTTTGTGGTGCTTAAAATACTCACCTCCACAAAATGAATGTATGGAGGAAAATTGATTTGTGAATTGCTGATTGAAATGAAGTATGCTGATCATGTTTGTGAACGATACCTGGGACTTTTCAGCTTGCTTAAGGATTTGTTGTGAATGATTTTAACCAAAATTGTATATCAACAAAAGCTCTTGCTTCTGCAGTGGCAGTTCCATCATTCTGATTCAGATGTGAGACCAGTAGCTTTCATGACAGCATATCAACCATGCTGATGATAAAGCTTGTTCATGATCATGATTTAGTGCCTGTTGATTTTTGCTGCTTCAAATTTTATAGGTTAAAGACCTGAGCTAGCAGCTTTTATGAATACATAAATGAATATAACAATGTTCATATTTGAAAATAGTTTTGGAATGTTTTAATGAAACTTCAAAGGATGCTGAATGATTTAATACATGGAATTATGGTGGTGGTTTCAACTTGGTGATTTGTGTGCTTGCCAATACGCAGCAAACCTGGGTGTAATGACAGTATGTTTTTTGGCTTTTTAATATAACCTTTTTTTGGGGTTCCTGACCAATTAGTTCAAGTAGGTCTACTAACAGTCCACTTCAATTGCTCTTTTTTTAAAGGGCTGTTGTGAGAATATCTGTTCAAGTCTAGTTGAGACATTTCTCCAGAAGAAACTGGAGCAATGAATTTCTGAAATGACAAGACTGCAGCTTGCTTCACAGATGCCTCTCTAGAGCTCTTTGTTTCTCTCCTAATTTGGACTAGCTTCTGTCTTGCTCTTAACCCCAGCTGTTCAGCTACCTGACAACCAAGTTGTTGGTTGCACAGTGTTGGCAGACTTTTTTGGTTTGTGGACTAGGGACCAAATAAGATTCATAAATAGCTGCATTTGTAAACAAGTCCTCTGCTCCAATTCATCTACAGATTGCTGGAACTCGAAGATACAAAACAGGGTAAGAACCTCTCTAAGGAGAGAGTTTTCCCTGTTGACGGGATGAAGAAATGCTATCTTCCACAAGTGTGGCTGATTTAGTTCAAGGAGATTAATAAAATAAATGTAGTGCCAATATCATGGACACAGGTTTGGTGTTAGGGCAGGATAGATGTATGTAATGTTATGACCTTCAAGAACAGTAATGTTTAAAAAGAACAAATGTGAAATCCTAGTTAATTACTGAGAATGAAATGACAAAACTTTATGCTTTTAACACTAAACTAGACAAAAGTCAAATCAAGTAAACACTTATCATGGTAACCACCTATACTTTTCCTCAGACGAGGAAGTTTAATATAGATTCAGACTAAGTGTGCCCGACTATGAATTACTGTTGAGATTTTTCAATTTTTACTTAACTGTGGACTGAAATGAAAAGGAACGGTTTTAAAGCCAGGGATTTACAAACATTATTAAATTCCTTGCTTCCAAGGCATGAAATAATTTGCATCAACCCTGTTTGGATCTTTTTTGAGTTCCAGCAATTTGCAGATGAACTGGAACCAAGGAATTGTTTACAAATGCAGCTTTTTATGATTCACACTTTGGTCCCTAGTCCACAAACCAAAAGTCTGCCAACACTTGCAACCAAGTTGTTGGTTGCACAGGTAGCTGAACTGCTTGGGCTGTGAGCAGCACAGAAGATAGTCCAATTAGGAGAGAAACAAAGATCTGCAGCAACCAAAAACTGTCTCTCTCTGCAGCAAGCCATTTTAAAACTGAAGAAAACCAATGTATTTCATCAGTTGTTTTGCACAATGTGACTGTGACACTAGTGAGTCAGTGCCTGTGTCTCTTGCAAACCAGTGGAAGCATTCGGCATTTGTGAAAAAAGGTTAAGAGACCCTGTTCAAGTGAGCAAGAGCCAATGCCACAGATCTCTTGACTCCTTTTGAGTAGAGGAGTTGGGATGTTATGTTGAGGTTGTACAAGATGTTGGCTAAGTCTTGTGTACAGTTCTACTTGCCTTCCTATAGGAAGGAGCCTCCTAATTAAATTGGGAGAGGAGTCAGAAAATATTTGCCAAGATGTTGTCAGCAATGGCTTTTTTGCATCATGAAGATAAGACTTTCTTCACTGGAGGATAGTGAGTGGTGACTTCTTTTTTAAACCGATTTATAAAATCATGAGGGGCATGAGTAAGGTGAATAGCAAGGGTCTTTTCCCTAGGGTGGGGGTAGTTCAAAACTAGAGGGCATATTTTTAAGGCGAGGAGAAAAGTTGAAGACATGAGGGGCAACTTTTAACACTGTGGATACAGGTACAGTTACAACATTTAAAAGACACTTTGGTTAAGTACATGTATTGAAAAGTTTGCAGAGAGATGGGCCAAATGCAGGAAAGTGGGACTAGTTTAGAAAGTGGGACCATGGTCAGTGTGGACGAATTGGACTGAAGGATCTGTTTCCATGCTGTATGACTCTAGGAACAAAGACTATGGGACTGTTTTCGCAGTTGTCTCTTTGTCCATGTGGATTTTTCTTTGTGTAACAGAGCTTCTAGGTTTTACTTAATATTTTAGTTTAATTACTTACCTGTATTTTAGAATCTAATGACCTGTAACATAGTGATTTCTTAACGGTCCATATTTTTTTAAATAACTTTTTGGATCTGAAAATCAGTTTAGGGATTTTGCATATTTCTTTCAAAACCTTAACTTTTGTGATGACTCTGACAGGGCTTGATTTACAATGCACTACCCCCAGTAAGTAATGATGCCATATTTAAATGGCAGCTAAAGACTGATCTTGCAAACTTGGCTTGTAAATCTGTCAAAACTTTTTTAAAACTGTCTTTAGAAATTAAGAAATGTTCTTTTTTTTTCTATAGTTATGCATAATTTCATGTTCTTGGTCTTCACTTAAATAACAGATGTCTGCAGAACCTCCTCCACTCTGCTTATGGCAGTCTGGATAGTGGAGATCCACCAGTGTTATTAACTTTAGAGTCATTTAGACAATAGAAAATCTATTCCAGCATGCCAGTAGTCTGCTCTATAACATTGTGCAGTAGCATGGGTTTCTTTATATAAGTTGTGCATAGGGGTCAAACAGGTAATCGGTGGATGATTCTTGAAACCAAATGGCAACTTTTTGTGTCTGTTCTCAGTCTGTGGATCTAGCCCCTGTCTTCAACCTCTCTGTGCAGCAACACAAATCCATTATCTGAACTCTGGCTCTATATCCTCTATCAACCAGTTTCAGTCTCATGGTTTTTTCCAGTTTTCACTTCAGAATAAACCAGAGGGTATAATTTGTCCTTTCAGTTTCCCCATTTTCAATTAGCATCTGTCTCAAAGATTTGAAACCACAGACTTCATTGCAGCATTTTGAAATAATCGCAAGCTTACTTAAAGGACCTTTTTTTTTTTTTGAAAACCCTGCCCAAGCACCAAATTCCCACTTGGAATCAAATTCCCTTGTTTTGTAAACCAGATTACAACAACTGTTTGTTTGTTCTAGCTCTAAACTTACACCCTAGCTCCCTGAGTTTTCTGCCTTAGATCTCCACCTTACTTCCTACCTATGTTATTGGTTCCTATGTGGACCACAACTTGGGGCTGCTTCCCCTGCATCTCAAGGATCCAGAAAACCCAATCAGAGACATCGTGAACTCTGACACCTAGGATGCAGTGCACCAATCTGGAGTCTCTCTCGTTCTCACTTAACCACCTAAGATAGTTGAAAGTTGTATATGGAATCTGAGGACGTAAGGGAAGCACGTGATGAATACTTTTAATCGGTATCCATCCTTTTGGAAAAGGGAAATGTTAGTGAGAATAAAGATACAATCTACAAGATTAGGTGGGATTGGGGTTAACAGGTTTTAGCAATCTTGGAAGGTCTGAAAATAAGATTCCTATCCAATGGAATTTATCTTCCGATTCTCTGGGAAGCCAAGGAGGAGATTGCAGAGCCTTTGGCTTTGATCTTTATGTCATCATTGTCGACAGGAGTAGTGCCAGAAGACCTGGAGGATAGCAAATCTTCCCTTATCCAAGAAGAGGAATCCGGACAACCCTGGTAATTATAGGCCAGTGAGCCTTACTTTGGTTGTGGAGAAGGTATTGGAAAAGATGATAGAGGATTTATTATCATCTGGAAAGGAATAACTTGATTAGGAATAGTCAACACTGTTTTGTGAAGGGTAGGTCATGCCGCTCAATTTTTTTTTATTATTGAGTTTTTTTGACAAAACAGATGGGCGAAGGTAAAGTGGTTGTATATATGAATTTCAGTAAGGCATTTGATAAGGTTCCACACTATAGGCTACTGCACAAAATATGGAATTTTGGGATTGAAGGTGATTTTAGCGGTTTGGATCAGAAATTGGCAAGCTGAAAGACAACAGTGGGTGGTGGTTGATTGGAAATGCTCATCCTGGAGCTCAGTTATCAGAGGTGTGCCACAAGGATCTGCTTTGGGTCCACTGTTTTCAGTTCCATAAATGATCTGGATGTGGGCATAGAAGGATAGCTTAGTAAATCTGTTAACACCAAAGTAGGCAGAGTTGTGGATAGTGCAGAAGGATGTTGTGGGTTATAGAGGGACATAAGTTGCAGAGCTGGGCTGAGATGGCAAATGGAGTTTCATGCAGAAAAGTGAGGTGATTCACTTTGGAAGGAGTAACAGGAATGTAGAGTACTGGGCCAATGTAGGTGAAGAGATCTGTGTCCAGGTGCATAAATCCCCAGAAAGTTGCCACCCAGCTTGATAGGGTTGTTCAGAAGGCGTATGGTGTGTTGGTGTTTTTATATTATATGATTGAGTTTCGGAGCCACTAGGTCATGCATCAGCTGTACAAGACAATGGTAAGGCTGCATCTGGAGTATTGCATGCAGTTCTGGTCACCGTATTATAGGAAGAATGTGGAAGCTTTGGAAAGAGGTAGGAGATTTACTACGTTGCCTGGTATGAAGGAAGGTCTTATGAGGAAAGGCTGAGGGAACTGAGGCTATTTTTCATTGGAGAAGGTTGAGAGGAGACTTAATTGAGACGTATAAGATAGGCTCTCACTGTCCAATCTTTCACCTTGGATGGTGAAGGCTAACGTGAGGGGGCATAGCTTTAAATTGAGGGGTGATAGATTTAGGACAGATGTTGACATAGTTTCTTTACTCTGGGCATGGAACGGCCTACCTACAACAGTTGTAGACTTGACATTTAAGGGCATTTCAGTGAGCATTGGACTTGTGGATAATGGAACAGTGTAGGTTAGACAGGCATCAGATTTTCATAGGTCGGTGTGACCGAAGGGCCTGTAACATTTTATGTTCTATATCTTCAGTGTAGTCTGGTGTGGTTTAAAAGGACAGCACACTTTTTTTTTTCCTCTTTCAGCTGTCTGTGTCTCTGGTAATAAGTTGAGCGCACATGAAATCGTGTCTGATATTTGAGGTAACCCACTGTTCCAAATACATTGAATCACCAGGATAAATCAAGAGATGGTTATTGGCCCTCTTGTGGCAGGCTGGTAGTGTCCCTACCTTGACCCAGGAGTGGCAGGTTTAGGTCCTACCTCAGAACCATGGAATCCCTACAGTGTGAAGGCAGGCCATTTGACCTGTTAAGTCTGCACCACCCCTCTGTAAAGCATGCCACCCCATACCTGTAACCCTGCATTTCCCAAGGCTAATCCACATAGTCTGTACACTACGGGGCAATTTAGTATGGCCAATCCACCTAACCTGCACATCTTTGGACTGTGGGGGGAGATTTGAGCACTGAGAAAACCCACGCAAAGACTGAGAATGTGCAAACTCCACACAGTCTCCAGAGGGTGGAATTGAACCTGGGTCCCTGGCACTGAGGCAGCAGTGCTAACCACTGAGCCAATATGTTGCTTTCAGCCACCTGCTCCAGAGGAGTGTTGTAATATCTGTAAGCAGATTGTTTAGAAAAATAAGTTTTTAAATTTAAAAAAAAATTTTCAAGGACCGTCCACTGGTCTGGTTGACTCCTGTGTACAAGTTATGAAAAGAAATCCATGCAGAGCAGACTATTGGCATGTTGAAATAGCTTCTCTACTGTCTTGCTGTGCAATATTCAAGAGTAGCTATCAAGGTTCAGATTGGCCTGTAGTATGCAGAACCTTGCCACCATAAGTGGATAGGGCTTGTCCTGAGCTATATGGTGAGTAGCTGAAGAAGAAAAGCATGAGGTCATCAATACTCAACATAACTCCATTTTGATCTTTAAATGAGAACCCCAAATTCTATTTCAGAGAGAACAATATTCCTTCACCTCAGTTTCCCATTTACCAGCAGTCTCACACTTTACCCTTCCCTTTTATCACTGACCAAACCAGTATCAGTTTGGCACAAAGCAAAACTATAAAAGCCAGCACAAGAAGATTACAAACTAAACTGAAAATGTTCCACTAGGCATACAGTCAGTTAAACTTTGTTTGCTTAATACATGCCTTGGTGCTCTGTGGTACCGTGCCAGATGCCATGACACAACTGGTGACTTTCATTGGGGGAAGCTGTAGACCGCATTGAAAAATAACTATTAAACTGCTACCATTCAAACACCTTTTTATAAATCGTTGTGTTGGGAGGACTGAGTTTGCTAGACTACTGTGTCACCCTGCAAAACCTTTGAATCCAGGAATCCACACTGGTGGCAGCTAGCTAAAATTTTTAATCTGAGTTTTCACTGTTGTAGCAAATTTCTTTGTTTTTGAAATCTCCTCCCACAAAGGTGCTAATAGACTTTTTTCACCACAAAATTGTCCTCTAGATTGTGTATATTTTGAGAACTGTACTCCACCATACTTATTGACATTGATCGCAGGCATCCCAACAGGTAACTTGCTGTTCCAACTATTTCATTGTGACGACCCATCTGTTCTTTTGTAGGTTAATCCATTGAAGTGCTGGAGTGCTCTGCAGCAAAGCTGAATATGATGACACCTGTGCTATCCTTGCCTCCCTTCTCTGGAGGCTCACGCTTTGCAGGATGTTTCACCTACATGCAAATCCTACTACCATGCTATCCTTAAATTATGCTTTGTATCAATCCCTGACTGCGTCATGGCTATCTTTTTTCTTTCTCCATACCCTGGCTGGTTTGCACAAAACTACGATGTCCTCCTAGAAATGGAGTGCAGCAACTTGATATTAGAGCCATTATATTTACACCACCTGCAACTTGTAAATCAGGTTTTTTCCTCTTTTTTTTGAGATGTGGTTATTGGTGAGACCAGAATTTGTTGTCCTTGAATTAAGTAGTTTAGTAGGATATTTCAGAGTACTGAAGAATCACCACATTACTGTAGGTCTGAATTTGCATTTTTGCCAGACTAGTAAAGATGGCCAATTGCCTTCCCTCAAGGGCATTTAGTGTACCAGGCATGTTTTCTACAGCAATAGATAGTTGTCATGGTCATATCTAGAAAGATATTCTAGATTTATTAATGGAACATATGAACATAATAAGAATAGGCCACTTGGTTGTTCAGTAAGTCAACTCTATATATTCTTGCGTATCCCCAACAATCTTTATTCCCTTGTTAATCAAGAGTCTATCCGCCTCTGTCTTAAAAAAATAAGATTCTGCATTTGCCTTTTAAAGAAAGATAATCCCAAAGACATTCAGCCTTCAGACAAAAATGTTTCCTTGTGTTTTCAATGGGTGATCCCCTTTTTTATTTTTAAATGAGAACCCCAAATTCTCAATTCTCCCACAAGCGGAAATGTCCTTTCAACCAGTCAAGTCCTGTCAGGATCTTATGTTAACTCACTTCTGACCTTTTTTCTCTGCTTCAGAGGATACAGGACCAGTGTAGTCTTTCTGTTTTAGAAGGCAATTCACTCATTTCCATTTAGTCTGGTAAACCTTTTTTGAACTGCTTCCAATACAATAACATCCTTTCATATGTATAATGGTCAGTACAGAAGACCGTACCCGAGATGGGATCTCACCAATGCCTTTACAACGGAAGCATAACCACCCTACTCTTGCATTTCTATTTCCATTGCAATAAAACCTAACTTTTTTTTTGTTAGCTTTGAATTCAAGTTAGTGGTGGAATTTGAATCCATGTCTGAGGAAGAGCATTACTAGCCAGTGTCATTGCCACTTCTTTTTCAGCTGCCCCTAAAGAGTCTGGATGCAGGTGAAATGTGTAGTGAGAAGCACAATGAGGATACGGTTGTCTTTTATTTGTTTCTCTGCTGACCCTGGCTTTGGCAATGGATATTTCAATTATGGCTAATGTTCCTTCCCCCAAGGAGGTTAGTGTCCATCTCTCGTTAGTTCCTGCTACTTCTGGTGATATCTTGCCTTATCCAGCAAGAATCTATATCCTGTAATCTGAGTGATGTGCCTCTCCTGCTTAAATAGCTGGTTAGTATGGGTGACAATTGCAGCAGTGCTAAGTGTGAGGACATAAAGATAATATGCTCTGATGAAGGGCTTATGCCTGAAACGTGTACTCTCATGTAAAAAATTGTTTGATATTTTGTTTAAAAACCTCTAAGTAGCGATTACAAATTTCTGAACAAACCTTTGCATTGAGAAGAAAATAGATACAAATTTTGAGTTAGTCTGAAAGATCATTCATCAAGTCATTTAAGCTAGCTTGTTTTACAAATGGATTATATAAAACCTTACTGGATAAGGGTGCTGTGCTATATTTGAGGAACAATAATATATAATTGAGAAATGGTATAATTTTCAAACAAGGAAATATAACATTGGAAATTACTAGATTAAGTGAGCTGGGAATTCAGAACAAATTGTTTAATAAAACACAGCAAAAATTGATAGGTTTGACTATATGTAAATATAATTGTGTATTTTGCCACTTTCCCAGAATGAAGGCTATCTTAATTGTTGAATTTTATTTTTTTAAGTGATGTGCAAATTAAACAAGGTGAGTGACTTGTTCGGGTATGAAATGTACTGCCTGGAAATAGAGGTAGGTTCAATTGAGGCAGGTATGTTGAGCTGAATGGCCACCTTCTGCACCATCATAATTCTGTGACTGAATGTAGTTCATCCTTTATAAAGACCACCATTGAATCATTCATGAATGTCTACTCTATCTTGCCAAAGAAAGGCAAACAATTGAGTAGATATTTTCCAATCAACTGATTTCAGATGTCCCA
This sequence comes from Chiloscyllium plagiosum, assembly GCF_004010195.1. NCBI lineage: Eukaryota > Metazoa > Chordata > Chondrichthyes > Orectolobiformes > Hemiscylliidae > Chiloscyllium > Chiloscyllium plagiosum. The sequence goes on along the minus strand of NC_057739.1, from coordinate 33,255,560 downwards.
CTCCTCTAGAGCAGGTGGGACTTGAACTCGGCTCAGAAGGAGGGACCTTACCACTGCACCACAAAAGCCCTCATGCACACAATACACATCACTTCACTTATCACTTCAACAGTTGGTAGTTTGAGAGAGAAGTTATTTCTGCTGTATTACTCTACCTTTTTTGAACTAAAGTAATAACATGACAGACACCTGAAGGATGCCCTCATAAGTATAGGATACAATGCTCAACTCTTCAATCACCAATTACAATGTCCCACAGTGAGAAACTGTAATCTCCTCCTCAGGAGACAGACACTGGATGCGACCAGTAGGATACCCTTCATTGCCCAGTACTTCCCTGGTGCAGAGAAACTTTGCAGCCTGCAACACATTATTGATGAAGATGTGCACCTCACAAAGAACTTCCCTATGCCTCCGCTTGCCTTTAACAACTGTAAAACTTTAAACAGACCATTGTTCGCAGCAAACTGCCAGCCTTCAGGACAACATCAACTACGAAACTGTACATCCCTGTCCTTGCAATCACTGCAAGATGTGTCCATATCGACGTGGATACCACCATTGCACATGAGGACACCACCATGTACATGGTAGGTACTCTTGACCAAAGGGTCTGTTTCCAAGCTGTACATCTCTATGACTATGACTCAGCCAATGTTGTCTATCTCATATGCTGCAGGCAAGGATCCCAAGAGGCATGGTACATTTTGAGACCAAGCAGCTGCTACGACAATAGATGGATGGACACCATGCAACAATTGCCAGACCGGGATGTTCCCCCCTGGTCAGGAATATTCTGCCTCTGATCTTTGGGTGACTGCCCACCAAGGTGAGCTTTGGGGTACGCAACAATGCAGAGTGGCTGAGCAGAGGCTGATAGCCAAGTTTAGTATCCATGAGGTTGGCATCAACCAGGACCTGGGTTAATGTCATACTACAGGTGACTCCACTACAGC
>NC_057739.1:33197254-33254104 GCF_004010195.1 Chiloscyllium plagiosum | reverse complement strand
TTTTAGTAAGTCTAGACACTGACAATCTTAGGTGCCATAAATGATGTTGCTACTATTTTTAGAGTAACAAGTCCCAAAATGCTTTAAGATATTTGTAAAACAGAATTTGACATTGAGTCATATTAATATTAGGGAAGATGACATAAAGCTTAGTCTAAAGTTAGGTTTTAAGAGTCTTATTAAGAGAGGCAGAAAGGTTTAGGTAGGGGGATTTCATATCCTCAGTTCTTTGACAACTGAAGATATGGTTACAAATGCTGAGTAAATGTGGGTATTCAAGAAATAAAATTTAGAATGTAGATACCTAAGGATTTTGGAGTTGAAAGAAGTTAAGTATGGGGGAAAACCCGTGATTTTAAAACCAAAGATGAAAATATTTCAAAATAGAGGCATTGTTTAACAGGGGCCACCATAGTCTAGTGAGCACAGAAATTATGGGTGAATAAATTGAGATTGGTCACACATCTGTACAGGTCTTGTCTGTATTCACGACATTAGTGCAGTTTGCTTCAGTATCAGGTAATTACTATGGAAAAGGGTGAGTCGATGTGTACTGAACTTGTCTTTGGACACACCAGAAACCAAAGGTTTCAGTCTTCATAGTTAGTTGTGAAATTTTTTTCTAATTCAGTACTGGATGTTGGGTAAGCAGAATGAAAGGCTAAAAGCATGGCAGGTTAGAATGATGCAGAGTTCTGCATGGCTTGCTTAGATGTGGAAATATACAGGTTTTTCGATTTTGAGGACCATTATCTAAATGAAAAACAGACCAAGATTGAACTTTGGGGCACTGGTAACAATGGTTTGGGAACAAGTCTGGTCTCTGAATTTAGTTTGAAAATTTTATACAGAAAATCCATTTTCTTGTGTTTACCACTGATGGTTCAGTTGTGAATTTAGCTTCATTATTGATAGCAAATCTTTCACTTGCTAGTTTCTCTTACAATGAGCAATTGCTGGCAGCATGTTTTAAAACTTGCATTTTGCATTCAGTTCAGTGTGAATTTGGTGAGTCTAAAATAACATTTGAAACTTTGTTTTGCAACACATTCAATCTTCCAAGCAGTACTTAGTATTCATATTAAAGGCCTGTTTTGCTAGTTAATTTTTTAACAAATTCTTGTGCAGTCAGGTTCCAAACGTGTGTACTTGAAGTATTTAAACCTTTTTTATAAAATTTGAAAATGTATTGTGCACAAAGCGCTGAAATGAAATGTATCTTTCATGTCTATTAATCAGTATTAAACTGGTTTTAAGGTATCAAGATATTACTGTGGTGTACTGATGTAATCTGGATTAAAGATTATTTGGAATTACCGATTGGCTGGGGTATACAAAGTTTTTTTTAAAAAAAACACAACACCAGGTTATAGTCCAACAGGTTTATTTGGAAGCACTAGCTTTCAGAGTGCTGCTTCTTTAAATGGTTGTGGACTATAAGGTTGTAAGACACAAAATTTATAACAAGTTTAGTGTGATGCAGCTGAAATTACATATTGGAAAAAGACCTGGATTGTTTGCCATGTCTCATCTTTTAAAATGACCATGTTGGTTTCATTCTAAATCCCAGGATCTTTTTTAAAGTTACATTCTCAAGTGAATTTTAATGATAGAAGCCATGTCAGTTCAGATAATGCATTGAAGGTAAGATGCCCTGTGTGAGGCTCTGTGCCCCAATGTTCAGACTGATTTTTATTTCTTTAAAAAAAATGGATTTACAGAATCTTGCTTGGACTCATGAGTTTTTGAGCGAAATAAAATGTAATTCTGAAAGTACAAAATCACCCCACAAACCTGTTTTGGGAGCTGGGGGGGACAGATGTAAGATTCTAAGGTGTGTGGTGCAGTGGTAGTGTGACATGAACCAAAGGTCCCAGCTGAGGCCATTTCCATGTGTACCAAACTTGGCTATTAGCCTCTGCTTGGCCACTTTTTGTTGCCACTCCCAAAGTCCTTTTTGTTTTTGGGAGGATGGTCACCTGAAGGTGTGAGGTGGAGTATCCTGGACTGCTGAAGTGTTCTCTGATTTGGGAGGGTGACAGTCCTGTCTGTGCGGTATCCATTCATCCAATGCTGAAGTCTCTGCTCAGTCTCGCCAATGTACCATGCCTCAGGGCATCCTGGCCTGCACCATATGAAATAGGTAATGTTGGCAGAGTTGCAGGAGTACCTGCCATGTACATTGTGGGTGGTTAATAAAGGACAAGTTGCGTTAGTAACTTTTTTTGTTCCAATCAAAAATGAAAGGAGAAAACAACAGTTGCAGAAGTGGTTTGTTGCAATGGTCAACTGAGTTTTTTTTTGGTTTTTCCTTTTATTTTGCAAAATGTTCTTTTGGGCTTGAGAATCTCCCCTTTTTTTTTAGTTTTAAGGAGACCCAATTTCCTACTAATGCAGTTTTACCTGAGAAGCAGTGCCTTTTTAATATCTGCTCAAAATACAAATAAATGTAGAAATAGTAAAGCAGGGAATCTTTATCACTAGTGTGTTTGTTTTTGGGCTATGTGCTGTGATTTGACCTTTCTTTTGGATGGTGTAAGTAAATGTACTGTCACTACCAATTTCAGGCTATAACAAATAGCAATTTACATCAAAAGTATGTTATGGACACAACCAAACCCACCCTAAACATATCAGGGAGATATCCTCGACCTTGCACTTAACTTTTATATAAAAAGGAATGATGCTGTGTTATAGATGTAATTTGGTTACACTACTTAACTTTAAGCAAAGCATATTTAAACTGTAGGGTAAGATTAAAGTATGAACTAAAAGAATTGTAACTTTAATTCTATTGGAAAAGCTGAACAGGAATATTAGATTATTTAACTACTAAACAGCAACTGTTCAAATACAGTAACCTCCCATAACATACCCTTAGCAAAGACATACTTAGAATCGCATGGGAGACAAGTTATTTTACTAACAAGAAATCTCCAGCTTTTTGTTGTGGTTGAGGGAGATGTAACCACAGCTTCCACATCCACCTTCCAAACCCCAGCAACTACTGAAAGTTAATCTAAAACCCTGGTTCTGAGGAAGCCTGACTCTGCCCATTTATGCTGCTTCTAATGTTCTAACTTTGTATATATTTGGAAAAAAAACCAAGGCCTCACAAGCTGTTTACTTTATTGACTTCATATAGATAGCTTTACACCTATGGCTCAAAACCTCTTTTCAAAAAAATGGACAAAATACACGTCCCCTGAAAGCCAATGTTTTGTCACATCTTCCCCGCCCATTTTTTAAAAGACCCATCAATTTTCAAAGATGGCTTTATTTATAAACATCTTTAGTTTTACGCTGTTAATATAATTCAATACATGTACATTATAATGACTTTAAGAACACACCTATTCAATACTGCACTCTATTTCAGTCAATTTCTTCCGCCATTGTCATTCCTTTTGAAGGAAAACAGTGTCAGCAATTTCATTCACTTGACCTGCCACATGTGCAATTTTTCAAATTTAAATGTGTAACAATAAACTCTATCTAAACAATCTGGTATTTTTATCCTTTAAGTTTTTTTCTAAAAATGTGAAGGGATTATGATCAGTATATACAATTGTCTCAGACACGTGACTGGCAATATTTAAATGTTGAATCTTGCAATGCCACATCAAGCTCATTGTGGAATATTTCTGTTGATGGTCATTCATTTTTTTTTTCTGGAAGAATACCCGAGGTATATTTCTAGCTTATGTTGGAAGTGTACAACACTAACACTCTCATCATTCGCAGTGATAGCTATATTGAATAACTTGCAGTTAGATGTGGCTAACACTGGGACAGTGGTTAACACACCTTTTCAGGCCTTCTGACATTCCTCTGTCCACTGAAATTTGCTGCCCTACTTCAAGTCAGTCAGGGAGCAACCATGCTGCTAAAATTTGGTATCAAATTTTTGATTAAAAACCAGTCAGTCCTAGAAATCATAGTATTTCCCTCTTCTTCAATTTGGTATGGCAAACTCCCGAATAACGTTTTTTTGTTTTCACATCCTGTGGACTGTCTATCCATGTCCAAAGAAATGGCCTAGGAACATGACTTGACTTGAGCTTTTGAGAACTAACTCTTAGCCAGGTTTATTACTAAGCCTGCCTTCTGAAGTTGATCTAACAATTCCAAAAGAGGCTCCAAATGTTTCTCTTGTGTGACAAAGTAACTACACCCCACAATTGGGTAATCCTGAAATAGCTTGAAAATACATCTCTTAAAGCCATAGTATCGTCTCAACTGGTTGCACACTTTACTATCTCCTTTTTTTTAAAATTTAAAATGTCAAAGCAAAATTCTTCTCTTAAAACAGCCCTGAAATCATCTGATCTTTGAAATATAACATTACTTATGGCAACAAGCTATTAAAGCCTTTTTCTTTAGCCCTATATCTTTATCGCCTTTTGACTGACTATTGGTATAATTGCATAGGAATGCTTCTCAAAGTCTTTCAGTATCCTTTTAGAAGATATTTCTGGCCTTCTTTCCTCTCTACAGGAGTGTATCCTGGTCTTTGTGTTGTCAATAACATTGGATGCTTAATGTTATCTCAGGCCTGCTTGTGGTCAGCTGACATGTTTAAGCTCACTAATCAAATAGAATAATATTGAGATAGAAATACACCAAAGCATTCTTTTGTAGTATTAGTGCCTCTGATGACACTTCATTTCCTTTTCAGAATCTAATTTTATCACTTTTTTCTACTGTGGGAAGCAAGAAAGCATTTAATAAATCCTGCATGGAGAAAGATGTTTCGAGTGCCTCAGTGGTAATGGCAACTCAATAAAAGTTTAGTGGTGTTTTAGTTCTCCAACTTACTGCTGAATCTCTTGGGCTTTAAAGTAGCCAACACTGACCTTAAAGTATAAATGTTGGAAAATGCACAAGACCATTGAACCTCTGCTCCGATTCCACTTTTTCCCACTGATTCTAAGTTGATGAGGATGTGGTTGGGGATTGGGATTAGATGTGGTGGCAAATCTATCACAATCACAAAACACTCGTTTGAAATTTAAAATATTCATTACTGAAGTTTCAGTTTCAGAAAATACACATTCAAAGGTTTGTTTCCATGATCTTGTTTAATTTAAGGCTGAAGTTAACAATTTTTGAGTAATTTCCTCCTATTTGACTTTTTTGCTTTTGCATGGAAAAGAAGCAACCTTCCATGAAGTTGTACTGCAGGCATGAATCTCAGTTTCTAGTGAGAACCAACCTACTTCATTCATGTTTGACAAAACTTCATTTAAAATTATAGACTTCATTAGAAGTTTTAGAACTTGTGCTAACTTGTGTTTATAGTTTTTGTTTTTGCAAAGATTAGCTAAAAATGTTAAATTTTCTAAAGCAGCTACTAATGTTCTTATGATAAGGTTGCTTATTTACTGGCAATTCTGCATATTAATGGCATGGATTATGCTGTCACACGAAAAATGTGTCCAACCTTTCCATAATTCTAGTATTGGCTGTGTTAAAGGAGGATTCTTGCCTAGCCTCTGCCATTCCCCATTCCACTGCTCTAACCTCCTCTCCCCCCACCCCCCCCCCCCCCACCTCTAAATGCAATAATGAGAGTTTCCCTTGTCTTCACCTACCACCCCATCAGTCTTCCCATCCAGTACATCATCCTTAAACACTACTTTCTTAACTCCAACTAGACCCCACAAGTAAGAACATCTTCCCTTCCCCACCCCTCTCTCAACTTCTACAGGGACTGTTCCCTTTGCAATACATACCCTTCAATTGTGCTATCTTCCGAAATCCTGATGAAGGGCTTATGCCCAATACATCAATTCTCTTGCTTCTCTGCCTGACCTGCTTTGCTTTACCGGCACCACGCTCTGTACTCCAATGAGAAAAGCCTTAGCTCCCTCAACCTTGAAAATTAATGGACAGTTGGCCCAGATGTACTGGGTTCCATTTAATCGGCATTTGATATGGCAAATCACTGATACGCACAATGGGTTATTCACTGCAATGCTCTAGATGAATGCATTTTAGAAGTGGCAGTACTCTTCTGACACCCAGTAGTAGCCAATGCAAAATGTGTCACTGCTACTGACATTGCAAAATCCAGACAAATTAATTTTGAACTATAAAATCCATATATAGAGTTAAGACTCTTTTTGATGTACTTAATGTTGAAGGCTTACAGTTGGCAGAGACTATGCTTCCATCTCATGAGACTGAGCCTGTTTCAAATGCATATCCTAAAGCTGAAATACATTAATGCTGATTTTAATTTTTTTTCATCATGTGTTTTGTTTGACCAAGATTGTTGGGAAAATCTGTGGATCAAATGCAATGTTATATTGACCTTTTTAGAATTCATTTTTGGTAAAGGTTTTAAAATGGAGTGGTTTCAGCCCTTGAGCATTTTCTAATTTAGCCTTTCTGATAATAAAGAACTTTTTGAAATCTCATATTGCCTTTGTTTCAAAGTTCTGAAAAGTTAGTATAGAAAAATATGTAAAATTGTTATACCATAGAATATGGTATTTGAAGTCTGAACTTTTAAGCTCAGTTGTAAACATTTGTAAAACCGTTTCAATTTCTCTAATTTTGTCACTTTGAAGCATTTGTTGCCAAAAACACTGGCCATTCAGGCAAGATAGTTATATGAACAATAGCAGTCAGTGTAATGAAGGTAATGGATGCAAATTTAAACTATTTAAAAGATGTAGGATCTTTGTATGGCCTTTTCTGATTCTGCAAATAAACCTGCATCATTTTGTGTACTGCAAGTTTGATCTTGCCTGCGATGCATGCCTTTAGAAGTACGTCTAAATTTCTGAATGTTTTTGTTTGTTCTATGCACAGATTGAATAGTTTTGGATAGTAGTATAATCCCTGTTGTGCTACTGTCTTTTGAAACCCATCTGTCTTTTTCAGGCTGGAAGAACAAAGACCATCGTAGAGATGTACAGTATGGAAACAGACCCTTCGGTCCAAATCATTCATGCTGACCAGATATCCTAACCTAATCTAGTCCCAATTGTCAGCACTTGGCCCATATCCCTCCAAACCCTTCTAATTCATTATATCCATTTGGTTGCCTTTTAAATGTTGCAATTGTACGAGCCTCCACCATTTCCCCTGGCAGCTCATTCTATCCCCTCTGCAGGGACAAAATTGCCCCTCGGGTTTCTTTTATATCTTTCCTTTCACCCTAAAGCTATGCCCTCTACTTCTGGACCCCCCCACCCCAGGGAAAAGACTGTCTATTTATCCTATCCATGCCCTTCATGACCTTGTAAATCTCTATAAGGTCACCCCTTGGCCTCCGCTCCAGGAAAGACAGACCTAGCCTATTCAACATCTCCCTATAGCTCAAGTCTTCCAACCCTGGCAACATCCTTGTAAATCTTTTCCGAACCCTTTCAAGTTTCCCAACATCTTTCTGATAGGAAGGCGACCAGAATTGCACGCAATATTCCAACAGTGGCCTAACCAGTGTCCTGTATAGCCGCAATATGACCTCCCAACTCTTGCACTCGATACTCTGACTGATAAAGAAAAGCATACCAAACGTTGACTTCACTATCCTATCTACCTGCAACTCCACTTAAAGGAGCTATGAACCTGCACTCCAAGATCTCTTTGTTCAGCAACGCTCCCTAGGACCTTACCATTTAAGTGTATAGGTCCTGCTAAGATTTGCTTTCCCAAAATGCAGCACCTCTCATTTGTCTGAATTAAACTCCATCTGCCACTTCTCAGTCCATTGGCCCTTCTGGTCCAGATCCTGTAATCGGAGGTAACCTTCGCTGTCCACTACACACCAAATTTTGGTGCAGTCTACAAAATTACTAACTGTACCTCATGCTCACATCCAAATCATTTATGTAAATGATGAAAAGTAATGGACCCAGCACTGATCCTTGTGGCACTCCACTGATCCAGTCTGAAAAACAACCCTCTACCACCAACCTGTCTTCTACCTTTTGTAAAATTTTTGAGCCAGTTCTGTATCCAAATGGCTAGTTCTTGCTGTATTCAATGACATCTAACCTTGCTACCCAGTCTCCCAATGGGAACCTTGTCAAACGTCTTACTGAAGTCCATATAGATCACATCCAATGCTCTGCCCTCATCAATCCTCTTGCTACTTTAAAAAAACTCAATCAAGTTTGTGAGACATGATTTCCCACGCACATAGCCATGTTGACTATCCCTAATCAATCCTTGCCTTTCCAAATACATGTACATCCTTTTCCTCAGATTCCCTCCAACAACTTGCCCACCACTGATGTCAGGCTCACTGGCCTGTCCTTCCCACCCTTCTTAAATAATGGCACCACGTTAGCCAACCTCCCATCTTCTGGCACATCACCTGTGACTGTCGATAATACAAATCTCTCAGCAAGAGGCCCAGCAATCGCTTCCCTAGCTTTCCAGAGTTCTGGGGTACACATGATCAGGTCCTGGGGATTTATTCACATTTTGTAGTTCAAGACATCCAGCACTTCCTCTGTAATATGGACACTTTTCAAGATGTCACCATCTATTTCCTTACGTTCTATATCTTCCATGTCCTTTTCCACAGTAAACACTGATGCAAAATCCTAATTTAGTACCTCCCTCCTCCTGTGGCTCCACAAAAGCAGCCTTGCTGATCTTTTGAGGGGCCCTATTCTCTCCTTGGTTACCTTTATTGTCCTTTTTTGATGTGTTTGTAAAAATGTTTTGGGTTTTCCTTAACTCTATTTGGCAAAGCTATCTCATGTCCCCTTTTTCCCTCTTAAGCATACTGCTATTGCCTCTTATATTATTCTAAGGATTCTGGATTAGTGGTGCATGAAAAGCACAGCTATTCAGGCAGCATCTGAGGAGCAGAAAAATCTAGTTGATTTTAACCCTACTGCAAATCCTCTTGCAAGGATGCCTGCCTTGAAGTTTTCCTCCTCTCTCTACCTGAATCTCAAGGAGTCCCTCTCCCACTGCAGCTCCCAGGTCATTTACTTTATGCTATGTTCTCCCACCCTCCTCTCATTTATCTCTCCACCCTTCAGGCACTCTGCCTGTATTCCTGATGAAGGACTTTTGCCCGAAACGTCGATTTTACTGCTCCTCTGCTGCCTGAACTGCTGTGATTTTCCAGCACCACTAATCCAGAATCTGGTTTCCAGTGTCTGCAGTCATTGTTTTTACCTACTATTCTAAGGATTCATTTGATCTATCCTGTCAATACCTGACATATGCTTCCTTCTTTTTCTTAATCAAACCCTCAATTTCTTTAGTCATCCAGCATTCCCTATACCTACCATCCTTTCCTTTCACCCTAACAGGAATATACTTTCTCTGGATCCTCATAATCTCCTTTCTGAAAGCTTCCCATTTTCCAGCAGTCCCTTTACTTGTGAACATCTGCCCCCCAATCAGCTTTTCAAAATCCTTGCCTAATACCATCAAAATTGGCCTTTCTCCAATTTAGAACTTCAACTTTTTTAGATCTGGTCTATCCTTTTCCATCACTAATTTAAAAATAATAGAACTATGGTTGCTGACCCCAAATTACTCCCCCCACTGACACCTCCGTTGCCTCCCCCTGCCTTATTTCCATGCTCATTCTGGTTCGAACACAACCTCTAAATCTTGCGTATTTTGCTAAGATGTGATATTGACAGTAACATGTTTGCTGAGGTTAATGAATGAAGCATGTGTCTAGTCTTGTTGATTTCTAGATATTTATTGAATTTTTCTTTAGTGATCTTACTCCAGGTTTAAATTCAGATTTTGTCACTTATTTCTACTTTAAATCTGTTATTTCTTCCTTCTAGTATGATTTTCATGTTCACTTTAATGAGATGACTCACCAAAGCTTAATTCTAGGATGTTTCCACTCCATTGCTTTAGGGTGTTTGGCTGTCTTTTCAAGTGATGACTATCTCAAGTCACTTGGAATGTATCCTTTTGGTTTATATAAATATGTTTTTGATCACACTTCGTTATCTCTTTTAATTCTGTTTCTCTAAGAGCTTTTATGTTGTTACTTTCTCCAGGCCTAGAATTTTTCTTGCACTCTGATTTTAAAGGTATCGTTAGCAACGATTATAATATTTGGTTCTATGTCCGTCTGTATTTTGAAGACACTCAATTTGGATCACTGTACACTTCAATTCTATATCCTGTTTATCATTTGTTTTGGTACTGTATTACTTTAGAGCAATATTTTGCCACCTTTGTCATTTTAGGCACCCAGTAGCTGTTATTTGTTTTTGTCAATGATGCACCTTTTTGATGCATACAAGATGATCAGAGGATTAGACAGGATAGACAGTGAAAGTCTTTTTTTTTTCCTAGGATGACGACAGCTTGTATGAGGGGGGCATAGCAACAAACTGAGGGATGATAGATGTCAGAGGCAGGTTCTTTAGAGTGATAAGGGCATGGAATGCCCTGCCTGCCAATGTGGTTAACTCGGCCACATTACGGGCATTGAAACCATCCTTGGATACCCACAAGGATGATGGGCTGGTGTAAGGATAAGGCTTAGATTAGTTCATAGGTCAGCACAGCATAGAGGGCCGTAGGGCCTATTATGTACTGTATTGTTTGTTCTAGCTCAAATTTTGTGATTTCTTTCCAGCTCCACAATTTCATCACATCTCCTTCTTGTAATATAATTTCTGTTTAGCCTATCTACATGCATTCCTTATTTTCTTTTCAATTTCATCATTGTTGTTTCTTCTTTTAGAATAATTGCTTATGTCTTCCACTACTAAGTCTTTTTTGTTTTGCTCCTATTTCCTTTGCAGCATGTTGTATAGCGCTCCTTTACGTTTTTCCATTTATCTTCTATATCTGATTTTATGACCCCAGTTTATTTTGGTTATGGTCCCATAATTATAAGATCTTACTTTTTTTCCTTACTACTTGGTGAAAAGTGGGCGAATAAGGTAAAAATATTCACTTTTATATTACCAATCTGTTAGGCTGGAAATGTCACTAACCCCTGCTGAGAGCTGTTCAGGGTGAGTCAGTTCCTGACTTAAATGGAGAAAGGAAACAAATATATTTATCTCTCTGTAGTATTCATAGTGCACATCTTGTTGTAGGTTTGAGAATAGAATGCAGTAGCATAAGCTTGTACCTTCTTACAAGATTAAAACATTTTTTTAAAAATCATTCTTTTGCAAGCTCATGCTTATGAGAAGATGCATAAAGTTAAGAACGTTTGAACCACTGATGTCAAACTGCTGTTCATGCAACCACAGTCCTATTGGATTGTTTGTAGTGTTTCCTCATAAAGGTTCTGCAGTCATATCCAACCTTTGATCTGTGCACACACTCTTCAGTTCCCTGCTTCTATTTGAGTTTTCAGTATTTGTGGTGCCATTCATTGGTACTGCCTCCCAAAAGAAACACTTCATTCTTTCCTGCTTCTTTTAAAGACTCTGCTTTTTAAGTGGAGTTTTTTGTCATCTTCCCTTGTGACAAAGAGCCATGGAAGAGAAGACAATGAGCCTAATTTGTGATTTTAACATTTGCACCAAGGTACAATGTCTTTGGAAAACAATAACATTGAATTATCACTAATCTAAATCTGTAATACTGTGTAACAGTGCGTGCTTCATGTCACTGCAATTTTCCTGGGAACCAATAAAGATCATCCTTTATTTTTAATATATCAAAATTTAACACCATATAAATTTTTAGAAAATGGTGTCTGGTTTCTCTTAATACTAGAGGAGGAGATCTAACTATCTGAGAATAGAATATATGCATTTTAGCTTTGAGCAATATATTTTGCTCTGCATATAATTTAAGCGGGAATCTGTGATCTTTAGAACTATAATCGCAACAATTTATCCACTTTTGACTTGCTTTTTGGTGGCAGCATTGGATATGTCATGTTTGGTCATGGTTGAAAGTTGTTTAGGAATTGTATAAGAATTAATTTAATTGGCTAACATAATTGTTATTTCACTGGCTTGAAATTTCACAAGGAAGGCAGATATGTTCCAAACTTCACCAGCATAACAAATCTGTCAATGTCGCAGATTATCTTTCCTGGCATTAAAAGGAATAGATTGGAGAATGTAAAAATGAATGCAAACAATTTTTTATTTTTGTGCCATGAAATTCAGTATTTACATGTTATGGGAGTATCCTAGTTTGGAGTCCCAATGGTAAAGAGGCTTATAGTGGCTAACAATCTCAGCATGTCAGAATTTATGGTTTTTAATTGTAAGCAAAACAAGTGTGGTCATCAGTAAAATGATAGCATTTACCCTCCTTAATACTAGATTAAAAAAAAATCTATCTAACTACTGCTGAAGATATTATTAGCTGTTTGACCTTCATGTGAGTGCTTTGGTAGGGGCCTTAGCATAAGCATTTAGCTTGTATTGTGAACCAAGGCATATAATTAAAATCATCTCTGCTAGAGAACAGTCCTTTTTTCAAAAAAAGACTTCAACTCCATTTGATTTCATCTATACCTAAAATGCAGCTACATGTCATATGTTGAGTCTAACTGTATGTAAATCATCTCAGATTTTGAGATGAACAATCATTGTAAACATCGCTGTAATTTAACTTTTACATGGAAAATCTGCTTAATGAACAGAAGCTATGCATTCGGATAGCTGCACTGGCCTGGCAGGTTTCTAGGCTGTCTGTTGTCCTCTGTCTGCCCTCTGCTGTTATTCAATAGAAATACCTAGAAATCAACACTTGTCCTATCTGATCTGCCATGTGCTAGTGATCTGTCTCTGGCATCTTATGTGGAGGCCAATCTTGACACTACATTAGTAAACTTTGGTTTGGGAAAGCTACTGCTTGTGGCTAGGTCCATGTGTATCAGCCTCTTTGGCTGTAGATTATAAACCGCTTTAGGAAACAAAAGAAATGTTACAACTGAGTGTTTTTGCTTTTTTTATAGTGGAAACATACAAACAGATCTAAGATTTGTGGTATAGCACTACATATTAAGGTTGAAAAAGTGTAAACTATAGGTGATTAATGATAGTATGTAGATTTTTTTTAAAAATCCTAGCAGTTGATGTTTTAAAGGAGGCAGTAAGTTCTATAGTTATCTTTTTCACTGAAATCTCAGATATAGACCCTATATATGGGATTCTATATAATCTCACTGGTAGCATTGTCTTGCCATCCCAAAATTTAAGTTTGTCTGTACAATTAGTACCTAAGGTGGTCTTTATTAGTGTCTTAGAGCCAATGCACCTCTGACATTGTCTTCTTCTGGAGCTGAATCTCTTTACCAGAAACACAATTTTAAAAAAAACTATATAATGGCAGGATACTAATCTAATTTTATTGGAACACTAAGCTTACAGAGAAATGAAAACTTTCTGCTTTTTCAGTGTCCCATGAACTTGGTTCTTTTCACTGAGTCCAATCAGATCACTAGACCAGTCAGGCAAATAACAACTGGTGCTGATAGATCCCTGAGTACAATTACAAAAAATAAAACCACAATAATTGAGCCCTGTGATGTCACTTGTAGAGTTTTTTTTGAGGAGGAATGTACAGCAGGTTGACGACATCCAGCACACAGATGGTTTCTTTATTATCACTGGTAACAAACCTGGTGCACCATCCCTTCTAATGCTGTTAGTATATCTGTCACGTGGGTTGCAGTGGTTCAAGAAGGTTTTCACATCACCACCTGAAGGGCAATTAGGAAACAAATGCAACCTTGTCACTACTGCTTTAATGCTACAAAGAAATAAAGTAGAAGTGCTGGAGTCAAGAAAATGGATGATTTTGGGAAGGAGATTCACACTTTGTTTTTGCAGTTTATCTTTCATGTTGGTGCACTGTCCCTGATGGAAACGCAATAATTTTAAAAGGTTACTAATTTCTTTTAAGGGCCAATTTAAAGATATGATTTAGATCCCTGGAATTCACTTTAATTCTCCTCCTCTTTGTCCTTTGAGAAGATTTTATGTTAGCATATCCTTTCCACTAGCTGTTAGGTAGTTCTAACTTCCACTTTTTTTTTCCCTTCTTTTACAGGTCTTATAACAGTGGGTGTTGCTAATCCTTGTTTAGTTTGCTGATAGTTTACAACTTATGTATAGACAAATTGCTAATTGAAACCAGTGTAGATTTTGTCCACTCGCTAAAAGCTAGATCAAACCTTTTCAGCTGTTTTATCTTCACAAAATCCAAATTAATAGTCCCACCTGCATTCCATGCAATGAAGAATTTAGTATCATCTCTATGAAATATAAGTCTGTGTCTTGATTGCCAGTCTGAGATAGTTTGCTTTGGTGTATATTGTAACCGCCCCTCTTATTTCCAACTGAGTTGTTAACTTATATATTTGCTGAAAGAAACAATTAAACTATTTCCACCATATGGAATATTTTGGAGCATCTTAAAATAGGAATGTTAACTGATCATTTTAATTTAAATAATTCTTTGATTCTTTGTAGCCCATACAATTCTAATGTTTTTTAATTGCCACTCACCACCATCAACTCTGACATTATAGAACAATTATCAGTTTCTTAACCAAATTTTTCCATTCGTCTTGCATTTAACTTGTACTAAAAGTTACATTACAAACATCTGAGTAATGAACTATTTATAGACTAGATATGCTTGTAACATAATCGTTTAAATCTTTGTCCTCTGGTTGTACCATAACCAGTTTCTCTACTTATTTTGGAAAAAGAAATTCATGTTTTTGAGTATTTCTAAAATTTTGCATTCAATTTCCTCAGCCTCAAGAAAAACAACTCTAGCCTTTCCATTTCACCCAACTGCATAACTTCATTCCTCACAACAGTGAGAGGCCTTGAAAACCTTCCCAAAGTGTGTTGCTCAGAATTGAATGGAGCTCTCTAGTTTTATAAAAGCTTTTAGCACAGTTTCCTTACTTTTTCTAGCCTGTACCTCAATCAAATAAACCAACATTGCCATATGCTTCACCATCCTTCTCAATTTGTCCTGCTACCTTCAAGAATTGTGTACGTGTGCTCCCCAAGGCACTCACTTCCTGCACTTTTCTTTTAATCATTTAAGTCCATATTGAGCTCTTGGTACAAAATGTGACCTTCTGAAGTCTGTTAGTCTCCCCATTGTTGTATTTTTGCATTTTGTTTCTTCTGCAGACTTTTGAGTTATGCTGTGTCAACCCAACTCTTAGTTAAATAGTACACATTATTGATACATTAATCTGTATAATTTGTACTTTTTCAATCTAAAAATAGTCCACTTTCAAGCTGGTTCTAATTCATGAAAGATCCAAAGGCTATCAATGCATGAATAGTTAATTTATTTAACCCAGTAAACCTTGCACAGTACTTCCTTTTATCAGCTGTCCTGTTTCCTGGTTTCTGGGATAACCTATTGTCTGTGTTTGTGAATGCAAGCACAGATCTTCTAACTGTTCAATAAAGTAAATGTTCTACATGTAATTGGTCTTGTAAATTTCTCTCCCGTAATAACGGGAATGCAGTTGAACAGGGAAGGATTCACAAACTTTGTGTAGCGTGCAATGAGTGGATCTGTTTTTACATTAACTCTGGAACCTGTAGTGCAGAGTGCATTTGAAAAACAAAGTGATGGAATGGTTTCAAAGTAAGTACACTCTCTTCTATTAATACAAACTACTTTGTTATGGATTTCGTGCAATGCTACGTGAATGCTGACTAATCAGCATAAAATTAAGCTGAACTGCAGTTGAGAAGCAATATATGCACTTGAAACAAAGAATTGACACTTTTCACTTCTGCTGTTCTTGTATTATTTCCAAGAAAAATAGCCAGATGACAGTTCCTCAACAGGTTTTTACTTAATATCTGCTAAATTGGCAATATCGGGAAGGGTCACGAGAATCTAAACGTTACCTTTTTGATTTCTCTTCACAGATGTTGCCAGACCTGCTGATCTCTTCCAGCTGTGTGCATGTTTCCAGCAAGTCACAGGCAAAAGTGAGGACTGCAGATGCTGGAAGCCAGTGTTTAGATCAGAGTGGTGCTGGTAAAGCACAGCAGGTCAGGCAGCATCCGAGGAGCAGGAAAATTGACGTTTTGGGCAAAAACCCTTCATCAGGAATAGAGATAGGAAGCCTCCAGGGTGGAGAAATAAGCGGGGGGTGGGGCTGGGGAGAAGGTAGCAGAGTACAATAGGTGAATGGGAGTGGGGATGGAGTTGATACCTCAGGTCAGAGGGGAGGGTGGAGCAGATAGGTGGGAAGGGAGACTGGCAGGTCATGAGGACAGTGCTGAGCTGGAACGTTGGAACTGCGGTAAGGTGGGGGTGGAGGGGAAATGAGGAAACTGTTGAAGTCCACATTGATGCCCTGGGGTTGAAGTGTTCTGAGGCGGAAGATGAGGCGTTCTTCCTCCAGGTGTCGGGTGGTGAGGGAGAGGCGGCAAAGGAGGCCCAGGACCTCCATGTCCTCGGCAGAGTGGGAGGGGGAGTTGAAATGTTGGGCCACTGGGCAGTGGGGTTGATTGGTGCGAGTGTCCCGGAGATGTTCCCTGAGGCGCTCTGCGAGTAGGCATCTAGTCTCCCCAATGTAGAGAAGACTGCATCAGGAGCAACGGATACAATAAATTACATTGAATGTGCAGGTGAAACTTTGGATGTGGAAGGCTCCATTAGGGCCTTGGATGGTGGCGAGGGAGATGGTGTGGTCGCAGGTTTCGCCATTCTGGCAGTGGCAGGGGAGGGTGCCAGGATGGGAGGGTGGTTTGTTGGGGGGAGTGGACTTGACCAGGTGTTCACGGATGGAACGGTCTTTGCGGAAAGAGGTGAGGAGGGAAATGTATCCCTGGTGGTGGGGTCTGTTTGGAAGTGGCAGAAATGTCGGCAGATGATATGGTTAATGCGAAGGTTGGTGGGGTGGAAAGTGAGGACCAGGGGGGGTTCTGTCCTTGTTACAGTTGGAGGGGTGGGGTGGGGTTTGAGGTGCAGGATGTGGGTGAGATGCGTTGGAGGGCATCTTCTACTACATGAGAAGGGGAATTGTGATCTCTAAAGGAGGAGGCCATCTGGTGTTCTATGGTGGAACTGCTTCTCCTGGGAGCAGGTACGGTGGAGGAATTGGGAATACAGGATGGCATTTTTGCAGGAGGTGGGGTGGGAAGAGGTGTAATCCAGGTAGCTGTGGGAGTCGGTGGGTTTGTTTTAAAAAAAAGTCAGTGTAAAGTTGGATGTCATTAATGGAGATGGAGAAGCCCAGGAAGAGGAGGGAGGTGTCGGAGATGGTCCAGGTGAATTTTAAGATCTGGGTGGAATGTGTTGAAGTTGATGAACTGCTTAACCTCATCGCGGGAGCACGAGGTAGTGCTGATGCAGTCATCAATGTAGCGGGGAAGAGGCGTGGAGTGGTGCCTGTGTAACTACAGAAGATGGACTGTTCTACGTAGCCCACAAAGAGACAGGCATAGCTGGGGCCTGTATGGGTGTGCATGGCTACACCTTTTGGTCTGGAGGAAGTTGGAAGATTCGAAGGAGAAATTAGTTTGACTGAACTGGTCCTCGCCCTTAGTGTGTCAGTGGAAGGGTACTGTTGGGGATGTCGGGAGAGGAAGAACCGGAGGGCTTGGAGGCCCTGTTCATGGAGGATGGAGGTGTAGAGGGAATGGATGTCCATGGTGAAGATGAGGCGTTGGGGGCCGGGGAATCACAAGTCCTGGAGGATGTGGGTGGTGTTTCGAACGTATGGGGGAGTTCCTGGACTGGGGGAGTAGGGCAGTAAGCCATCTTTTCCCAGTATCTACTGTGCATCCCGTAGCAGCAAAACTGAGAATGTGATTCATTTGAATTAAAAAAAAAACTGGAGGATTAACATTTAAAAGGACGTGATGCAAAGTGCTTTGGATAATGTAAATGTTTTCAATAGTCAATTACATGTTTCTTCTATTTTAACACTTTGTTTTGTCCTCTTATTTTTCTTTTGCAAGAAAGAATAACCTAGAATTGCAGTTATTTTTAATCTCCCTTTTTGAAGAAGCA
Source organism: Chiloscyllium plagiosum (assembly GCF_004010195.1). Classification (NCBI taxonomy): domain Eukaryota; kingdom Metazoa; phylum Chordata; class Chondrichthyes; order Orectolobiformes; family Hemiscylliidae; genus Chiloscyllium; species Chiloscyllium plagiosum. The sequence goes on along the minus strand of NC_057739.1, from coordinate 33,236,164 downwards.
GTTGACTTTTGCCTGACTGATCTGTAAACTGATGTCGGCTTGACAAGTAAAGCACATCATTCATACGGTGTTCTGTTTTGCTGGGAAAATCTTCAAAATTCTTGCCTCTAAGTGGCTAACTTGGCAAAGATTGACTGCATGAAATAGATTGGAATCCTGTTGATTGAGGCACTCATTTAACCCAAGATTGATCAGAATTCTGTTGTTCAAGCCTTGAACTGCTTAATGCATGTCTCTATCTTTACTGTTGGCTGTAAGCTGCGTTAGGTATTGACGACAAAGCAGAGAAAAAAAACAGGATAACTAGCAGAAGAAATAACAGCTGAATTCCAGCTTTCCTTGCCTTTCCTTTTGTTAGAATGCTGTCTGCAGCACTCATTCTGTTTTTTTCCACAATTATCAATTATCTCCTCTTCTGACAAAACGTAATGCTTAATGCATTGTTTAGTAGTTCTCTAATCTCTTATCCAAATGTATTAGCACTCTGCCATTAATGGTGCAATGTATCATACAGAAGAATCTCAAGCAATAAATCATTAAGAGCAGGATTTTGTGCTGTTTATGAACCACCTGATGGAGTGGTGCGTGGTGCTCCAAAAGCCAGTACTTCCAATTAAACCTGTTGGATTATAACCTGGTGTTGTGATTTTTAACTTTGTGCACCCCACTCCAACACCGGCATCTCCAAATCATGAGTTTTTCAGTTTACTTTCATGGTGAAATTTATTGTGCACACGAAGTCCATGGTATGATGTGGAGGAAGAGCAATCAAGGACATGTGCAATGGTTTTGATGAAGGTCCTGTTAATTTCTTTCTTTTCAGGTGCTGAGTATTTTCAGTAATTTTATTTCAGATCCCCAAAATCTGCAGTAGTTTTTTTTTGTGTAATGGTTATCATCGGATTTAAATCCTGAGCTAGCTAAAATTTTTCAGTCAATGTGTGTACATTAAGTATCTTGTGACGAATTATATGCAGAAGTAGTCTACTTGCATTCCGGAAGTTCCAGGTTCACATCCCACATCAGGATGTGATGGCCACGGAGGTCAATTAGAAAAACAATCTTTTTTTCCCAACTTGGGAAAATTGAATTAAACTGCAATTGAGCAGCATGTTAAATGACAGCACTTGCAAAAGCAAATTGGTACTTGTCAGCCCAAATAAAGATGAAGTTAAACATTGCATGAATCTGGTTTGCTGGTTGGTAGCAAGATAGAAGCTCTAATGTGAGGTTGTAATTTTCCTGAGTCACCTGCATAAGAACACTTGTTTGTTTTTTGCTAATTGGTCTGTCATTTCTGCCATGACAATTTTTGTTTTAAGTGGATTAAAAGTTGTTTGAATCTTGTTTACTGTAACTTTTTGGGCTCTAACATTAAAAGTATAAGTCAATAGGGGGGCTGTGCAGTAAGAAAAAGCCCTGGAATTTCACTGATGCAGCTATGAGTCCAGTCTGAAATAGAATGAAATATAGAACATTACAGCGCAGGACAGGCCCTTCGGCCGTCTGTTGCGCCAACCTGTCATATAATCTGAAGCCCACCTAACCTACGCTATTTCATGTATGTCCATATGCTTGGCCAATGACGACTTAAATGTACTTAAAGTTGGCAAATCTACTACTGTTGCAGGCAAAGCATTCCATACCCTCCTTACTGAGTAAAGAAACTACCTCTGACAGCTGTCCTATATCTATCACCCCTCCATTTAAAGCTATGCCCCCTCGTGCTCACCGTCACCATTTTTGGAGAAAGCTCTCCCTGTCCACCCTACCTAAACTTCTTCTTATTATCTTATGTCTCTAAGTCACCTCTCAACCTTTTTCTCTCTAACGAAAACAGCCTCAAGTCCCTCAGCCATTCTTCATGAGACCTTCCCTGCATACCAGGCAACATCCTAGTAAATCTCCTCTGCACCCTTTCCAAAGCTTCCACATCCTTATAATGCGGTGACCAGAACTGTACACAATACTCCAAGTGAGGCCTCACTAGAGTTTTGTACAGCTGTCGCATAACCTCATGGTTCTGGAACTCGATGCCTCTATTAATAAAAGCTAAAACACTGCATGCCTTCTTAACAACCCTGTCAACCTGGGTGGCAACTTTCAAAGATCTGTGTACCTGGACACCGAGATCTCTCTGCTCATCTACGCTACCAAGAATCTTTCCACTAGCCCAGTACTTTGCATTCCGGTTACTCCAACCAAAGTGAATCACCTCACACTTGTCCGCATTAAATTCCATTTGCCACCTCTCAGCCCAGCTCTGCAGCTTATCTATGTCTCTCTGTAACCTACAACATCCTTTGTCACTATCCACAACTCCACTGACCTTAGTGTCATCTGCAAATTTACTAACCCACCCTTCTATGCCCTCACCCAGGTCGTTTATAAAAATGACGAACAACAATGGATCCAACACCACTAGTAACTGGACTCTAGGATGAACATTTCCCATCAACCATCACCCTCTGTCGTCTTTCAGCAAGCTAATTACTGATCCAAACTGCTATATCTCCTACAATCCCATTCCTCCGCATTTTGTACAATAGCCTACTGTGGGGAAACTTATCGAACACCTTGCTGAAATCCATATACAACCACATCAACGAGTTTACTCTCATCTACCTATTTGGTCACCTTCTCAAAGAACTCTTAAGGTTTGTGAGGCACAAACTACCCTTCACAAAACCGTGCTGATTAACCCTAATCAAATTCATTTTTTCTAGATGATTATAAATCCTATCTCTTATAACCTTTTCCAACACTTTACCAACAACTGAAGTAAGGCTCACTGGTCTATAATTCCCAGGATTGTCTCTACTCCCCTTGAACAGGGGAACCACATTTGCTATCCTCTAGTCTTCTGGCACTATTCCTGTAGACAATGATAATTTAAAGATCAATGCCAAAGGCACGGCAATCTCCTCCCTGGCTTCCCAGAGGATCCTGGGTTAAATCCCATCTGGCCCAGGGGACTTATCTATTTTTACACTCTCTGCAGGATTTCTAATACCTCCTCCTTGTGAACCTCAATCACACCTAGTTTAGTCGCCTGTATCTCAGTAATTTCCTCGACAACATTGTCGTTTTCTAGAGGGAATACTGTTGAGATATATTCATTTAGTGCTTCCCTATCTCCTGAGTCCACACACCACTTCCCACTACTATCCTTGATTGGCCCTAATCTTGTCATTCTTTTTATTCCTTAAATACCTATAGAAAGCCTTAGGGTTTACCCTGATCCTATCTGCCAGCAACTTCTTCTCATGTCTCCTCCTGGCTCTTCTGAGCTCTCTATAGATCTTTCCTGGCTAGCTTAACCATCAAGCGACCTAACTGAGCCTTCACATCTCATCCTAACATTAGCTGCCTTCTTCCTCTTGTCCAGAGATTCCACTTCCTTCGTAAACCTTAATCTATCTGCGTAAAATGTTATGTAAAACACATTGAAAGTGCAAACCTACCCATCTTTTGGTGCAGATTTTTGTATTCCTGTATTTTGAATTAGTAGATGTAGAAATAAAAAGAAATTGCATCGTAGCATTTTGTTTCTTTTTGTGTATGATTGAGATTCATGCAAATTTCAACAATGTATTGTTGGTTGAAATAAATTCAGTGCTGCTTTTAAAACTCATGAAGTGCTCTGTGTGTTGGCCTAGAACACGCTAGGACTATCCAGTTTATTTTTAAACTTCTGGATTTTTTTTATCCAGGGAAGAAAGCCAGTGAAATTGATTCAAGCAGATATGACAGTAGGAGCCAATTTTGTTTTCTCCAAGTAGTTTAAATTATTGTTATTTTAACTGTTTGAATGCTCGAGAATAGAACAGATTAGTTTTGTTCTTCTGGATGTCACGTTTTTCTGATATCTCAATATAGCCTTAGACTGCGATAATGCATATGATTAAAGTTCACACTACTTCATTTTTAATTCTCGTGTGTTCATTTGGCTGGGAAATGATTTATGTTGCATATTCAATGTTATTGTTTTGATTTACTTGAATCGGAGATAAAAAATGTGTGGTGTGTTGGAGGTTTTACAGCATCTTTCTGTGATGTACTGACAATGAAGAAAAAAAGTCATGCAGATGAAATCAAAGACTTTGTGGTTAGATTGTGAAAACTTAGCCCATCTTTTTATGATCAATTGTAGTTATTCTTTGCTTATCTCACTTTTTGGGGTAGCTTTTTAATTTTCTGTGCTGGATGATAAGTGTGAATGCATATTAGCTATTCTTGGTCAAGCCTGTCCACTTTATTTCTTTCTGACTATTTCCATCTTTCAGTCCACTAGAAAGTTAAGATCCACCTCTGTCTCTGTGAAAAGTTCAAAAATTTTCAGTTTAAAAAATATAAAATGCAATATGGAATGTGTAAATAACAAATACATTCTTCATCGTTTCTCCACCCGTTGGGTGGAATTGTACTTGGTTTAATTCTTATCTTTTAAAATTATCTGTCAATGGTTTAGATGAGGCTAGATGTACAGTAACTGATTTGGTGATGAACCCAAGAAAGTTAGGAAGGAATTTATCAAGAGGCAGTAGTGAGTCTGCAGATGAATAAAAAGATGGGTTAAGGGATTACATTGCTCGTGTGCGTGGTGTGTTGCTGCCTTGCCTCCTGAACAGGCAGCAGATTTAGCAAGTGCTCGCTATGTCAATTTTAGGTGCTGGATGTGTTTCCTCGAACTCCAGGAGCAGCAATTACTGTTTTATATGCTGTTGCATTGTTTTGGAACTTTTGGGGGGAAAAAAGTCAAAACCTTTTTTTTAACAGGGAGAAGGACAGACAAAGGAAGCACATGGTGAGGTCAGTGCAGTGGAGAGAGCAAGAAACTGACGCTGCCTTTGCTGTTTGAATTCATGTATTGCTGGACATCAGAGTGCATCTGGGAAAATTAACAAACAGGAAATTCACAACTGACCTTGGGGGGGACCTGTTGGGCGAAGTTCACAGCACAGAATCAGAAGTTAATTGTTTTAAGTGTGGCCTACAGTAAGACTACAATAGTGAGTAGAGTGGGTTCTTTCTTTGTTTTTGGAGATATGTCTCTTGAGTAAACTTAAATTAATAGCTATGGCTTATTTCAACCTGAGGCAGTGTTTGTAGAGGAATAAGACTGTTTTATTTTGAGTCTGTAGGTTGTGAAGGAGCAAAAATGGCCTTTAATAGTGATGTGCACTACTTGTCAGATGTGGGAGTTTAGAGTTTGAGGGTTACTGTGGATTATATCTGCTATAAATGCTGTTGGTTGCAAGTCTTACAGATCGAATGCTTCTAACTACCTCTCCAACAGATCCAATGAGGAATTTGCAACAGCAACTGTATGCAATGGATGGCAGTTATAGGAAGGGGGAAAAGTCTCCGATACACGTAGATGGGTTAACTCCAGGAAAGGTAAGAGATAGGTAGCTAGTGCAGGAGTCTTTTGTAGCTATACCCATTTCAAACAGGTATGCTGTTTTGGAAAATGTAGGGGGTGATGGATTCTCAGAGGAACATAGCACGAACAGCCAAGTTTCTGGTATGGAGACTGGCTCTAATGCAACGAGGGGTACGTCTGGTTTCAAGAGATCAATTGTGTTAGAGGATTCTCTAGTCTGAAATACAGACCAACGTTTCTGTGGCCATCAGCAAAAAAGCAGAATGGTGTGTTGCTTCCCTGGTGCCAGAATAAAGGATGTCTGAGGGTGCAGAATACTCTCTCTAGGAAGAGGGGCCAGCAAGACGTCATTGTCCACATTGAACCAACGACATAGGAAGGGAAAAGTTGAGATTCTGAACGGAGATTAGAGTTAGGCAGGAATTTAAAAAGGAGGTCCTCGAGGTAATATCAGGATTACTCCTGGTGCTACGAGCTAGTGAGGGCAAGAATAGGAGGATAGAGCAGATGAATGCATGGCTGAGGAGCTGGGGTGTGGGAGAAGGATTCACATTTTTGGATCATTTGGAATCTCTTCTGGGGTTGAAGTGACCTGTACGAGAAAGCCAGATTGCACCTAAATTGGAAGGGCACTAATATACTGGCAGGGAGATTTGCTAGAGCTGCTCAGGAGGATTTTAAACTAGTAAGGTCGGGGGGGGGGGGGTTGGTGTGACCTAGGGCGATAATGAGGAAAGAGATCGATCTGAGACTGGTACAGTTGAGGACTGAAGCGAGTCAAACAGTCAGGGCAGGCAGGGACAAGGTAGGACTAATAAATTAAACTGCATTTATTTCAATGCAAGGGGCCTAACAGGGATGGCAGATGAACTGAGGGCATGGTTAGGAACATGGGATTGGGATATCATAGCAATTACAGAAACATGGCTCAGGGATGGGCAGGACTGGCAGCTAATGTTCCAGGATACAAATGCTGCATGAAGGATGGAAAGGGAGGCAAGAGAGGAGGGAGCGGGCATTTTTTTGATAAGGATAGCATTACAGCTGTACTGAGGGAGGACATCCCTGGAAATACATCCAGGAAGTTTTTTGGGTGGAACTGAGAAATAAGAGATTATCACCTTATTGGGATTGTATTATAGCCAGAGGGAAATTGAGAAAAAAACTTAAGGAGATGTCAGCTATCTGTAAGAAAAATAGCATGGTTATGGTAGGGGATTTTAACTTTCCAAACAAAGACTGGGACTGCTATAGTGTTAGGGGTTTAGATGGAGAGGAATTTAAGTGTGTACATGAAAACTTTCTGATTCAGTATGTGAATGTACCGACTAGAGAAGGTGCAAAACTTAACCTACTCTTGGGAAATAAGGCAGGGCAGGTGTCAGTGGGGTAGCAACCATAATTCCATTAGTTTTAAAATAGTGATGGAAAAGGATAGACCAGATCTAAAAGTTGAAGTTCTAAATTGGAGAAAGGCCAATTTTGATGGTATTGGGCAAGAACTTCAAAAGCTGATTGGGGGCAGATGTTCGCAGGTAAAGGGACGGCTGGAAAATGGGAAGCCTTCAGAAATGAGATAACGAGAATCCAGAGAAAGTATATTTTTGTTGGGGTGAAAGAAAAGGCTGGTAGGTATTGAGAATCTGGATGACTAAAGAAATTTGAGGGTTTGCTTTTAACAAAGAAGGAAACATATCTAAGGTATAGACAGGATAGATAGAGTGAATCCTTAGAGTATAAATGCAGTAGGACTCTGCTTAAGAGGGAAAACAGGAGGGCAAAAAGTGGACATGAGATAGCTTTGGCAAATAGTTAAGGAGAATCCAAAGGGTTTTTACAAATACATTTTCGGGACAAAAGGGTAACTGGGGAGAGAATAGGCCCCTCAGATCAGCAAGGTGGCCTTTGTGTGGAGCTGCAGAAAATGGGGAGATAAGAGTATTTTGCCTCGGTACTTATCCGGAAAAGGATATGGAAGAGGTGGGGAACCTTTTCATGTTGGAAGGCCGCATTATGTTAGTTGTAATCTAATAAGGCCGCATCCAAGAAACCTCAATTATATATTCTTCCATCTGTGAGGATTATTTCATTGAATTTTCTTTTATTCTCTCTGGTATTTTAAAGATTCACTTTTAAGATTCAAGTAAAAATAAAGGACGAAAAAACGTTAATTAAAAAATAAAAGATTTGCTCTGCAAAATTTGGATTCATTCAAAAAGCCACACACAATGGCCTAGAATGTTGCATGTAGCCTTGAGGCTGCAAGTTCCCCATTCCTGATATAGACTGTAGAGAAATAAATGGTGACGCCTTGCAAAATATCCATATTACAGAGGAGGAAGTGCTGGATTGTTTTGAAACGCATAAAGATGGATAAATCCCCAGGACCTGATCAGGTGTACCCTAGAACTCTGGGAAGCTAGAGAAGTGATTGCTGGGCCTCTTGCTGAGAGACTTGTATCATCGATAGTCACAGGTGAGGTGCTGGAAGATGGGAGGTTGGCTAACATGGTGCCACTGTTTAAAAAGGGTGGTATGGATAGGCTAGGGAACTATAGACCAATGAGCCTGACGTCAGTGGGCAAGTTGTCGGAGGGAATCCTGAGGGACAGAATGTACATGTATTTCATGAACGATTGAGTTTTTTGAAGAAGTAACAGAGGATTGATGAGGGCAGCACGGTACATATGATCCAAATGGACTTCAGTAAGGCATTTGACAAGGATCCCATTGGGAGACTGATTTGCAAGGTTAGATCTCACTGAATACAGGGAGAACTAGCCATTTGGATACAGAACTGGCTTGAAGTTAGACGGTGATGATGGAGGGTTGTTTTTCAAACTGGAGGCATGTGATCTGTGGTGTGCCACAAAGATCAGTGCTGGGTCCTGTACTTTGTCATTTTACATGAATGATTTGGATGCGAGCATAAGAGGTACAGTTAGTAAGTTTGCAGATGACACCAAAATTGGAGGCGTAAATGGACAGCGAAGAGGGTTACCTTAGATTACAGCAGGGTCTTGACCAGATGGGCCAATGGGCTGAGAAGTGGCAGATGGAGTTTAATTCCAATAAATGCAAGGTGTTGCATTTTGGGAAAGCGAATCTTAGCAGGACTTATACACTTAATGGTAAGGTCCTAGGGAGTGTTGCTGGGCAAAGAGACCTTGGAGTGCAGGTTCATAGATCCTTGAAAGAGGTATTGCAGGTAGAGAGGATAGTGAAGAAGGTGTTTGGTATGCTTTCTTTTATTGGTCAGAGTATTGAGTACAGGAGTTGGGAGGTCATGTTGCGGCTATACAGACATTGGTTAGGCCACTGTTGGAATATTACGTCCAATTCTGGTCTCCTCCTTATGGGAAAGATGTTGTGAAACTTGAAAGGGTTCAGAAAAGATTTATAAGGATGTTGCCAGGGTTGAAGGATCTGAGCTATAGGGAGAGGCTGAATAGGCTGGGGCTCTTTTCCCTGGAGCGTCTGAGGCCGAGGGGTGACTTTAGAGGTTTACAAAATTGAAGGGCATGGATAGGATAAATAGGCAAAGTCTTTTCCCTGGGGTCGGGGAGTCCAGAACTAGAGGGCATAGGTTTAGGGTGAGTGGGGAAAGATATGAGACCTAAGGGGCAACTTTTTCACGCAGAGGGTGGTATGTGTATGGAATGAGCTGCCAGAGGAAGTGGAGGCTGGTACAATCGCAACTTTTAAAAGGCTTCTGGATGGTTATGACTAGGAAGGATTTGGAGGGATATGGGCCAGGTGATGGCAGATGGGACAAGATTAGGTTGGGATATCTGGTTGGCGTGGACAGGTTGGACTGAAGGGTCTGTTTCCGTGCTGTACATCTGACTCTATAACTCTAATCCCATTGAACTGATGGGGGTGGGTGGGATGTGGGTAGCTTCAGCAATGCTGTAGGTCACTTACACAAATGTCTGCTCAGAAACCAGAGGGAGGGAGCAAGGCAGGCAGAGCGTGGAAAAAGGAAACTCCCCCCCCCCCCCCCGGTTGCTTTCCAGGTTTGGTTGAGGTGCATATGATAAGTAGATGATTGTCCCTTCTGTGAAGGCCATTGAAGAGTCACTACAGGGAGCTTGTCCTTTCTGGTATGTCCATTTGAAGCAGTCACCATTTGTGGAGGGTTCCCACCTGAAGTGGTCGTGTTTTTTTTTATTGTGATCTTCTCCCTAATTTTTGACTACGTACGGTCCTGTTTGAGGATAACTTCTGGGATCCCCAGAGAACTGTCACTGAATTTCCTTATGTGGACTTCATTTCCTGTAGTGCTTTTTGAGACCTCTGGAAGACTCCAACTCTGTTCCTTAGAGTTGGAGCCCCTTTTTTTGTGTATGGTCTTCACCTTCTCTTTGACAAGTGAAATACATTCTTTTTGACTGTATGAAAAGTAAGCTATCTCATTTATTTGGACCACATTTTTCCTTTTCAGCCAAATGTCAGCCTCCAAAAAATACCGTAAGACCTCTGTGGCAATACTGTGGCTTTGAGGTGTGTTTTTGTCCTGGGTTGTTTTGAGGTTTTAAGACTGAGGAGGTGAAGAGCTTTCTACTTAAATCCAATAACGTAAACTGCTTGTGAGGCCTTCATTTTTTTTATATAAGTTGGAACAATAGAAGCAGCCTGACTGCTGAAGCCTCCACAGAACCAGACTTAATTTTAATTTTTCTGCAGCAGCAGCAGCTGCTGGGGTCTTTTTGAAGCTAGGTTTGGAAGCTGCATTATATTTTTCTCTGCTACTCCCTCTGAATATTTCTGCTTTTCCTCCTGGGCTGGAGAATTGCCTGAGAGATAATGTATTTTGCTGTTATCAAGGGCCTGTTTTATGGGATGTTACTTTATTGGAATAGTTACTGTTTAGTAGTAAAATAATCTTAAGTCTTCCAATAGAGCTAAGTTTTTTTTTACTTTAAAACTTTAAGGTCTAGTCTATCTTTTTTGAAAATATATTTTGAGGGGGTTTGCTCTGGTCCATACATTCTCCACATGTTCCTTTGCAGTGGCTCCTGAAATTTAAAATCTCATTTGGATAAAGTGCCACTTTGGGCACCCCTTGGAGGCGCATGCAGGAGGGTTTCTTGAAGCAATGTAATTGGCCCAACTATGGAAGGTGCCATACTAGACTGGATATTGCAGAATAAGTCCAGCCAGGTGATCAGAGTTTCAGTGGGTATCATTTAGGGAACAGTGGCCATCATTCTGTAAACTTTAAACTACTTGAGGATAAGGGTAAGAGTAGTCCTCAGGTGGAAGTACTAAATTGTGAAGGGGGCTAACTATAACAATATTAAGCAGGAACTGAGGAATGTCGATTGGGGCTGAATGTTGAGGGTAGGTTTGCATCTGTCATGTGGGAATCTTTTCTTAAATACCAGTTGACTTAGTGTTTAGGACCAACATGTTCCTATGAATATCAAGAATAAGGATAGCAAGATTCAGGAACATTTGGATGGATGAGACAAATTGAGCTTCTTCCAAGAAAAAGGAGACATACGCAAGGTTTAGGAAACTGATGATAGACCAACCCGTTGAAGAATACCAAGATAGCAGGAAATATGTTCAAACAATGAGTTCGGGAGTTAGGAGAGCTAAAAGGGGCCAGGAAATGTCCTTGTTAAAAGGATTATGGAAAATTCCAAAGTGCTTTTATACATAAGGAGCAAGAGGGTAGCTAGGGAAAGGGTAGGTTCACTCAAGGACAAAGCAGGGAATTTGTGTGGAGCTGGAGGAAGTGGGTGAGGTCCTTAATGAAGACTTTGCATTTCTATTTACAAAGAAGAACATCTTTTAGAGACCAGACCAGCCTCCCCACCCATGCCCCCACCCCAAAAAAAAAGTTAAGAGCTAGTCTAGACCCTAACTTTTGTTGTTTTAAAACGTTTTCGGATCCAGGGCTCAAGATTTACTTTTTCAATCCTCTGCTGCTTTACTCACATCAAAGATATGACGCAAAGCATACTGCAGCTTGATGGAAATGTTGTCACTGTTCTAACAGATTGGTTACAAGCTCCTCCAAGCATTATTATCAGAGCATCTTGGTCCTCCAACTGTTAGTGCACACTCCTGCCCTCCTTCGACTACATACTCTGCTCCAATCAGTGCTTTTAAAAAAAAGAGAATCCTCATTTATCAGAAATCAGTAAGGAAGAATTGACTAGAGATTGTAGTCATATTGATCACAACATGTAAGTTTAAAAATCACAACACCAAGTTATTTGGAAGCACTAGCTTTCTGAGCACCTGCTCCTTTAACCACCTGATGGAGTGGCACTCTGAAAGCTAGTACTTCCAAATAAACCTGTTGGTCTATAACCTGGTGTTGTGATTTTTAACTTTGTCCACCCTAGTCCTACACAGACACCTCCAAATCGTGATATGTAATAATAGTAGCATTGCAATTTGGCCTGACTAGGGAGTAAATGCACTTGTATGGTCTGAAGTCTAATGCTATTTCTTAAAATATGAATTTGAAACTATTGATAGTGGCAGAGCATCATTAGATTTATCTCCTCAATAGAATTAAATGTAACTTTAGTTGCAACAAACATGGCATTGAATCCAGAACACTCTGAATAGCAGAGGTCTCTTCCCTAGATTGGCAGAATTCAAAACTAGGGGCTATATTCTTAAAGTAAAGGGAGAAAGATTTGAGTCGTGAGGTGCAATATTTTGTGGTTTGTATGTGGAATGAACTGCCAGAGGAAGTAGTAGCTATAGATACCATTACAACATCTAAAAGAAATTTGGACAGGAATAGGAAAGATTTAGAAGGATATGGGCCAAATGTAGGCAAATGGGATGACTTAAAAGTGGACAAACTCCCAGGACCTGATCAGGGGTACCCTAGAACTGTGGGAAGCTCGGTGGTGGGCAAGTTGTTGGAGGGAATCCTGAGGGACAGAAATTACATGTATTTGGAAAGGCAAGGACTAGTCAACATGGCTTCGTGCGTGGCAAGTCATGTCTCAGAACTGGATTTATATGTACTTCAATAAGGAGTTCGACTAGGTTCCCCATGGGAGACTGATTAGCAAGGTTAGATCTAATGGAATACAGGGAGAATTAGCCATTTGGATACAGAACTGGTTCAAAGGTAGAAGACAGATGGTGGTGGTGGAGGGTTGTTTTTCAGACAGGATGCCTGTGACCAGTGGAATGCCACAAGGATCGGTGCTGTGTCCTCTACTTTTTGTATTTATGCTCACATCCAAATCATGTAAGAGGTATAGTTCGGATGTTTGTAGATGACTCCAAAATTGGAGGTGTAGTGGGCAGCGAAGAGGGTTACCTCCGATTACAACAGGATCTTGGCCAGATGGATCAATGGACTGAGGAGTGGCAGATGGAGTTTAATTCTGATAAATGTCAGGTGCTGCATTTTGGGAAAGCAAATCTTAATGGGTTTAACATTAAATGTATAAGGTTCTTGAGTGTTGCTGAACAAAGATCTTGGAGTGTAGGTTCATAGCTATTGGAAGGATGTTGTGAAACTCGAAAGGGTTTAGAAAAGATTTACAAGGATGTTGCCAGGGTTGGATGAGTTGAGCAAAAGCAAGAAGTTGAATAGGCTGGGGCGGTTTTCTCTGGAGCATCAGAGGCTGAGGTGTGATGTTTATAGAAGTTTATCCTGTCCATGCCTCATGATTTTATAAATAGACAAGGTCTAGCTTTTTTCCCCCCCCTGGGTTGGTGAGTCCAGACCTAGAAGGCATAGGGTTAGGGGTGAGGAGAAAGATATGAGACACCTAAGGGGAAACTTTATCATGCATAGGGTGGTGTGGGTGTGGAATGAGCTGCCAGAGGAAGTGGTGGAGGCTGGTACAATTGCAACTTTTAAAAGGCATCTGGATGGGTATGTGAATAGGAAGGGTTTGGAGGGATATGGGCAGGGTGCTGGTAGGTGGGACTAGATTGGGGTGGAATATCTGGTCGATATGGATGAGCTGGACCAAAGGGTCTGTTTCTATGCTGTCTGACTGACCCTGTATGATTCAATTGGTCCACCATGAAGCTTTAATCAACGCATACTTTATTTTTACAGTTCAATTAAAATGCAACAAAACACAGAAACTGTGTTATTTAACCATTACTCATCAACTGTTCCAATATAAATAGCCTCTTCCTGCTCTGTCTTGATTTAATCCTTGCCCTCTACTTTTTTTTTGATCATGCAGCATTGCCCCCTGAGAAGGGCCTTGCTTGTCACTGCTACCCTGGTGTTTCCTTTATTCAATTTCCACCACCAGGAAGAAAGATTTGTACACCTGTTGTCTTTCACTGTGTCTCTCACCTGCGCGTGCGCACAGCATGGGTGCTGGGGAAAATATAAGTACTACTGCTGTTAGGTGGTAGTGTGGGGGAAATAAAAGGGGGGAAAAAGCACAAACAAAAATAAATATAACCAGCCTCCTGCAAACACTCTGCCAAAATGCATTGCATCAAAACCGTTATTTTTCTTACATGTGGTCTCAATCCAATAGAAAGTAACAAAGAAAATCTGCCTCTTTTGATTTCCAAGAGGAAGCCTCGAAGTGTTTAACCAAGCAGCAGCACAAACTCTATGTCCGCTCCAACAACTGAATGACTTTAAAAAAAAAAATGAATTGAAAGTAAAAACTAAAGTCCCCCTGTGTGTGTGAGCCTGACCCCCACCCACTTATTCTTTTGTTTTACTCTTTTTCTAAAAAGAAATCCAAAGCTATTTGCAAATTGCCTGCTGAGGAGGCACCTTGGCACTCTGACAACACCCATTTGCAAGAGAAACAGGATAGATCACAACACATGCACAGGCATAGAAATTGCTGGAAAATCTCAGCAGGTCTGGCAGCATCTGTGGAGAGCAATCCGTTAACACTTTGGGTCCAGTGACCATTAAGATCTGGTGGTAATACTAACACTTTATCCCCATGAACTAAACTTATTTTTCTAATCTTTCATCCGCTTGCTGTTTTGTCACATGCTGTGTACTACTTTTAAATGCTGTCTACCTAAGTCACCTCTATTTAATCTTTCCCTGAAATTTGATGTGTAGTTTGATGATGTAGTCTGAGTCCTGACTTGCTGATTTTTCTTTAAATTTAAATGGTCTTCTCCCATCATATCAAATCTAATTCAAATCAGCTGAATTTAGGTAATTCATTAGGTGTATCCTTAATTGCATAAGTCTATTGATGGAATTCTTTTAGCCAAATGATCTGGACTATAGGCCCTCAACATGGTCTTTAAAGTTTGCTGCTGTTCTAATGCTCTCTGCAATTCTGAATGGTAAGCAGTGGATTTCAATTGTTTTATTCCTAAACTAACCATAATTCCTTTGAATAATTTTGTAAAATTTGATTCCTGATCCAATTGTATCTCTTTAGGTAGTCTATTTCTAGATTTAAAAAAAAGAGTAACTCTTCTACAATCCATTTAGCCATAATACTGCATAATGAAAAGGCCTCTGGAAATCTAGCAAATGCAAACATTATGGTCAACAAATATGGATTCCCACTTTTATACACAGGGATCCTGTGCAATTATTTAAGACTGTGATAACAAGATCACAAGAGTCAGGAAAAATCCCAGTATATACTACCTGTAGTACCTCAGTTTCCCCCTATTTTCCCACTGACTTTTCAATCACAGACATCAATCCCACCTGGACTCCAGCAATATCATTGAGGATAAACTATATTTGTGGAACAGAATTTATCTATTACTCCTACACCAGTTCACTACTTTTCACCAGACTCTCCAGCCTCCCCTTATATAATGGAACACTTCTTGTCTCACCATGAATTCCACATATCAGCATTTCTGGCAATATTTCTAGATTATGTATCTTCGCATCCCTCTCCATCAAAGATGGACTTGCTCCTGTATCCCTTAAGATCTAATTTCTTTATTTCCTCCTGGTACACATGAGTAAACCTTACCATCATAAGTAAATTCTTTGGAGAGATCTGGCAATTTCTTATAGTCCAAGATGGCAGTGGAGTAGCAGCACTGCGTCTGAGCTCCTGACCCAGACTCGCCTGCTTCCATCTGCTTTCTTTGTATTTTCACTTTTGCTGTCTTCTTTTACTTTTTTTCCTGTTTTTTTTTTCCTCTTTTGGAGGTCTTTTTGGCATCGTCAACAGGGCAAGAGCGGGCCTCTCCAGTATGCACATCAGCAGCAACAGGAGTCTGCTCCTCTGGGAGTTGGTGATTGCAGCGAGTGAGAGTCCGGTAGCAAGAGATGGTGCTGGAGTGTGGTGATTTCATTGATGGGCCCAGCACAGAGCTCTAGGCAGTAGCAGCAGCACCAGTTTTCAAAATGGTGATGGCAGGGTGGCATCTGCAGTTAGTGGAGAAGGCAGCATCTGCGGTCAGCATCAATCAGCTGCGGCAATGAGGTAGGCCTGCATCAATGTTCCTGGTGGATTGATGGGAGTGGTTGGCCTGATGTCCCATTCTGAGCCAGGAGTGCCAGTCCTGGAATGGACTGCCATATCACCACCACCTCCTTCCGCCCCTCCCCAAAAATTAGAGTGGTGCAAAAAGGGACGAAGGAGCCTGTTTTTAGTTATACCTTAATATTTTCAGTTACTAAAAATGGTGCTGGAGCACAGCATGTATTGCACTTTTTATTTATGTTTTTGATTTTGATTTTATAAAACATTCAGTTCAAGTCAATTAATCCCTGACTAGACTGTACGTTCTTTTGCAGCTCTTTAGCTTCCACTGATTTCCTTTATCAGTTTAATAAATCCCACTGGCATATCCAGTTTTACCACATCTGTCTTCAGTACCATTTTTAAACCTCCAGCAGTGTGACTTGGTGTACAGTTTTTATTATAGTCAAAACGCCCGAGTTTATTTAAATTACTCTTCCGTTACATGGGTTTCCCTTTTAACCTGTGGTAAACTCACTTTGCTATCTTCAGTGAGACCTCCTGAGAATTTCTCTTCCCCAAGATGCAAGATGTAAACATCTTACTAGCTCTGCTTAGCAATTTTGTTTGAATCAGCAATACCTACGTGGTCAGTGACCGTTTCATTTATCAGCCACGTTCTCCTATAAAGAAGGCTTCTATGTTGCTCTTGTTGAACCTTGACAACACTTGGACATATTTAAACATAGCTTTGGCTGCGACAGCTTTGTTTTTCTTCACTGCCCTCATCACTGCACCCACCTTCCACTTCTGCCATTTTAAGATGACTTTTACATTTCAGTTACAACTTTTGAAGTTCAAAACCTCTCTTTATCCCATTCTTTTAATTCAAACTGTTTTATTTCCTTTTGGTATTCAAGCTGTTTTAATTCTTTGTTCCTTTGCAGTTGTCTCTTTTGCTTTTGCTTCTGCTTCTAATTCAAGCTGCAATTGAATTTTAGCTATTTCCAATGATTCCGTTTGCATTTCCAGCAATTATAGATGCTAAGCTGTAATTCTCTCTCATTTCATCACCTACAAAGGCAACATCAACTACAGCTTGTCTGCCAATTCCAAAAACTCTGCCTTACCTTCAGTAAACCACCCAAGTGACTTCTTGCACATACAGGAAAGTCTTAACCACTGAAAGAGCTATTAGTATACCAGGCACTCCTATTTAAACCAACCGAATGCAGCACCTGGGGGGAAAAACCCTCCAACACTCACTGCTTACTGTCTTTTGAGTCCAACAATCTTTTAAAACCCAACGTGGAATGATGTCATCTGTCCCTACAGCCTTGGGTGTATGTGTACCCACACGCACTGCTGCAGACATCAGATTGGCCTTGTTGAGGATGAAGCTATGGAAAGCGATTGGGTTAGATGGAGTCCCTGGCTGTGCACTCAGATCCTGCTCTGACCAGCTGGTGGGAGTATTTGCAGATAGCTTTAACCTCTCCTTACTACAGTGAGTTCCCACCTGCTTCAAGAAGACCACCATCATCCCATTGCCAAAGAAAAATCAGGTAACATATCTTGATGACTGCTGTCCAGTGACTTTAACATTCATCGTTAAGAAGTGTTTCAAGAGATTAGTAATGGCACCCATTGACTCCAGTCTATCTGATTGTAACACAAAGGCAGTTTGCCAACTGTCACAGTAGGTCTATGGCAGACACCATCTCCCTGGTGTCTTACACTCATCCCTGGAGCATCTGGATAACCAGGAAATCTATATCAATTTCTGTTTATTGGTGATAGGCAGCATGACTGTGTGGGGAAGGTCGTGGCTCAAACCTGTGTTTTGAGGAAGTGACAAAGATGGTTGAAGACAGGGTGGTGGATGTTATCTATAGGGACTTTAGCAAGGCCTTTGACAAGATTCCTTCTGGCAGGCTGATTTAAAGAAGGTGAAATCTCACAGTATCTGCAGTGAGCTTTTAAGATGGTTACAGAATTGGCTTAGCCAGAGAAGACAGTAGTGGTGGAAGTGTTTTCCTGACTGGAGATTTGTGACCAGTGATGTTGTGCATGGAGCAGTGCTAGGACCCCTGTATGTTTGTGTTTTTTGTTTGGAGAATGTAGGTGGTCAGCATTTAGTAAAGTTTGTGGACAACATAAAGACTGGGGAAGTTAAGATGATAAGGAGGAATGCCAGAGGACACAGCAGGAGCTAGATAGGTTGGAGACTCGAGGAGAAATGGCAGTTGAAGTTTATTCTGGACAAACGCAAGGTGATCTATTTGGGAAGGTCTAATGCAGGAGAGAACGCACTAAAGGGCAGGAACCATAGAAGCATGAACACATAGAGGGGTTTAGGCATATAAGTCCACAATTGCCCGAAAGTGGCAACACATATCTGTTTGGCAGCGGAGGCAGTTTAAGGTGTTCACATTTTGCTACATGGCCTCAGTGTTCCCACTTGTAATTGTAATAACTCAGAATGGAAGCACACCTGAAACTATGGGCGGAATGGCTTTATCCTTTTTTAAGTAGCCCGAGCAGGGATTTGTGGTCTGTTTCTATTATAGACATATCTGTAGAGGTATTGGTGGAACTTACTTCCCTATCTGCGTGTATTTGTACTCTGCATCAGCCAAGGTCTGGGAAGCATATGCTATTGGACATCCTTCTCCAATGGGCCATGTATGAGCCAACACTATCCTAAACCCATAGGGGGAAACATTGTATGTCAGCAAAAGTTCTTCCTTGGGGCCATTGTGTGCCAACATCTTAGACTATGATGGCTGCTTCTTCATTTCCCTTAAGGCTATGTCTTGGCTACAAGACTATTTCAATGGCTGACCCTTTTTCAGTAGCAGGTGTAAGGGTACCAGGCTGGAGGCCAGGTTATATATGAACTTTCCGTAATTCACTAATCCAAGGAAACACCTAAGCTCCAGTACAGACGTGGGAGCTGCAGCACTTTTGTGCTCGCTTTATCTTGCAACAGCTTTAACCTGGTCTTGTCAATTCTGCAGCTAAAGTAAGTCACCTGGGGTGCCTGGAACACACGGTGATGCAGGAAACGTTAGGTGCCCAATAACCAAAAAGCAACAGGTTCACAAGCAGTCAGGAGAATTACTTGTCTGGGCAGATGAAAAGCAATGTCCTTTGCCCAGGGGAAAAAAGTTAGAAATCTCACCACAACAGGTTATAGTTCAACAGGTTTATTTGGAAGCACTAGCTTGCGGAGCGCTGATGATGGAGCAGTATTCTGAAAGTTAGTACTTTAGCCTGGTGTTGTGATTTTTAACTTTGTAAACCCCAGTCCAACACCGGCTCCTCTGAATCAGAAAAATAATGCATTCTTTCCATATACTGGGCCTAATCTTTGACAGCAGGATCGAACCAGTCAAGCTTCCCAAATAATGTCATGATACCCTAACTCAAAGGCAAGTATTGTAAGTGAATTTCTTTGGGAGCGTTTTTTCTCGTCCCCACTGAAGTAACTCCAGAGGCCAGTATCCTATGACCAAATCACCCTTTATTTACATGTGGAAAATACTTGACACAGGTCTGGCTTTGTCAGAGCCAGCTCTTTTAGTGAACAGAACTTCCACTGCTGTTTTTTGTTTTCCATGACACTGATCCAGCACAGAATGAGCAGAACCTCTTTTTTTTGTTTTACTTTCTTTTTTCTTTTTTCCCCACACTACTGCCTAACAGCGGTAGTGTTTATTTTTCCCCAGCAGCCATGTCATGTGTGTGCAGGTGTCGGACACAGTGAAGGACAACCAGTGTGTAAACCTTTATTCATTTCCCACCACCAGGAAGAAAGGAAACACCCAAGTGGTCATTGACAAGCAGTGCCCTTCTCAACAAAGAGCAATGCTGTGTGATCAAAAAAAAGTTGAAGGGGAGGGCAGGGATTAAATCAATAGAGAGTCGGAGGGGAAAATTACTGCTGTTGAGATTTCAGTCAGAACTCCCTGTTTGGACCAGATTAACAGCTACCATCAGGGAACTCGTATTCTGAGTCACGCTCGCTCGCCCCGCTCTCTTACTCTTTTTCTTTCTCTCTCTCTTGTTCTTTTTCTCTCCCCCCCTTTTTCTCTCTCCCCCTCTTTTTCTCTCTCCCCCTCTTTTTCTCTCTCCCCCTCTTTTTCTCTCTCCCCCTCTTTTTCTCTCTCCCCCTCTTTTTCTCTCTCCCCCTCTTTTTCTCTCTCCCCCTCTTTTTCTCTCTCCCCCTCTTTTTCTCTCTCCCCCTCTTTTTCTCTCTCCCCCTCTTTTTCTCTCTCCCCCTCTTTTTCTCTCTCCCCCTCTTTTTCTCTCTCCCCCTCTTTTTCTCTCTCCCCCTCTTTTTCTCTCTCCCCCTCTTTTTCTCTCTCCCCCTCTTTTTCTCTCTCCCCCTCTTTTTCTCTCTCCCCCTCTTTTTCTCTCTCCCCCTCTTTTTCTCTCTCCCCCTCTTTTTCTCTCTCCCCCTCTTTTTCTCTCTCCCCCTCTTTTTCTCTCTCCCCCTCTTTTTCTCTCTCCCCCTCTTTTTCTCTCTCCCCCTCTTTTTCTCTCTCCCCCTCTTTTTCTCTCTCCCCCTCTTTTTCTCTCTCCCCCTCTTTTTCTCTCTCCCCCTCTTTTTCTCTCTCCCCCTCTTTTTCTCTCTCCCCCTCTTTTTCTCTCTCCCCCTCTTTTTCTCTCTCCCCCTCTTTTTCTCTCTCCCCCTCTTTTTCTCTCTCCCCCTCTTTTTCTCTCTCCCCCTCTTTTTCTCTCTCCCCCTCTTTTTCTCTCTCCCCCTCTTTTTCTCTCTCCCCCTCTTTTTCTCTCTCCCCCTCTTTTTCTCTCTCCCCCTCTTTTTCTCTCTCCCCCTCTTTTTCTCTCTCCCCCTCTTTTTCTCTCTCCCCCTCTTTTTCTCTCTCCCCCTCTTTTTCTCTCTCCCCCTCTTTTTCTCTCTCCCCCTCTTTTTCTCTCTCCCCCTCTTTTTCTCTCTCCCCCTCTTTTTCTCTCTCCCCCTCTTTTTCTCTCTCCCCCTCTTTTTCTCTCTCCCCCTCTTTTTCTCTCTCCCCCTCTTTTTCTCTCTCCCCCTCTTTTTCTCTCTCCCCCTCTTTTTCTCTCTCCCCCTCTTTCCCGCGCGCTCGCGCTCTTTCTCGCCCCCGCGCGCTCGCGCTCTTTCTCGCCCCCGCGCGCTCGCGCTCTTTCTCGCCCTCTCTGGTGGTGAACAGATGGTAGGATTATAATTTTAACTATAATCTGAGGCGATTTGATAAATTATTAGCATCAATAAATATTTTGGAGAGTATGGAAATTAAGTTACATTGGAATCCCTTCATGATAAGCTTGTAATTAAAGTTGTTAATTTAGTTGACATGTAGTTCTTAAATATTGATTGTGACAACTTCTATTTCAACAATATTTTGAAAAGGAACATTTTTTTGGTATGATTTCCGTTTGGAAAAACTCCACTTTGACTTCCTCCCTTCACCTTTAACATTTGAACAGTCTCATAGCTCTTCGCATTGCTTCCAGTGTCTGAAAGTCTCCTTTGTTTCTTGATAGCAGTGACGACTCCTGGATCTAAACGACACAACTAGAGGGTATTTATCTGCTTGTATCCCTCAGTACTCAACTGTTCTTGTTTTCTTAATATTATCCTGAAAAGGGTGCAGAAAAGTCTACACGGATGCTATTGGGACTGGAGGAGTTGAGTTGTAGAGAGAGGCTCGACAGGCTGGGACTTTTTTCCCTGGAGCACAGGAGGCTAGGGGGTAAGCTTATAGAGGTTTCTAAAATCATAAGGAGTATAGATGAGCTGAATAGCAAAAGTCTTTTCCCTGGGATGGGGAGTTCAAAACTAGAGGGCATAATTTTAAGGTGAGAGTTGAAAGATTTAAAAGGGATCTGAGGGGCAACTTTTTCACACAGCACAGCAGTTTGTGGCTGATCTCATAATCCCTAACTCTACTTTCTTGCTTTGTCCACACACTGATCCTGTACTGATTTAAACATCTCTATATCTCAGCCTTGAGTATACTTAATGACCCAGGCTTGTTAGCACTTTGTGGTAAAGAATTCAATTCACTACTCTCTAAGATGAGCAATATTTACTCTTTTTTTTTTATGGGTGGTTCTTGCTGAGATTATACCTTTGGGTCCTAGACTCCTCCACAGATGGGGTGAGAAACCTTTTCTGAATCTATCCTGTCAAGTTTCCTAAGAGTCTGACATAGTCGAGAAGGTTGCATCTCATTCTTTAAATTTCATTGAGGATTCCAAAGGCCCAGTCTTTTCTTTGTCTCCTCATAAGATCATCATTCTGTATCTAGATCAATCTACTGAACCTATCTGGGCTGCCTCTAATTCCAGAAGTCAGATAAGAGGATCAAAACTGTTCATAGTATTTCAGCTTTGCTCTGACTAATGCCTTTGTATAGTTTCAGCAAGACTTCCCTATTTTGATAATCCATTTCCTTTATAAATAAAGGCCAACATTCCTTTACTTTCCCCATTACCAGGTGAACTTTTATGCTAACTTTTTGTGATTTATGCATGGGGACTCCCAAGTCCCTCTGTGCTGTAGCTTTTTGCAGTTTTTTCTGCGTGAATAATTTTATTCTACTTGCCATAATGCATTCATTTCCCACATTATATTCCACCTTACAAGTTATTACCTACTTGCTTAACCTGTCTATCCTCTTTAAATATCTGTTTATTCTCCTCACTAGCCTTCCCATTTATTTTGGTGACAAATTTTACTATAGTATTTTTCTCATCCAAGTCATAGTCCTAGAGATGTACAGCACAGAAACAGTCCCTTTGGTCCAACTTGTCCATGCTGATCAGATATCCCAACCTAATCTAGTCCCACCTGCCAACACCTGGCTCTTATCCCTCCAAACTCTTCCTATTCGTAGACCCATCCAGATGCCTTTTTAAATGTTGCAATTGTACCAACCTCCACCACTTTGTCTGGCAGCTCAATGCATACAAGTTCCACCCTCTGCGTGAATAAGTTGTCCCTTAAATCTGTTTTATATCTTTCCCCTCTCACCCTAAATTTATGCCCTCTAGTTCTGGACTCCCCCATCCTTAATTGGTCTATTTATCCTATCTATGCCCCTCATGATTTTGTAAAGCTCTGAAGTCACCTATCAGCCTCCGATGCTCCAGGGAAAACAGCCCTAGCCTATTCAACGTCTCCCTATAATAGCTCAAATCCTTCAGCTCTGGCAACATCCTTGTAAATCTTTTAATCCCCGTGGCATGCTGGTATTGCAGGTTGCTGTCTTGAAAATGCCACCCTGCACCCCACCCCCATCCCAACTCTGACTTCTATTTGTTAGCCAACCTTGTATCATGCTAATATATGATCTCCAGTGCTAGTCTTGTCTTTTAAGTAGCCTAATGTAAAGTTCCTTTATCAAAAGTCTATAAAATTCCCAATAAACTGTATCTACTGCATCACCTTTACCCAGGTTGTTACCACCTCTGGAATTTTAACAAATATGTCAGGCATGATTTCCCCTTCATGAAGCCATCTGACTTTTCTTGATCATTTCACTGATTTCTGCTATTTCAGATAGGTATGCTGCATCTGAAAACTTAAGAACTTCAGATAAAGAATACTTTGGGATTTCAGAGACACTGTCTTGCCAGTATGGATTGTCTCTATCTTGAAACTCATACATCTGAAGAGCTGCTTTAGCCTCCTGCTCATCAGAGCCTGCTTTTTAAACTGCCAGGCAGGAGGCTGGAAGAACACCGCAAGCCAGGCAGCAGCCAGCATTTCTGTTGACGTGATAGGTCATCAGTTTGCATAGATTTAAAGGCTCCTGATCTGCTTTAAGCAAGCACTACTTTCATTTGCAAAATCAGAAATAAGTGGGTAAATAGTCTGCTCTTTTCTAACCGGCCCACTGCACATTGGTCAAACTTGGGGGGGGGAAGCATTCAGCATGATGTGCACTGGAGGTGGAAAATAATTCTGTTTTAAAACTTTTGAAAATGTAGGATTATGCAAATTAAGTCAAATTTTACTGATTAAAGCATTTGGGCCATTTGGAAAAAAAACTTCATTTGGCTCAAATGGACTCGAACGGACATGCTAAGTTTGGGCCTGTTAGGGGAAAAAAAAATTTCAGTTGACCTGAAGTGGTCAAAAGGTGAAGCTTTTTTTAAAAGAACTCAAACTCAGCATGTCTTCAAGTCTGTTTGGGTCTGCTTTCAAAAAGACCTTTAGTTTTTAGGTCTTTTGATTGTTGGATGTGCAAATAAAGGATACCCAACCTGTACATGTTTATAATAGACTTTAATGTTTTACCAATAACCTGTTAAACTATCTGGTGTTTTTTTTAACTTTTTTGATAAAGGGAAGGGGACAAACAAACAAGAATTTATACTGTTTTCCAATTCTCTGGAACTTTTCCAGAATGTAAGGATTAATGGAAGATTACTACCAGTGCATCCACTTTCTCTTTAGCAAGTCTGAGTACACATACTTTGCTAATTAACTTCTGAACCTAAGAAGTGCAGGTATAGGCTTGCTGCAGGCTACAAGGTTAATAGAGGGTGACTGTTGGTCGAGACTATTTTAAACCAAAGCCTATTGAATGCAAGTTAAGTTCAAAACTGCCCAAACTCAGGTGTTATGAGCCATTCATTAAACAATGACAATATTATGACAATATATGTAAAGTAGAATCTCATTAACATCACAGGGAAATAGTTGCGAATGGGAACCTGTTCATATTTTTAAGGGATGTAGTTACCGAATGTGGGCGTAGCAGGATTCTTATCTTAGTCATGTTTTGGAGATGCCGGTGTTGGATTGGGGTGTACAAAGTTAAAAATCTCACAACTGGTTATAGTCTAACAGGTTTATTTGCAAGCACTATCTTTCATCAGGTGATTGTGGAGTATAAGATCATAAGACACAGAATTTATAACAAAAGTTTACAATGTGATCCAACTGAAATGATATATTGAAAAAGACCTGGATTGTTTAAGTCTCATCTTTTAGAATGAACATGTTGGTTTCAGTTCTTTCATATGTAAATTGCAGAACTTTTCAAGTTACATTCTCAAGTGAACTTTAACAATTGGTGCCATGTCGGCTCATATAATGCATTGAAGGTGTGAGGTGCCCTGTGTGAGACTGTCTATGCGACAATGTTCAGACTGATTCTAATCTCAAAAATGGATTTACAGAATCTTACATGGATTATTGCAGTTTTTGAAGAAAATAAAATGTCATTCTGCAAGTACAAATTCACCCCACAAACTTGTTTGTATTTGAGTCTAAAGGGGTATAAGTCTGAGAGGGTGTGTGGGAGTGTGTGAGCATGAGTGTGTATGGGTCTGTGGGTGTGTAGTGCAGTGGGGTCACCTGTAGTGTGACATGAACCCAAGGTCCTGGCTGAGGCCATCCCCATGGGTAATTTTAAAAAAAAGTTCTGGGATTTAAATATGAAAGAACTGAAACCAACCTGTCCGTTCTAAAAGATGAAAGACTTAAACAATCCAGGTCTTTTTCAATATATAATTTCAGTTACATCACTAAACTTTTGCTATAAATTGTCTTATGATCTTCAACTCCACAACCACCTGATGAAGGAGCAGCGCTCTGAAAGCTGGTGCTTCAAAATAAACCTGTTGGACTGTTACCTGATGTTGTGATTTTTAGCTTAAGAGTAATTTGAGTTGTTGATCTGAGTCAAGAATGCTGTATTTCCTCTTCTCTGTATTGTGGAATGTAGTGTCTTTTCAGTTTAATTACTCTACCTTTTTTATCGCAGCAGTAGTCTGTAAATAATTCAGGGAGGCACATGCTTTCCCAAAGTGTAAATAAAATGGAATAAAATTTGAGGTTGATGAGTATGAGAAGAGAAGGAAGTTTGTTTTTATTTAAATATCATTTTGCACAAAGACCTGCTGACTATTTCCAGTACTGACAACATCTGAAAAAAACGTTTCCAGTTGAATATGGTTTCAGTTCTAATGAATGGAAAAATATCTTGGACTTCCTGCTGTTTTGATTGGTGGGAAGGTAGAAGAACAAAGGGTGAAGGCAAGAGTGGTTAATTCCTGAAGACGTCTTTGAAAGAAAAGGCAATGGATTGCAATCATTTGCGTAAAGAAACAATGCATTTGTCTAGAGTGCACATTCACAGCAGAATAATCAACCTTATCTGGACACAAACATGAAAACGAGTTACACATTGTCACTTGGAAAAGAAGAGTGTCAAAATGAAGGACAATTCATGGTCTGAAGTTGTGACATACAATATTGAGTCCAGAAGGCTGTTAAGCACTTCACTGGAAAATGATTTGGAGATGGCGGTGTTGGACTGGAGTGTACAAAGTTAAAATCACACAACACCAGGTTATAGTCCAACAGGTTTAATTGGAAGCACACTAGCTTTTTCAGAGCGCCGCTCCTTCAACCACCTGATGAAGGAAACTGGAAAATGAGATGCTGTTTCTCAAGCTTGCATTGGGGTTTGCTGGAACATTGTAGCAAGTTGAGGACCGAGAACTGCAAGAACAGGATGTTGAATTAAAATAAGTAACTGAAATGTTGACATTGTGCCTCTGGGTTTTTTTCTCGAAGCATAATTTGGTCTTCCCAATTTCCAGGTCAGTGTACATCTAGAAGTTCTGCTGAGATGGTGAAAGAATGCAAAATCCTGAATTTAGCCTTTGTTGAAATCAGGGAAGGGCAGGAGAGCAGCATTTTGTGAATTATTCTTGTAGGGAACTAGCTCAAACATGAGGCTATTGGCCTCCTTCTCTGGCATAATCATTTTATTATTCCTATCTCATTGGGGAAGGTTTAAAAAGTGAAGGCATTGAAAGCTATGAAACTACATTTTGTGTGCAGGTAGTTCTCCTATAACACCATAGTTGTGTTCCCATGTGATGCTGTGCTATAGAAAATAGAGCAGAAGAATAATGGGACCTTTGAGGGAAAAACCACCAAAAAAACCCACTAAAATTCAAAACAAATATAGTAGTTAGCTTAACACAAGTAGCACAGTCTAAATAAATTTTAACCTGTTGTAATTATTGTGTAGTATGGTACTATATAGTGTAATTTATTGGAATCTTCAACTGATTACTCAATTGGCATCTATACCTGCTGGCTGCACTACATTCTAGCCAGTCTTCTGATCCCATCCAATGGTAACACTGCACAAGTTAGATCCCAGAATTAAACCTGTCTTGATAGATCAAGGATTGAATCTGAACTGGCACTTAGCAAAATAAATTTTGTCAAGTTTTTCATCAGGTTTCGCAGTGTGATGCTTGGGGATGTCTATCACTTTATTTTACAAAACCTGCCTGCTTTATTACCTATCCCACCCTTTGGTGCCCCTCTCGCACATTCTAGCACTATCATACCATGTGCCATTTCCAAAACAGCTCACCACTTCCTGGATATTCCAGAATTGACCAACATTTGTGGTACAGCACCATCTTTGAAAAGATATTGTGTACCCAGACAAGAGCTGTCACTTCAGAACTGCCCTGTATGGTTCCTGACATTGGCCCTGGACATGGCTGACACTGGAAAATTGGTGCATCTCTTTCGGGCAGGTATGGAAATACAGCTGATGGTAATAGGGTGTTGCAGAGGCAGGATGTCCTTTTCTCCCAAGCCAACACAGGACACTATTATGCTGGAACCATGCCAAACTGGACCAGGGTTACCATTCAGGCCAGTGCATTCTCAACCATTTGAAGGAATGTTCAGAGTATAGGAAGAAGATCAATGACCTTCTCCACTCTGCCAATGAAAGTGCCACTAACTTCTCATTGATACCTTGCACCCACTCTGTCTGATACTGTACCCACCATTTCCTGCAACATCTTCCCCATTCACTCTCATCCTTTGCTAACATCTGACCCTGACTAACCCTGAATCTCTTCTGCACAGCCTACGCACACCCTCAGGACATCTCCACACATGCACCAAAAGTAAGTGTGCCTCCCACCTTTCTCTCCCTCACCCACTATGTGCAGAGTTTCCTAACTCTGACCAAATTGAGCAGCTGGTTGACCATGCCCAAGCCCCTGTCTGGTATTTTTTTGCAGTTGATTACCATAGTGATTAGTCATTGAAACAGATTCACATGAGTCTGCAGATATTTTTTAACATTTAAACATCTTTATTTAGACAGTTTCTTTAAAAAAAAACTCTTAATACAATGACAACACCAAGTGTCAAACTTCTCCTCCATGCTGTCCTTTTGTTTTGTTAGTCAATTCCAGTGAAATTTCATTCTTATCTCACTCCAGTTTCTAAATTAACAGATTTCTCCCAGCTGCTTGTCCTCCCGCTATAGAGACATTTTTACTATGTTTTAAGTCCTGATTTCACAATACCTTTCACAAAGCTGTTCATGAGAGAGTGCATTAGCCAACTGGTCAACTCAGAGTCCAGTCCTCCACGCACTGACGCCT
The DNA here is from genome assembly GCF_004010195.1 of Chiloscyllium plagiosum. Lineage (NCBI taxonomy): Eukaryota > Metazoa > Chordata > Chondrichthyes > Orectolobiformes > Hemiscylliidae > Chiloscyllium > Chiloscyllium plagiosum. The sequence goes on along the minus strand of NC_057739.1, from coordinate 33,207,979 downwards.
AGTACCAAGGCTGAGAATCATGTAATTGAAAGGAGGTTCGCTTTATAATAAAAGTCCACAATTTACAAATTGCGTTACAGACAAATCACATTTAGTAAATGCATGTTTATAGGAGAGCTACCTGTATCCACCTAACCTGGTGTGTTACTTCATTTTTCAAGCAGAGAAGCATATCAATATTTTTTAACCTGGGAATGCATTGTAATTAGGAATATCAAATAGTGAACAGTTAAGTAATTAATCAATAAATGTTGGTCCTGCCATTGCTGTTAATGTACAAAACAAATTTCTAACTTTTCTGTGGCATATTCTGTTTTTGGAAAAGCATTAGTAATGTTTGAGTATGCTATCTAAGATGTTGCTACAGATTTGTCCACTGCTGCTTTTCAATTGAGTATAAATGACAGCTGAAAGAAATTTATTGGTAATTTATTTTGGTAAGCACACCTGTTAATGTTTTAAATGGCAAACTGACATAACTTCAGTAGTTTAAATTGATATTTTTTAAAGTGATATTTATATTCCTTATAATAATTCTTAGAACCATAAATCAATAAATGCACAAAATATGAAGGCTTGTTCAATTTAAATCATAACTATGAATTTATTCAATTGTTTGATTTGTTGGAAGTGCTGGTTTGTTTTTATTGTGTAGCTATTTGTACCTGAAACATGTTGCTTTCATTGAAATTTGTGGTGGGTAATTTTTACAAAATAGATCTGTAGTATGCTGTTAATAACTACATACTCAAGATAGAAACAAAGAAATGTAACAGGAATATTTTATGACCTATAGTTTACATTGCTTAATTTAAACTTGATTTTGCTATCAAAAGAAATTCCAACAGATATTGCAAGTATATACAATTTAATGTAACTGCGTATGCTTCTCTGTTTTGTATCTAATATCTGTTCTGTTCAAATAAAGGGAATTTTCCCTCTGCTCCATTTTTGAAGTTTGGACTTGATTTTTTAACATGGTTCCTTTTATTAAAGGACTTTACCTGAACAAAATATCTCTTTCTTACCTATTGTGCTCACTTCCTCTTAGTTTCAGATGCTGTTGTCTGTTACACCACCTTAATTTGAGAGGACAGAGTTTGACTTAGTCACTTTTAAATTAATGGTTCTGTTAATAATAGTGTGTCACATGGCATAAATCCCTATCATTATAAAACAGCATCTCTTCAGACGCACCGCAAAATATGTTAAAAGAGATTAGCTCTTTATAACCTCTTCCAGGCATTTGGAAAATTTACTAAAATTTGAATGTGTTTTTGAGCTTTCATTCCTGAAGGTATTGATTTGCTTGGACATTATCTGCAGAGACAATTGTGGATATTCTGCATGTATGCCGCAGATGCTGAGTGTGAGAATCACAGGGGCCTCTGTAATTGTATTCTAACCAGTCTTCAGTTGTAATGTGTGCAATTCTGGCATTTCACCATCCCACCCTCCCGCCCCATACATTTTTCTCTCTAGCCTTTGTCTTTTAGGCTGTCAGACCACGTAGTTTACTCACTAAATTATCAGAAAGACTTGAATATAAGGAATGTATTTGAGAGATATCAAAGTCCAATCTAAATGAAGCTCCAGTAACTTAGCAGCTTTAATATGTTTTGTTAAGTATCTTATCTAATTGACTACTAATTCTCTGATTTATAATACGAAGATAATAGAACAGAATTAAAATCAATTGAGGTGGAATTAAAATATTCTAACAGTAATTTTGCTGCTTGTTTTAATTAAGCAATCTATTTGAATGTATTTTGTAGTTCTCTTTTATATATAATGCTTTTGGGTTCCATTAATTTAGGAAGTTACAATGGAGGAAGAAAAGGAATAAGACTAAGCATTATGTGCACTATATTAACTAATCCAGTATGTTGCTCATTATCAATCGAAAGATTAGAATGATGACAAATTAACATTCTCCCATGAATTTTTATTCTCACTGCTTTAACTTTGGTCTTGCAAATTTCTAAAGGTGGAAAGAGCTAATTGGTTCTTCTACTTCCAAAATGTTATTTTTAAAGGCATATGAGATCAGAGGCATGAGATGCACTCCATATTAATACATTAAGTTATTCCTGAGATGCATGTACTTTTTTTTTTGAGAACTATGTTGCATTTTTAATTTGTGCAATGTATCTACATACTACTTAATTAAAAGCTTTGAATCTAATTCATTATTCCTTTTAAATGCAAAGCATCACCCACAAAAATATCAGGCAGATTTGTAAGGCACCAAGGTAATCTGACACAATGATTCAAATTACTGAATGTTCAGTTATAAGTGAACTAGCTAAATGCAGTTGATTCATTCATTCCAATGAACAGCAGAAAATTCAGCAAACACACTAATTATTTTAAAGTTTCTAGTTAGGAATGGACAGGTAACAGAAAATAACTACCCGAATCTAACCTTTTATGATATTCTTACTTTCTTGTTTTTTTTTTTGAATAATGCAAAGAACAAACCATTTCTTGAATTTGAAATGACATTTTGGACTTAAACCTTTTTTACTTGAGCTTTGGCTGAAGGGCGTCGATTGGTAAATAGGGAAAATGCATGTTCTGTTTTTCTTAGTATTTGATGCAAAGAACAGGAAATGTAATTGCCTTTTATTGTAAGTGGTATGAGGGTGAACAAATATCTATTTTCTTTTATCCATACAGGCACTATTCTCCACTAACGAACAAAATGACTTTTTTCTTTAGTATCAGCTCAATCAACATGTTGTTTAGTTTATGTAATTTATAATAATATGAAAGAGTGAGGATTCTGAATAACTATTTGGTTTGTCTGGCTGACCATATTATGAGTCAGTTGTTGGATTGTGCATGAACATCAAAAACAACAATTCCATTAGGCTCCCATATTAAGGTTTTCCTACTTTGCTGCATTTCATGTGATATTTATAAATGGTACAAATAGATGTAACAGAGATGAGTTTTGTTGATTTCAAGACTCTCCTGTCATGATTCCAACCGACTTCATGTATCACTGCTAACTGCATTGTGAAATAAGCTTGTTTTCACTTCTCAGTAAGTAAAAGATCTGCATATAAAATAAGGAAAGGAATGGGAGATTTGCTGACAGCTTCACATTATTTACCTGTTCTGTTGATAAAGAATGTTGGCCCAAATGAAGAGAGTATCCAAGACTGGGCTGAAAGGTGACGCTCGGACAAATGCTAAGCAATGACTATATCAAGTAGATGGGTACCTGGGTTTTCTCTTATTACCAACATCAGCGTTACTATCTTGGGATTCAATATTCCAGAAGCAATATAGCTGAATCAGGACAGAAACTGGATATTTTAGACTGAACTACTGCCCTTAGTTGGGACCCCAATATTGAGAGTGAGATCTGCAAACGCTGGAGATCAGAGTTGAGAGAATTCCTGATGAAGGGCTTTTGCCTGAAATGTCAATTCTCCTGCGCCTTGCATGTTGCCTGACCTTCTGTGCTTTTCCAGCACCACACTCTACCCCAATATTGCACAGCATGATATGAATGCATGATTTTTGATTGAAGATCAGTTAAGAGCAGTGGACTCTGGAAGCTGATAGCATTACCTCTCATTTTGTTAATTGAGGAGCTGCATCTTTTTTTCAGCTTGAGACAACTGCTTCCTTAAGATGAAGATTGCTTTCAGCATTTGGAAAATCATGCAATTTAGATGCTCACAGTCCCTCATAAGGCAAACTGTATGTCAGCCTGCTGTGGGAAAAATGGATAAATAGTGAAACAGCTGTGGATCTCATCCCTCCCCTGTCTGTTGCTGGGAGTTACCTATTTTACATGTCCATGTTATGGCTGCTACAGTGGACAAGTACCTCACTAATAATTTCCAGTCAGCAAAGAGTGGGCTTGATAAGCCCTTTTAAATGGCTCATGTAGCTATTTGCTGCTTTGGGCAAGTAGGTATTCCATCCAAGTTTAATTTCTTGGGGAAAAATGCCAGGCCAGAATTTTACTAGCAAACTGCACCAACAATTTGTGGGAAATGCCGTACTCGCCACTAGTGCTGATTTTAAATATCTCCGGAATTCTGTACCTCACCTCTTGACCCTCAAAAGGCAGAAAGAACCTATTGACTTTATATGTCTTTGTGTCAAAGATTCAGATGCCAGGCATTTCACTAGCATTGCTGTTCTATTAATGTAACCATATAAATGACATTTCCATAGCCTGTTGTAAATGAAACAACAATAATTCAGCAGAACAGGCAATAATGAAATTCTAGAAAATTTGTTCTTACCTACCACATTGTATCATTGATATATACAGTGTGCAGGCTATATAGGAAGTTTTAACAAGATTGCTTGAATAACATCTCTCCACCTTGCTGTGTTACCACTTTGAAGACTCTTCACCATTGTCAATGACATCTAGCATTGGGCTAAAGAAAGGTAATATTTTCATAGCCCTATCATTTTTTAAAAATTACTTTTGGTGTTTGTACTTGGCTTAGCCTCTCCCAAAATAGGCTTTGATCTTTTTGCCCATTGTGATTACTTAAGTCAAATACAAAATGTAAGTTTGAGCTTTTGTTGTATACCTTAATTTCCAGATTTCAGTGGAGCCATTTGATCAATTAACTCATGGACTATTTTTCTTTTAATTGTTATTGAATCACACAGTACAGCAGAAGTCTTATGGCCATAGAGTTTGTACTTCCTAACCAGCATTTTATACACTTCCAACATAATCTTGTTGTATTTTGTGCCTTAGCTGATAAAGGCAAGTATTGCGTATTTCTTCTTGACCACCAAGGTATCTGTCTTGCTACCTTCAGGTATCTGTGGTTAGGCACACCAGTATGTCCCAGGGTCCTAACATTGACAGTGTAATCCCTTGCCTCCTTAGCCTTCCCAAGTGCATTACCTCTTGCTTTTCTGGGTTCCATCTCATTTGTCACTGCTGTAACCAGCTGACCAATCTATTGATATCCTCGTGCAGTCTATGGTGATCTCCTCACTATTTACACCCTACCAGTTATTGTATCTCCTACATTTAAGTCCAAATCATTAATGTACACCATAAAGAGCAAGATTCCAGCGCCAAGCCTCACTGAAGCCATTATCTGGATTTATTGTAATTGATCTTGTTTGCCATGAGAACTTCCAATAAGCTGGTATGTTGACCATTCTTTCCCCTGACAAGGTAACAGTGTACTCATGCCTAGTTCAGATCCAGTCCATAATAATCTTTTAAAAGTACTCTGTGCCACTATCTGACTTAGCGTGTTAGATCAAGTGATGGGACTACCTGTCACTGCTGTGGTGTTGCTGTTTTTCTTATGAGGGCTGAATCAGCAGGACAGGTGGTTGGCATTAGAAGAGTAAAAGTAGACAAATGAAAGCTTGTGTTGAAGTTAGAAGCAAAAATAAGTTCCATGGTTATGCGATCAGCAAATTTACCCTCATGCCTGATGGCAGGATATGGGTGAGCTGCAAGTTAAGACACCGCATAAGGTAGGAACATATGGTTATTTTAATTTCAGTGATTGTTGGATGCTGTGGACCAGCCCCAGTGGAGAACCATCTCCTCTGTTAAGTTCAGTGTGTGCACATATCATTGAGCTTTGCTGGTTCTGGTCTAATCCCTTCAACTTTATGCTACCCTGTCCTACATGGAAGGAATGTCAATGATTGTGTTGCATGATATGCCTGCCACCACTGAATAGTTGAAGATGTGGAGAAGTCATGGGACTTGAGTGTGGTACAGACATTTATTGTGTTCAAGGTGCACTGGAGAATAAGAGACACTCTGACTAATGTGTGAGGTTGTTAGGTATCGTATGGTACTGATGCTAAATCCGAGGAGTTAAACATCAGGAATTGTCTACCCTGACCATGTGCTTCTAAACTCATGATCATCTCTCTTGGTCTTCTAGTCACATGAAATAAGTGTTTGAGCAAAACTTTTAGTTTACTTCAGCATAGAACAGATGAGAATGATTTTTGTGGTGCAGTGGTAGTATCCCTGTCTCTGGGTCACAAGTTTAGGGTTCAAGCCCCACCTACCTTGGAGGCATATCACTAACATTACTGAATAGGTTGATTAAACTAATTTAAGAAAATGGTGGTATATTTGGCATGTCACTGAACTGGTAATACAGAGGTTGAGGTTAATGGTCAAGGTTCCTATGTTAAAATCCCTATATAAAAACATAATCTTTTAACCACTCGACTGCTCTACCATTCAATCCAATCATGGCTGATCTCCTCTCAGCCTTAACTCCACTTTCCTGCTTTCCATAACCCTTCAATTCATTACTAATTAAAAATCTGTCTATCTCCTCCTTAGATTCTTCAAAGTCCCAGCATCCACCACACTCAGGGCTATGAATCTGTGACATTCAATTACCCTAATGAGAGATGCAGTTTTTCTTCATCTGTTTTAAATCTGTTACCCTTATTTAAAAAAAAACTATGACCTGTCATTTTCTCTTGCCCAAAAAAGGAAATATCCTTCCTACATCTATGTTGTTAATCCCCTAGAGAGTCTTGTATATCTCAATTAGATCTCTTAATTCTTCTAAACTATGAGTATAGGCCTGCACTGCTCAATTTATCTTCACAAGACAACCCCTTCACCTCTGGAATCAATCTAATTAATCTCCTCTGAACTGTCTCCAATGTCACTACATTCCTCCTCATGTATGGTGACCAAAACTGTACACAGTAATCCAGGTACAATGCCATTAATGTCTTGTACAATTGCAGTAACATTTTCCATTTTTATACTCTATATTCCATTAGCAATAAATGGCAGAATTCCAGATCCTTTTGCAGTGAAGCAATCTGAATCTTTTCTCCATTTAGATAATAAGTGGCCTTTCGATGCTGCTAACCAAAATTGATAACCTTACTAATCCAAGTTAAACTCCATCTGCCAAAGTTTGGTCCATTCACTTAAATTATACCCAGTTGTAAATTTCTTATTTATTTATTGCAGCTTAATTTCCTGTCCATAACAGCTAATGGAATTTAAAAATCAATTTGGGATTGCTCAGGGGTTAACACTGCTGCCTTGAGTACTAGGGACCTAGGTTCAATTCTAGCCTCTGGTAATTGTCTATGTGGAATTTGTACATTTCTTCTTGTGTCAGTGTGCATTTCCTCTGGGTGCTCCAGTTTCCTCCCAGAGTCCAAAGGTGTGCAAGTTAGGAGAATTGGCCAAGCTAAAATTGACTGTAGTGTGCAGGCTAGGTGCGTTGGCCATGACAAATGTAGGAATGATGTAGAGGGGTGGAATGCTCTTTGGATGGTCAGTGGTAAGTCGATGGGCCGAATGGCCTCTTTCTACTCTGTAGGGATTCTGATTCTAACAAATTCTAGGGTCTTGTGGTATACAGAGGAACCTCGATTATCCGAATACCAATTATCCGAAAATCTGATTTTCCGAAGGACATCTCGAGGTCCTGATAGAAGCATTACATCAAAGACGTGTTTCCAATAGTGATTGCGTCTTTTGTTTATAGTGATTTTAAACAGGCACGGTCTCCAAATGACTGACCTCCTGCCCTCTCTCTATCCCCATATTTTCCCTGGAGTGCTACAGAGTGGTGTACCCTAAGCCCCCCGCCCCCCCCCTTCCCCAGATAATCTTTCCAACATTGTCCTGTACAGGGCAAATGTGGAACCTGTCAAAACGTTGCAGTAAAAAGGTGTGTGTGTGTGTGTGCGCGCTATTTGGAGACTTACCCCACAAAGGTGGCAGCAGCAACAGAAGTCTGCCCCGGAGAGGGGCGGGGCAGGGGCTCACGTCCTCTGTGCAGTGCTGGATGGGGGTGGGGGGAGGAAAAAAGAGAGAGAGTCGGTGATGTTGGGGGCGGGGCTCACATGCTGTGTATGGCTGCAGTCTCCTGAATAAGGAGCAGACTTTTAAAACGCCGAGCCCCAGAGGTAGGGCATCTAATCGATTTTAACTGAATAATCGATTATCTGAATGAAATAGTGCCCGCCCATCTCATTTGGATAATCAAAGTTCCCCTGTAATGGCGCTGTCCAGACCTCTGGTCCAATAAGTTCAAGTTCCACCTGCCTCAAAGATGGGTTATAATCTGTCCAAAAGTATTGACTAAAAAACCTTGGATGGAAATACTGTCTTAATGGCTGAAAAATGTCTCTCTTGCTAGGTTCTGTAGTCTCGTTTCTCAAAATGGCCAGAATTCCAAGGGAGAACAAAGAAAACGCTAACAACAAAAAAGACAACACACTCTGGCTCTCCTTAAAGTATGGCAACATTGATGCAAAGAAACAGAAGGAGCTAGTTAAAATGGTGACATCCTAGATCACCAAGTTACACCACACGTCTGGTCCAAACACCTCATTGATGAGATGGAATAGCGGTAGACAAGCGGGCGGGGAAGGGGGGAGTGGGTTAAAGAAGCAAATCCTGCAGTCCAAGTCTCAATATCTCATGACAAATATGGCCAAAGATCTGCAGATCGAGAATCAGTTTGTTGAGTTATATGAAGGACCACAGCAGAAACTCACTCATCCTGAAATCAAGGGATAGCAATGAATGACATTAGCAGAATTTGCTTTGCTATACAATTCCACTGGTATATTTTGGAAAGCAGAATGAGGAAAAATAGCCAAAGTTGGCTTAGTGCATTTGAGGTTTATTAAGCATGCAGAAAAAGGGAACAACTGATGTTTGATCAATACTGTTTTTTTTTCCCTATAGTCTCCTCACCCTCTCAGATCTTATTATAAAAATATAAACTTATTCTTGTGCTTAAAAATATTCAGTGACTCTCTTCCTCAAGCTGGAATCAAAATTCCAAAGACCGGCAGCTCAACTTTCCTGGCTATTGGGTCGCAGTCATATAGCATGGAAGCAGAGCCTTCGGTCCAACCAGTTTAGGCCGACCATGTTCCCAAATTAAACTAGTCTCACCTGCCGACGCATGGCCCATATCCCTCCAAACCTTTCCTGTTTATGAATGTATCCAAATGTCTTTTAAATGTTGTAACTGTATCTGCATCCACAACATTTTTCTGGCCATTCATTCAACAGCGAATCATTCTCAATGGAAGGAAGTTGCCCCTCGTGTCCTTTTTAAACCTTTCTCCTCTCACCTTCAAAATATGCCCCCTAGTTTTGAACTCCCCCACGGTAGGGAAAAAGCCCTTGTCATTCAACTTATCTATGCCAATCATGATTTTAAAAATCTCTATAAGGTTACCTATCAACCTCCTATGCTCCAGTGAAAAATGACCAAACCTTTTCAACCTAATTTTATATCTCAAAGCCTCCATTGCCAGCAACATCCTAGTAAACCTTTTCTGAACCCTGTTCAGTTTAACAATATCCTTCCTACAACAGGGTGACTAGAATTGCACACAGAATTCAAGAGGAGGCATTTGGATACAGAAGGCTGGGGTGTGCGGGGGAAAAGGAAGATGCTTGGGCAACTGGATTGGTATAGAGCACAACTGTAGCTGCTGTCCAAGCGGGCAACCCTAGTCAGTTGGATTCTTTTTCAGCTTCACCTACTTGCTTAATATGTGCATGAAGCTTTGACAATCCTGTCTTTTGACAGGCAGGTTGGTAATGTATGCAGAGGCAAGATAAATGCAACCTGGATTACTGATGGCCTTTTCTTTATGGTTGATGAATGCAGAACCTCTGTGATTGAGAATGCACTGTAAGTTCTACGTGGACGTTACTTTCTTGTGACAAAGCAGACTGGCTGAAAGTGCATCTCTTTGTAGAGAAATGCTAGATGCCTTTCTGATAGGAGAAAATTGAAGTGAAATGAGCATGGAGTGGGTTACACAGTAGCAAAATCTGCTAGTTGTAGTGATTTGAGTGCCCCCTGTCCTCCGCAGGGGCTCAGGTTTCTTACTCTTTTGTTTGTAAACAAGTGGGGTCCTAGATAATCTTTATGTGCATCTGTGCTCTGAGATTCCCCTTCTCCCCTCTTCTCCCCCCCCCCCCCGCTAAGATTTCAAGGATCAATTCTAAAGCACTCTGTTGCCATTAACAGAATTCCCCTAACTGAGAGACAAGGGCATTTCAACACAAGTCTGGTACCAATTATGCAACTTGACCAATGTGCACGTGGGACTGTGGAATTGAGAAGATGAACAATGCTGGGTATAGAACGCTGAGTTATACTGTTAGTGTGGCTACTGTGTGATTAATTCTGCTTACATATTGGGAAATGGTGCAAGGTATCTTGGAGACCTTTAAGATTGCACCACTGGTTCCAGCAAGATCTCATGATCTCCAGACAGGCCACCTTTAACAGTGTCCTTGTTACTCAGTGCTGACTGTGGTCCCAACCATTTCTCTGTATGTAGCAAGGACGTCAACTAAGAAATGATTCGAAGAAGAACAGATATCTGTAGATTAACACCAGCTGTACCACTGACCCAGAAAGCACCCATTATTTTCTTGACATCCTTGATCAGACTCTTTTGGATAGTATCGTACAAAACCAGATTGCAGTGTCAGAGTGATATCATCTGCATAAAGCCATCTAAAATATTAATTGCTGTTAGTTGATAATCAAACAAGGAGAGTTAGATGTACTTGTTTTTTTTCTAAAGTTCCAAAGGACATTTTGGAACATTTACCTAAATAAATTAGTTTCACAGAAGTACATAGAACATAGAACATAGAAGAATACAGCGCAGTACAGGCCCTTTGGCTCTTGATGTTGCGCCGATCCAAGCCCACCTAACCTACACTAGCCC
>NC_057739.1:33136104-33194285 GCF_004010195.1 Chiloscyllium plagiosum | reverse complement strand
CCACCGTGCCCAGAAAGAACCCCAGTTATCCAAAAGCCGGATTCCCTCCCTCCTGCACCATCCCTGTAGCCACGCATTTAACTGTTCTCTCTCCCTATTCCTCGACTCTCTATCACGTGGCACGGGTAACAAATCAGAGACAACAACTCTGTTCGTTCTAACTTTGAGCTTCCAACCTAGCTCCCTGAAAGCCTGTCTAACATCCTCAGCCCTCTTCCTACCTATGTTGTTGTTGCCAATGTGGACCACGACTTCGGGTTGCTCCCCCTCCCCCTCCAGGACCCGGGAAACACGATCAGAGACATCACGTACCTTTGCACCTGGGAGGCAACATACCAAATGTGAGTCTCTCTCGTTCCCACAAAACCGCCTATCTGTGCCGCGAACTATCGAGTCCCCAATTACTATTGCTCTGCTCTTCTTCACCCTTCCCTTCTGAGTAACGGGGACAGGCTCCGTGCCAGAGGCCTGAACCCCAATGCTCACCCCTGGTAAGTCGTCCTCCCCACAAGTATCCAAAACGGTATACTTGTTCTTGTGGGGAGCGGCCGCAGGGGGTCCCTGCACTGGCTGCTTCCTCCCAGTCCCCCTCACTGTCACCCATTTATCTGCCATCTTTGGAGTTACTACTTCCCTAAAGCCCCGATCTATGACCCCCTCTGCCTCCTGAATGATCCTATGTTCATCCAACTCCAGCTCCAGTTCCCTAACACGGTCTTGGAGGAGCTGGAGATGGGTGCACTTCCTGCAAGTGTAATCAGCAGGGACGCCCATGGCATCCCTCACCTCAAACATGTTACAAGAGGAACATTGCACTCCCTTCACTGCCATCCCTCTGAAAGTAACCTTTTTTTAAAAAAACAAAAATTGGGTCTAAAGAATAGAACAAGCAAAATGCAGCACTTACCTACTTACCACAACGGGTCTTATTATTAGGTTAGAGGAGGAGGGAGGCACCTCTGTAGTGCCTCGGGTTCTTCTGCGCGCTTTTATAGGGAAAAAACCTACCCGGCTGCCCCTCTGGTCTTCGTTACTTCCCCCTGCTGCTTCCACTCTTTCTGTGAAGAGAAAAAAAAAACACCGCTGCCCACTACCAGTAAGTAATTTTAAAACAAACTGTCTCACCTTAGCTGTAGCCTTCCGGGTTCCTTTACACTCTGCTGCTGCTCACACTCAGAATGACCGTTGGCGTCGAAGGTTGAGTATTTATACTCACTGCTTTCTTTCCCGGCTGCCCCTCTAGTCTTCGTCACTTCCCCCTGCTGCTCCCGCTCTTTCTGTGAAGAGAGAAAAAAAACACCGGTGCCCGCTACCGGTAAGTAATTTTAAAACAAACTGTCTCACCTTAGCTGTAGCCTAGCGGGTTCCTTTACACTCTGCTGCTGCTCGCACTCAGAAGTAGAAGAGTGATTGTAGAAACAATATTTATTCTGCAGCATTCCTGATGGGCAGAGTAAGTACGTTATGGCAATTTTGTTTCCTTTTGACATTGGAACAGAAGATTCAAAAGTTAGTTCAGGAGAATCTGGATTTCCACTTGGAAGGTAGAGCAGTTTCTCCAAGCAGGAGAATATGCCACCTTGGTCGTGTTGATCCAGTGGTTTTGATCTGTCATCTTAGGGAAGCAGTATTATATGAATCCTGCACTGGTCATTGGGATGTCTGGTCCTGATTGCATTGTGACATTGAAGCAAAGCAATAGCAAAAGGGTGACTTAAAATTCAGACTTTTTATATATCATTTTTCAAGCAATGTTTCGTTCTGGGATCAGGCTTGTCTGATCAGCTGGGATTATATTTAATAAAACTTCAGTGATTTGAACATGCAGTCAATTGCGCTGTTACAGAAAAAGAAGTCATTGTCATATTAATATTTATTTTTAAATCCAACTAACAATATTTTAGTGTTTCATTGACACCTGGACAACTGTCAGTTCTAATGTGTGTAATTATGTGGATAATCATTTTATAAATGATGAAAATGTTATTATTTATTTAGGATATGATATCGTAAATTGCAGGTTTTGAATCTGTGGCTATATTCCCGAAATATAATGAGGTACTTTGATTAACATTCCCTCCGTATTATGTGATATGGATTTGCCTCTGCTCTGAGAACACTATTTAAGTATGAATATTTGCATCACCATAGCCCTTCTCCCTTTATGTAGGGAATGGATAGTGTTAAATTAAAGATCAGGATTAGTAGATGATTCCATTCTTCCCTTTGTACAAAATAAGCATAGCTGATGACTTTTGATTGTTCTGATAAATGAACAAATTGACAATTATGGTCAGCTGTTGTTGTCTTGTGTTGAACGCAATCTTTACAGAGTAACAGGAAATGGAAGATCCCGAATCAGCTAACATGGCTGATTGGGGTCAAGCTAGGATTTGTTTTACACTTGACATATTATTGTAATTGATAGGATGATTAGTCTTTGCAGCTGCCAAGGATTTAACAGTTAGAATTCTGTCTGACATTAGATTCTAGGTTATTGAGAAAGGTTTCGTCAGAATGAGTACTGGTTTTATGGTCTGTGAAATGAATTTAAGCACTTGATATTACCATTTGAATATTTTATTATCAGAAGTGACTGAAAAAAATTACATCTTATCTTTGAGACTTTAATTATTTATCAAACTAAAGATAGTCTCTCCTCAATGTACAGGTGGCCAACTTTGTGTATGAAAATACTCTACCACAAAGCCAAAATTCACTGTGAATTGCTCCTTAAATCTTCCATGTTAGATTTTCTGGCTGAATTGTCTTTTCTCCAATTAATCTGCTTTGCTAATTGCAAGAGTAGTTTAATGGTAGCAATTGTGCCAACTCTCTAATACCTTCAGTCATTCAGGGACAATGAATGTCAGCAGACTACTTAACTTTGATCATAATCTTTTCCTCTCTTCCTTTTGGGATGGTGAAGTGAATTAAATGTTTTGCCAAATGTTCTGGTTAAGGCCAGCATACTCTATGTTGATGAACAGTTGCGATAAAGATGAATAATATACTATTTTCTTTTGGGATTTGGATTTTAAAATAGAAGTGAAATAGATGTGAAGTTTCATTTCTGTGAAGGGAGTTATTTTTTAAAGAGGCCAGAAGTTATTTGAAAAAAACACCATTTCTAAGAAGACACATGATTTGAAGTGTCCAGCAGGATACCTGCGGTGCTAATTGATAAAAAATACAACCTTGTAAATACTTCATGCCCTACAGAAAAGCAGGCCATGGGTCATGAGTTTAGTGCAGAAGAACACATTTAATCTAGTTTTTAACATCTCCAAGCTGTGAAGATTTATGTTTTCAGTTTCAAGCTGTCTGAACTGACGGGTTTCAGCCATCAGAATGGAAAACGAATCCAGGTCATCTGAGCTGGAAAGAATGCTTCAGGCCAAAACTATAAAGTGTTGGCTAAGTAAGAAATTTTAAATAAGGTGGGAGCAAACCTTCACAGGGATTGAGTATTGAAAAGGATATTGCTCGGATAAAGGTGAAAACTTTGATTTTAGATCATCTTGAATTTTTAAAATATTTCTTATTAGATTTTTTTCCTTGGTGAGTAAAATTGCTTTTTGTTGAAGAACAATGGTTGCCTTATGTGATTGTGTTCAGTGGCTAGCCATGTAGTAGGTAACTTCAAAAATTAAACTTGTGATCCATCAATCCAGGTTTCACCTCTGCGACCTGACATCCAGTATTACCATCAGCTAGTAAAACTGGAGAACTGTCAAGGTCTTTGTGAATCAATGGCATGGCAAATGGCATATTGTGGTAAGCATCTAAGAGTTTTGAGGGTTCAATGCCAGTTATTTTAATTCTCTACTGTATGTGATTGTACTGTATATGAACATGCTGTAGGAAATGTTCCAAAAGATCAGGACTCAGTTTAAAAATTTATGATAATGATAACAATGGTTTAATTTTTTTTGTATATTTGTACCAACTAATGCTGATGTCAAAGGATTTCAATTATAGGTATTGCAAGGCAATTTAATGTAACAATCAAGAGAAAATCATCAGTCATTAACTTTGTATCTGCATAGCGTAAATTTATTTCCAGAAGTGCTACAATTATGCCATTTTAAAAGGCATTTGGATGGGTATATTAGTAGAAAGGGTTTAGAAAGATATGAGCTAAGCGCTGGCAAATGGGACTAGATTAATTTAAGATATCTGGTTGCCTTGGGCGAGTTGGACCGAAGGGTCTGTTTCCTGCTGTGCATCTCTATGACAATGTTTTTAAGTGTGGAAACACAAATCTCTCAATATCATGAATAAAGAAGGCAAAATAAAGGTGATTATAATTCTATACTATTCAAAGATATTAATTTTACTATAAATAATGCCAGTTGGTGCACATATGTAGGTTTCAGCAGCATCTTGTAAAAGTTACACAAACCAATTTTTAACTAATGCTAGAATTATTGTCAATTTTATTCTATTTTGCATTTTCTTTCCAACTTTAATTTTTATTTTGAAGTAATTTAGAGTGTTCTTCCTCACAAATTCTGTCTTCCTTTAACATCCTCATTATTTGAGGATTTCTGTGCCACAGTACCACTCTGGCAAGACCTCAGGAACTACCTCACTCAGTATGCATGTTGGACCTGCAATGTTGGTGCTCTCTGCACTACCAATTGAGCTAACTAGCTTCTGCCTTCTTGAGAATTACTTTAATGTTGATTGTGCATCTCACTAGAATAGGAGCCCACAATAAAATTTGGAAGTTTTATTGTGAAAATGATATCAAGTTTGTGATAATACTACTGACTATAAAGAACAATGTAAGAATACTAGGCTGTGGAATCTAATACACTTATTGCCTGATACTATTGCAAAAATACTTTATAAAAATAAGTTTAGATTAGATTAGATTACTTACAGTGTGGAAACAGGCCCTTCGGCCCAACAAGTCCACACCGACCCGCCGAAGCATAACCCACCCATTCCCCTACATTTACCCCTTTACCTAACACTACGGGCAATTTAGCATGGCCAATTCACCTGACCTGCACATCTTTGGACTGTGGGAGGAAACCGGAGCACCTGGAGGAAACCCACGCAGACACTGGGAGAACGTGCAAACTCCACACAGTCAGTCGCCTGAGTCGGGAATTGAACCCAGGTCTCTGGCGCTACTGAATATGTTCCAAGGGAGTTTTAATCTTGTATCACCTGTCTAGGTATTAATTTTGCACATGTATTGAGTGAACTAGTTAGCTATCCCTGTTTTTGTGAAATATTTTGTAACGAGGTTAGACATGTAGGCAGCCCAATAAACATGAAGTGAGGATTCTTTGTTCCACTGGCGTCAAGTCATTACAAATATGAAGGTTAAACAAGGAAGATGCAGTATTTACATAGAATTGATCCTGTGGTTGAGGAAATTCTTTGTCTGATCCTTCACCTGTCTGTGGGAGGTCTGGTGAGAGGCAACAATTGCACTTGATAGGATTCTTGTCTGAAGGCGGTGGTTGTTGAGATCACTTTCATTTTATTTTTTGAATTAAGGAAAATCGATTGTTATCATATTACTGTTTGAGAGTTTGTAGTTTAAAATTTGGCTTTTTTTTTACATAGCACTTTGCATTACAGTCAATGATATACTTGTAGATTGGGACATCCTGAAGTCATGAAAGTGCTATATAAATGCAAATTATTTATATAGTGTAAAATGAAGAACAATTCATGTTCCCTCACCAAGATCTAGTGAATAACTGAAACACAATGGTTTTGAACTGTCCAAAAGCTAAATACTACAGATGATGGAAACCTAAATAAAAACAGAAAATGCTCAAAATACACAATAAGTCTGTATTTCCATCATTTTGTGTTTATTGTATTTTGACTCCTAACCATTTTTATGTTTTTCCCTAAAAATACACTTGATGTGCACTTTGTGGAAGTACACTATGGAAAGTTGAAACTGTGTTTTTATTTTGGTTATTTTAACACAGGATGTGGCTCTCTGTGGCACTTTGCTTTATTTCTAACTCACATTTGCAATGCACATTTACTGTTCATGTCAAAATAACCTCTGCAGCATACCATTCAAGAAATTATACACAGGTTCCAACCCAATGAAGGGAGGGTACAGTTGGTTGTTGAACAACCTTCTTCCCGCTTCCTTGTTTTAAATTTCTGTTTTAGTGATTTTGAGGCCAAGGCTTGGAACATGGCTTCATGTCATCACAGTAATGATGATCAAAATTCCTTTGACTTCCAACACCTCTTCAATTAACAAAAGAAAATAAGTTATTGATGGAAATACTGCTATGCTGCATTCTCCTTTAAGCTTGTTTATTTTTAACTGCCCACAAATATCATCAGAAAGCCTAATTTTTCAATCTGTAGAAATGTAGCGTTTCTCTGTTTAAAGTCAAATTATCATTGAAATTTGATTTACCTTGTTTTCCTTTTGTTCTTTGTGATAACACCTGGTCATTGTCCTTTCACCTCTGCTTAGCTAGTAAATAGTGAGAGACAGCTGATGTGAATTAATGGAGGTGATACTGTACACTCTGAAATTTCTTCTAAACCTTATTATAGTTTTTACTGAAGTGAAAACCAATATAGACTTCATAATAAATAATTACTTTTTTTGTCAGGTCAATGTTCCTTCATAAAGATGAAAATTGCATTCTGTGTTTCAGATGTGAGAGGTCCACTCACACACAGGATATCATGTGGAAAATTACATCATGGACATGCAATATGGAACACCAAATTTTGTGTTGTCACGGATGGCCAGTTGCTATTGCTGGACAAAGAAGAGGTATGTGGAAAATTACTTATTTTAAAAAAAAAGATGATGTGATATTGTGAATGTAACAATATAATCCCTATAGTGTGGGAACAGGCCATTTGGCCCAACAAGTCCACACTGACCCTCTGAAGAGTGTCCCACCCAGACCAATTTCCTTACCCTATTACTTTACATATCCCCTGACTAATGCACCTAACTTACACAACCCTGGACACTATGGGCAATTTAGCATAGGTACTTCACCTAATCTGCACCTTTGGACTGTGGGAGGAAAATGGAGCATCCAGAGGAAATCCACACAGACAGAGGGAGAATGTGCAAACTCCACACAGAGTTGCCCAAGGCTGCAATCGAACTGGGGCCTCTGGTGCTGTGAGGCAGCAGTGCTAATCACTGAACCACCATGCAGCCCCCTTTCTATCAACTTCGCTTTGGTCTTTTGGCCCTCTTATATGAAGACAGATGTTTTGGTGACAGCAGGAGTGCAACAAAGGTTTACCAGACAGATTCCTGGGATGGCAGGACTGATGTAGGGGGAGAGACTGGATTGGTTGGGATTATATTCACTAGAGTTTAGAAGAATGAGGGATGATCTCATAGAAAACTATAACATTCAAATAGGAATAGACATGGTGAATATAGAAAAGATATTCCTAATGACTAGGGAATCTAAGGATACAGGGTAGGCCATTTAGGACTGAGACGAGGAGAAACTTCTTCGTCCAAAGTGTGATCTGCCTGCGAAATTCTCTGCCGCAGAAAACGGTTGAAATGAAAACATTGACTATTTTCAAGAAGCGTTTAGATATAGTTTTTGGGACTATAGTGATCAAAGGGTACAGGGAAGTGGGGACAGGGTATTGAATTTGATGATCAGTCGTGATTATATTGAATGGCAGAGCATAGGGCTAAATGGCCTACTCTTCTTATTTTCTGTGTTTTTTAATATTCCTTTTTTTTTAAAAGACCACCCCTCTTATTTTCCTATACTTTTGATGTGGACTGAAATGGGAAAAGGATTTTTTTTAAAAGCAGAGGATTGTGGAAAGGAATACTGTACTTTTAAAAAATAATTTACAAAGTAATTTTAAATCATGTGTACATTGCTGCTTGTTAAAACAGCCATGGAGAATGTGTATATGTATGCATGTATGTACATCCATCTGTAGGACGTGTATAAAATGAGATTCAGCTGGCAACAAGTAGTTGGTTTGTATTGTGGAGTCCTGACATGTTGTATCTGACCAAGGCTGTCAGTCTAACAACAATGTGATCAGCTCCTGGGGAGCTGAAAGTCTTGTGGCATGAGTGATACTCGCAGAAGTCTTTGCACCTCTGAAAGGGTAGGTGGTCTTTTCTCTCCAGTAAAATAGCTAAAGTGTGAAGAAAGCCAGTTTATTATCAATCACCAACCTCTGTTAGCTGTGGTTTTAAACAGTAACTAAGAGACTTCGCAATTGGTATTCTAATCACCTGTGCTTCCTTCGAGAAGAGCACTTTGAAAAACAATTAGTCCTGGAAAGCAAAAGGATCATCTCAGTGAATCCTGTGGACTGGGGCCATTGAATTACTTTCTCAGTTTTACCTCTTCACCTATAGTTCATGTCTTTTTCTTGTGTGTGTGTGTGTGTATGTATATATATATAAAAGGAGGTTACAGTTTAACAAGTATAATTATGTGTCAACACTTCATGGTTGTTTACTGTAGATAGGTTCTATTTATCTTTACTAAAAAACTGGCCTTATTTTCTATTGGCCTTTGTCTATCTGACAGGATGATTGGGGACTTAGTATACTTTGAACTTCTTGACATTTGTGATGATTCTGGGAGTAGTGGGGCTTGGTTTTGAGTATGCTACCCCAGTGAGGTGAGTGCTTCAAATAGTAAACTGAGCATTCTGCAGGTCAGGGGTTTCCAGACACCATCGTTATTCTCAGCTGAATTAGTTGATCTTAGTGAGAACATGGGTTGGCTTGCACTGATTTTTTTGTCCTCAGGTCAAGGAGATAAATCATGCTTCCTGTAATCCTTCTTGAAAATTATATATATATTGATGTTGCAAGAGAATAAATTCTCAATGTTCTGAGTTTTGCTGCTATACTCAGACAAAATGCAAGACCTGTTTGACCTCTTTCGTATTATCACTTCCTATTCTAAGACTTGCTGCACGACTTGCTGCACATCTTGCACTTGCTTACTTGTTAAATAGCTGAATCTGACAGTGAGTAATGACTGTGAATGAAGGAGGACCACTGAAAAGCTGATTAGCAGAGTATTTGGATTTGAAAGTTGCAATTTGTCATGGATCTCAGACCTTAGAAGGGGTAGTTGAGCCCAGATCTCTGGAAAGCCTGCAAGCAAAGAGAGATCTCTCTCTCCTTCATTCTGAGTGGAACAGAGAGTATTTGTCTCTGGAAACAACGCTTAACTCGAGTGAACACCTAAGTTCAACTGATCAGCTATTAAATTGAGGGTCTGCTATTGCTCTGCAGTTGAAAACTTTTCATATAATTGTCAAAGGTCAAACAACTGTGTGGAGAAAGTCAATTAATTCTCCTCTTGGCTTGGACTCTTCATCTACAGAATTTGTTCCTTTTTTTGTCTATGCTTTCTACTTGTGATATTTTTGCAGAGCTGTCTGTCCTAATTATGAACTAATATGTACGTATTTGAGGGGATATAGTTTCAGTTTGCAAAGCAATGGTTAGTAATCTGTTTTGCTGCTTGTTAAAGGATAAAATTGGTAAAGCCCAGCGTGAGTTTCTTTTATCCTAGATAGCAGTCAAAGTGAGGCAATTTAACCGATTTGAGAATTCATTTATTCATTTATGCACGATGACAGCTTGTAGAATAGTGGAGTTTGATTACCCGTCCATTCCTTCCACTAGGGTCACAGTGTATTTCTGGCCAAACTCCCAGCTTCCATCCTGTATAAATTTGGCATCCAGACATTCCAAATCCCGACTCTCAGCAAGTCTAAGTAATTAATCACTCCTGTATTCACTAACCTTCACTGCCTCCTGGTTAAAAAACATTTTTTTTTATTTGAGAAGTTCTCCTGTTTGCAAACCCTTTCATGGCCTTTACCCTCTGTCTTTGCAACCTCCTCTGGTATTATGAATCTCTATCCTATACACATTCCATTGATTTTAGCTGTTTATATATCCCCTAATTGCTATGTTACTGGCTGTGACTTTCCCTGTCCTAAACATCTCTGCCTCTCTACTTATCTTTCCTCTTTTAAAATCCTCTTCTTCTTTTAAGTTTTCTTTAATCAAGTTTTTGTTCTTCTCCTCTGTTAGCCCTTCTATATGGTGTCAGATTTTATTTGATTTCTTTCTTGAGCAACACTTTACGATGCTTTATTATGGTAAATATTTTTAATGAATGCATAGTTTAAATTAACATGTTGTTTGTTGTACATTTTAGATAGTACTATGACTCCTATTTTAAGCAGGAGAATCGAAGTTTTGGGCCCAAAACGTCGATTCTCCTGCTCCTCGGATGCTGCCTGGCCTGCTGTGCTTTCCCAGCACCACACTTTCTCCTCTTAAGCAACCAATAATGCTTAATTTTTATCCTTTATTTTGAAGTTCTGAATTTTTGTTCAGGAAATACACTGTGCACTTACTTTTGTTTACTTGCCAAATGGATCATTTTAGAAGCAAAATGCCATCCCCAGTGGCATTGATTTTGAATTTTAGCTTATCTAAATTAACATGATTAAATTTTGTAAAATGGCTAATTTGAGTAGTGTCAAAAAATGCTAGATTTGTGGCACAAACGTTTGATTGTTTTTTGTTGGAAGTATTTTGCATGAAATTAGAAGCATTGTTCTGAACTGAAACAGGCCATTCAAGTTGATGCCAGTAATTATGCTTCACATATGTATCGTCCCACCCCTCGTTATTCCCTGAATACATAACATGCTCGAGAGTGTGTTGTTGGAAAACCATTCCTGATAAAGGGCTCCGGCCTGAAACGTTGATTCATCTGCTTGAATGCTGCCTGACCTCCTGTGCTTTTCCAGCAACATGCTCTTGACTCTGATCTCCAGCATCTGCAGACCTCACTTTCTCCTACATAACATGCTGTTTGAATCAGTGACTGCTTATGGAGTGAGTTATGTATTCTAACCACTATCTTGACAAAGATATTTCTCCAGAATTCCTGATTAGATTTATTAATGATAGGTGCCATAATTATCAGACTAAGTTTTGGCCCAGAATGAAAATATCTCTGTCCGTCCTTACTTTTGTTGAAGAAAATGTAATTCAGACTTTGGTTGATAATTGACCAGATGACAAAACAAGCTCTGGGACTTTAAGGTGTTTATTAAATGACTAAACACAATACATTTTCCAGCAACTTGAACAAACCATCATACAGCATTCCCTTTTTTATTTTTTTTAACACAACTGAAAGTGCACCACTAGGTTTAATTTGTATTGCCATTCAAGACATTATGTTCTCCTGGGACACGCCCAGAGTAGTTAATTATATGCTAAGGATTTACTTCTGTACATTTCCCTTTGAGACCAGGAACTACTATATCTCAGAAATTTTAATTTCATGTCTGCATGATGACATAGATTGGGACAGAGTTAACAGAGCTATGACACCACTTTAACAATGGTATTAGTACAATAGAGAGAGATGCCCCCAGGTCAGGAAATCAGAAGTGAATTAGATAGAGATGAGAAATTGTGAGGGTAGGAAATTACTTGGGGTGTGGGTGGTGGTGGCATAGTATACGGCCCATTACAGAAACCACATGATGGATGGAGTATGAAGGAAGAAATAATAGAAACTTTTCAGAAAGGTATCGTGACAGTCTTAAGGATCTTAATCTACATACACGTTGGGAAAAATCAGATGGAGCAGGAGCAGACCTTTCAGTCCTTTGAGCCTGCTACATCATTCAATATTATTGTGGCAGATCATTCAACTCTGTATCATGTTCCAACTTTCTCCCTGATCTCTTTGATTCTGTTAACCCTAACATCTAAGTCCTTCTTGAAAACACTTCAATATTTTGGCCTCAACTGCTTTCTCTGGTAGAGAATTCTAAAGTCATACAGCATGGAAATAGACCCTTCAGTCTAACCAGTCCATGCTGAACATAATCCCAAACTAAACTAGTCCCACCAGTCTGCTCCTGGCCCATTTCCCTCTAAACCTTTCCTATTCATGTACTTATTCAAATGGTCTTTTAAATGTTATAATTGTACCCATATTCAACACTTCCTCAAGAAGTTCATTTCACACATGAGCCACCCTCTGCTTTAAAAAAAACCCTTAGGCTTGTTTCTTGCCTAAATGATCTACACTGTATTTTTAAACCGTAACCCCTAGTTCTGGACTCCCCAGTCATGGGATTATCTTTCATATATTTGCCTCTTAGAATTTTATAGATTTCTATGAGACCCTCTTTCTAAACTCCAGAGAACATAGTCCTAATTGGTTCAGTCTCTCTTCATATGTCAGTCCTGTTATTCCAGTATCAACCTGGAATAAATTGCACTCCCTCCATAGCCAGACATTCTTCAGTAGATGAAGAGACTAAAGCTGCATGCGATAATTCAGGTGTTGTCTCACCAAGACCCTGTACAACTGCAGCAAGATGTCCAACTCCTTAATCGAATCCTCTCTGTCTATGAAGTCCAATATGCCATTTGCCACCTTCAGTGCCTATTGCGCCAGCATGTTTACTTTTACAAAGATAAGGTGCACAAAGATAATCTACGTCTAATTGCATCCTCCCTTTCCAAACCTGTCACCCTCCACCTTCTCCAAACTTTCATTTCCCCAGCCCCCAACACGTCAACTTCACCATGGACATTCAGTCTTTCTAAACTTGTATCCTCCCATGAGGAGGGCCAAAAAGTCCTCTGTTTCTTCTTCCTCCACAGTCCCAAAAGTCCCCCTCCACCAACAGACTCATGTGCTTGGTGGAACTGATCCTCACCCTCAGCAATCTTTCCTTTGACTCCTCCCATTTCCTACAAACCAGAGGGGTGGCTATGGGCACATGCATGGGTCTGTACGTAGGATACGAGGAATAGTCCCTCTTCCGCAGCTACACTGGCGTCATCCATCACCTCTTCAGTATATTGATGACTGTATTGGCACTGTCTCCCACAAGGAGCTCGAACACATCATCAACTTCAACACTTTGCACCATCTCTGACATCTCCCTCCCATTCCTGGACCTCTGTGTCCATCTTGTAACTGACTTAGCACTGATATCCATTTTAAACTCACTAACTCCCACTGCTTCCTCAACTACACTTCTGCTCATCCACCCTGCTGCAAAAATGCAATCCCATATTCCCAATTTCAGACACATCTGTTGCCAAGATTAGGGATTCCACTTCAGGATATCCCAGATATCTTCCTACTTCCAGGATCGAAATTCCCCCTTTCTCTTGATTAATAATGCCCTCAACTGCATCTCCTTCATTTCCTGCCCCTTTGTCCTCAGTTCTCCTCCCCCAACAACAATAAGGATAGAATTCCCTGGTCCTTGCATACCACCTCACCAATTTTCAAATCGAGTACACCATCCTCCACCATTTTCGCCACCTGCAATCAGACCCACCATCAAAATGATATTTCCTTCCCTACTGCTATCTGCTTTCCATAGGCATCATTCACTCTGTGACTCCCTCGTCAGTTCCACACTCCCCATCAACCTCTCCTCCACACCTGACACCTTTCCCTGCAACTGCAAGAAGTGCAACACTTACCCCTACACCTCCTCTCTCACCTCCGTCTAAGGCCCCAAACAATCATTCCAAATCCAGCAGAGAGTCACCTGCACTTCTTCTAACCTGGTTTATTGCATCTGTTGCTCCTGATGTGGTCTCCTCTACATTGGAGAGACCGACTGGATTCTGGGTAATCCAAGATGGAGGATGAGAAAAACTTCTGGCTGTAGCAGCTGCTCCTTTTGAGGTATTTTAGGTGTGGGAGGTGATTTTCTCAAATTCCATGAGCAGCAATTACTGTTTTATATGCGGTGGCATTTTTTTGTAACTTTGGAGAAAAAAAAGTAAAAACTACAGCACTTTTAAAAGGGAGAAGTACAGACAATGGAAGCACATGGTGAGGTCAGTGCAGGAGAGAGAGAGAGAGAGAGAAAGAAACCCACACTGCTAAATGACACAGTAGTGTACCTGCGCAGTTGCTGCCTTTGTTGTCGAATTCATGTATCGCTGACATCAGAGTGCGCCTAGGAAAATTAAAAAAACAACTGATCTTGGAGGAACCTGTTTGGGAGTGGTCACAGTACAAAACAGAAGTGCATTTTAAGCGTGACCTTACAATAAGTCTCTAGTAGTGAGTAGAGTGGGTTCTTGATTACATGTTTAATTGAGCTATGTCTCTTGATTAAATATAAGCCATAAGTATTAATTTAACCTGGAGCAGTGTTTTGTAGAGGAATAAGACAGTGGTATTTTCTGGGTCTGTAGATTTGGAAGGAGCAAAAATGCCCTTTAGCAGAGTGATATGCTCTTCTTGTCGGATGTGGGAGTTTAGGAAGAGTTTACGGGTTACTGAAGATTTATATCTGCAA
The DNA here is from genome assembly GCF_004010195.1 of Chiloscyllium plagiosum. Classification (NCBI taxonomy): domain Eukaryota; kingdom Metazoa; phylum Chordata; class Chondrichthyes; order Orectolobiformes; family Hemiscylliidae; genus Chiloscyllium; species Chiloscyllium plagiosum. Next base: position 33,179,933 of record NC_057739.1, on the reverse strand, counting down.
TAAATGCCGGTGGTTGCGAATCCTATCAGATAGAATGGATCGGTTGGAGAGGCAGTTAGAGGCAATGAGGAATTTACAAGAGCAATGGGATGTGATAGATGGCAGTTATAGGAAGGCGGGTGGGGGGGGAGTCTCTGATACAGTCACATAGATGGGTTAACTTCAGGAAAGGTAAGAGAGGTAGGCAGGTAGTGCAGGAGTCTTCTATGGCTATCCCCATTTCAAACAAATGTGCTGTTTTGGAAAATATAGGGGGTGGTGGATTCTCAGGGGAACGTAGCATGAACAGCCAGGTTTCTGGTATTGAGACTGGCTGTAATGTAATGAGGGGTACATCTGATTCCAAGCAATCAAATGTGTTAGGGGCCTCTCTAGTCTGTGGTACAGACAAACATTTCTGCGGCCAGCAGCGAAATATCAGAATGGTGTGTTGCTTCCCTGGTGCCAGGATCAAAGATGTCTCAGAGAGGGTGCAGAATGTTCTCAAGGGGGAGAGGGGCCAGCAGGAGGTCATTGTACACATTGGAACCAATGACATAGGAAGGGAAAAGGTTATGATTCTGAAGAGTGAATATAGAGAGTTAGGCAGGAATTTAAAAAGGAGGTCCTCGAGAGTAGTAATATCTGGATTACTCCCGGTGTTATGAGGTAGTGAGGGCAGAAATAGGAGAGGAGGAGCTGGTATATGTGAGAAGGATTCAAATTTTTAATCATTGGAATCTCTTTTGGGGTAGACATAACTTGTACAAGAAGGACAGATTACACCTAAATTGGAAGGGGAATAATATACTGGCAGGGAGATTTGCTAGAGCTGCTCAGGAGAATTTAAACTAGTAAGGTGGGGCATGCGACCCAGGGAGATAGTGAGGAAAGAGATCAATCTAACACTGGTACAGTTGAGAACAGAAGCGAGTCAAACAACCAGGGCAGGCAGGGACAAAACAGAGAACAAGGTAGTACTCAACTTGTTTAAGTTGCACTGAAGCATCTTTGTGTTTTACACCCATGTCTTTCCCTTATCGAAACCATTAATATATTTTGTGAAAAGCTGATGTTCAAGCTCTGATCCGTATGGCACCCATATGTCACTGCCTGCCACTCATGGGAAAAAAACACCTATTTATGCCTATTCTTTGACTTCTGCCAACCAGTTCTATTCATGCCAGTACACTATTCCAAAATCCATTTGCTTTACCTTTATATGCTAATCTCACATGTGGGACCTTATGTATACCCTTTGAAAGTCCAAATAATCATATCCACTGCCTCTGTCTTATCCTCTCAAAATTTCAGTTTATTTGTCAAGAATTTAATTTCCCTTTCTTACACAGTACGTTCTGATATAACACAATATGTTCTCATTCGATCTCGCGTTTTAAGATAATGGTGTAGTAGCCAAACCATTTAAACAAATGGGGCCAGAATTGCATCAGGCCAATACAGGTAAGTAAAGTTTAGCGTTCTACAAATAATGGTCTAAATTCTTCAATCGCGCTAAAGCCAATTCACGTTGAAGAAACACACGTTACAACAAAACTGACTGTATGTGTTTACTCGGACTGATCCTGTCATTGCTTTCCAAGTGCTCTGCTTTTAAATCTTTTATTACGGATTCTAGCATTTTCTCCAATACCAGTATCAGGCTAATTGATCTATAATTCCCTGTCTTCTCTCTCCCTCTTTTTTAAATAGTGTGATTCTATTATCAACACCGTTGCATCCATAGGGACTGTTTCAGAGTTTATGAAATCTTGAAAGATGACCACTGTGCAGCCACTATTTCTGGTAGCACTTCCTCGGATGTGGATTATCAGGCCCTGGGGATATATCAGGGTTCAATCTCAATTATTTCTGCAACACCATTTCCCTAATGATTTCATTCAGTTCTTTCCTCTCGCAAGACCAACACTAAAATCAGTTCTTCTATAACGCAATGATTGTGTTCTTCTGCAACCCTGTGTTGTAGAAAAATTGCACTTTAGAAAAAGCATTTAATTGCGTTACAGCTAACACAGATTTTAAAAGTTTGCACTTTAGAAACAGCTCCCCCAATTCATCAGTCGTGTTACAGTGAATTTGTGTTGACGAGGCATGCATTATAAAAGAACAACCTGCATATTCTCAGGTGCTACTGCAAAGGAACATGTGGAGAATTGGAGGATGTGTTTTGACCAGAGCAGACCCCTTCAAAATAAATTAAGAAAGTAGTCTACACCCTAACTGTTTCTTATTTTAAAGGTAAATGTGAAGTGCTGTGTTCCAGATGAAATTCAATTGGTCAAACTACTTGATGTTAAGCAAAACACAATTTATTCACACGCTATAGTTAAAATACAAAAAAAGAAAGGGCTTGGCTTAGCTGTAACTCTCTCGGATTGTTTAACAAAATAATAGATACAGTAACTATTACTAATTAACTGTTCCAATGCAATAACATCGCATAAACAAGCCTTTGGCAAAAGGCAAATTAAGAAAACAAATTGTCTCACATGCAGTTTTCTAATCCAGGAGGACAGAACATCAAAAGACAATTCTGAGAGAGAGAACTTCAGCGTTGAGTTGTGGCAGCTTTTCACAATCCCAGCAGCTTCTGCTGTAGGAGCTGGATCATGCCCATTCAGGCTGCTTCCATTGTTTTAACTTTTTAAAAAAAACCTAAGGCCTCCACAACTGTTTACTTTCTTACAGACTGCTCAGTGCCTCTTGTTCAATGTTTCTTTATAAAAAAAAAAAATCCAGGACAAAAAAACCTCTTAAAGCCACAGCATTGTCACAGTTATAGTCATAGAGTCATAGAGATGTACAGCACGGAAACAGACCCTTCGGTCCACTCGTCCATGCCGACCAGACATCCCAACCAAATCTACTTTCATCTGTAGATAGCTTTGTATATGCTATCTACGATGCTCTCAACCTTGCAGGTAGTCCACAGTATCCTCCAGCTCCTACTCCAGCTCTGAAATATGGGTTTCCAGGAGCTGCAGCTGGAGTTGCTTCTTGTACACGTTCCGGTCCCATGCACTAGGACTGTGCCTGACTTTCCATGTAGAGCAGGAGGAGTACACCAGCTCTCATTCCATGTCATATCCCTTTAACTTAAACTCTAGATTACTCTTAAAATCAAATAATATTAATTACTCTAGGGCTCTTCTCTGGACCTCTGCGCTATTGCCGTTATAAGCTATCAGCCCAAATAAAGACCTCAAACTGTAAGCGATAAAATTGGTATAAATACTCAACCAACCTTACTAAACCTATCTGATGCTTCCTGTTGTCCTGCGTCACTTTTGAAACCTGATGTCACCTCAGGAACTCCTTCTCTGGATTCAGTGACTGTTTGTTCTGCTCTGCTTTTGCTGCTGCTCTGACTGAGCTTGATCTAGACCTCGTCCCTCAGGTTTTTATTAGGATACACTGCTGCTGCTGTTTAAACCCAGCTGCTCTGACACCAAGGGTAGTCTAGATGAGGAGTTCACAAAATCTTTCTCGATAATTTCTTTGAACAGCACATTCTGGAGCTGACCAGTGAGCAGGGTATACTAATCTTGATATTGTACAATGAAATGGAATTACTTTATGACCTCATAGAGAAGGGCCCCCTTAGTAGCAGTGATCACAATATGATTGAATTTTGCATGCAGTTTGAGGGTGAGAAGAATGGGTCCAAGAATAGTATTTTAAAATTAATTAGGAACAGAACTGAGCTACATTCCCTCTTTTTTTGTCTCCAGGTGCATGGATTACAAGATCTGCACAGTTTGAAGAAAACATTGATTATTAGATATGTTAACAGAATGAGCTAAAGTCAACTGGGAAATTAAATTGAGGGGTAGGTCATGCCATGGAAGACATTTAAGGGGATATTTCAAAAAATACAGAATATACACATTCCAATGATTCAGGAAAATATTCAAGGGCGTCCAACATCTGTGGTTAACCTTTTTAAAAAAAGTTAAAGATTGAAATGTGAGAGACCACATTTTTATTGTAGGAATTATTAACTTAAATGGATGCTGCAATGCTATAACTGAAGTACAAGGGAGTTTTGCATCTTGAAAATCAATTGTTGTATATTGTTAAGTAATGCAATGCAATATTGCTGTATGAAGCAGGGTGGGGGTGGGAGAGGGGGGAATACTTCGAGGCAGAGCAAGACAGAGAATCTTTTATGTTAATGAAGATCTGCCTGCCAGTAGCCCTCTCTATTGGTTGATCTACATGGTTTTCGAATGCTGCAAATGTTGGGGGAGCAAAAAACTCCCAGAGCTTGCGTTTGTCTGTCAGTCTCTTTTGCATGCTCTCTCTCTTGCATGTGCACTCGCACTTTCTCTAGATTCATTTGATCAACCATCACATCAAAGAATGACCATTCCCTACAAACAAATTCCAGCGATACATAAAGTTTATGGATGATGAATCTGGTATCCACTTGAGAAAATAATAGTTATATTATTTACTTGAAAATGCAGATTTCTATATCATAATTCCATGAAACAAGTTATTGCTACCTTTTTACTTCACTTGTCTAAAATACAAGTTTAAACAAGGTCATCCCCGATGCCTTAATTACTGAAGATGCATCTAATCTGAAATGAGATACTCAGCATGAAGATCATGTTTTGCGCCTGAACTGATTTGCAATGGAGTTCAAACATTTTCAGGCTAGAGACAGAAACAGAAGCTAGTTTCTGTATGTCATTACTCATCCGTGCCCTCTGCTGGAAAATATGTATAAATTGAGATTCTTTCATTTAGTTGTATAGTCAAGAGTTTAATTACCATTCCAGAACTTCCATACACTTCCTGCATTGTTTGTGATGCTAATTTTTAGATGCCTTGTTTGCCAGCAACACATTTTCATCTCTGATCTCATGCATCTGCTGACCTCACTTTCTCCTCATGAATGTAAGAATGCTTGGCTTTTTCAGGAATGGAAAAATCCTGCTAATGTTCACCCTTCAATTAACATCACTGAAAGAAAATACTCCCCATTTTAACTGTGTTTCAAAAATAATTTTAAGTGGCTTTGGTGTGCCTGAAATAAATAGTTATACAGCATAGAAACAGACCTTTAGGTCCAACTTATCCATGCCAACAAAGTTGCCCAAACTAATCTAGTCCTACATGCCTGCATGTGGCCCATACCTCAAAAAAAACCCTTTTCCTATTCACGGACCTGACCAACTATCTTTTAAATTTTGTAACTGTCCCTGCATATACCACTTCTTCTGGCAGTTCATTCCACATATGAACCACCCTCTGTATGAAAAGGTTACTCCTCAGGTCCCTTTTAAATCTTTCTCCTCATCTTAAAAATATACCCTCTAGTTTTGAATTCCCCCACCCTTTGGAAAAGACCTTTGCTATTCACCTTTTCTATGCCCCTCACAGTATTGAGCTATTTGACCCTTCAATTCTGCTCAACACCCTAATTCTGTCCTTTTCCCCCATATCCTTTGATCCCATTAGTCACAAGAACTAGTGATTTTTGAGAAGATTTTTAGCTCAACTTGAGGTTTTGGATGTAGGTTTGCTTGCTGAGCTGGAAGATTCGTTTTTCAGATGTTTTGTTACCATACTAGGTAACATCAACAGTGAGCCTCCAGTGAAGCACTGGTGTTATGTCCCACTTTCTATTTGTGTCTTGGTTTCTTAAGGTGGGCGATATCATTTCTGATTCTTTTTCTCAGAGGATGGTAGATAGAGTCCAAATCGATGTGTTTATTGATGGAGTTCCAGTTAGAATGCCAGGCCTCTAGGAATTCTTGTGCATATCTCTGTTTACTTGTCCTCGGATGGATGTGTTGTCCCAGTCAAAGTGGTGTCTTTCTTTGTCTGTGTATAAAGATGCTAGTGATAGTGGGTCATGTCTTTTGGTGGCTAGTTGGTGTTCATGTATCCTGATTGCACACACAGACCAAACACTTAACCAAAGAAGCAACATCCCAACACCCACAAACAGAGGTGCATCAGAACGCTATATCAAAGAGCCACAACACACTGCAGCACCCAGGAACTACGAACAGCAGAAGAAAAATACCTATATAGCGTATTCAAGAAAAACGGGTCCCCAATAAACACAGTCCGCCGATTCCTAAACAACAATCCCAAACAAACAGACACATCGCGCCCAGAAACTCTAGCCACATTACCTTACATCAAAGATAACTCTGAAATGACTTCCAAACTACTCAGATCCCGTGGCATCATGGTAGCCCACAAACCTACCAACACACTTAAACAGCGTCTAATGAACCTAAAGGATCCAATAGAAACACAAGCAAAACTAATGTCATTTACAAAATACTGTGCAAGGACTGTAGCAAACATTACATTGGACAAACGGGCACAAAACTAGCCACCAGATACTCGAACACCAACTAGCCACCAAAAGACATGACCCACTATTACTAGTATCCTTACATACAGATGAAGAAGGACACCACTTTGCCTGGGACAACACATCATCCAAGGATAAACTAAGAGATGCGCACAAGAATACCGAGAGGCCTGGCGTTCTAACTGGAACTCCATCAATAAACACATTGATTTGGACCCCATCTACAATCCTCTGAGAAAAATAATTGGAAATGATATCGCCCACCTTAAGAAATCAAGATGCATAAGTGGAAAGTGGGACATAATATCATCAGTGAGCCTCCAGTGAAGGGCTGGTGTTATCTTGTGTGGTGATGAAACATCTGAAAATGAACCTTTCAGCTCAGTGAACAAACCTACAGCACAAGAACTCTTCTACTTTCTTGAAAACATTTCATTGTTTTGATCTCAGTCACCTTATGTGATAGTGAATTCCACAGCCTCCCCAATCTCTGGGTTAAGACATTTCTCATCTCAGTCCTGAAAGGTTTACCCCTTATCCTTAAACTGTGACTCCCCTGGTTCTGAACTAATGCGGGGTTGCACAAGGACACAACCACCATATTATAGAAGAACTATCTGTACTTAATTAGGTGCAGAAGAGAGATTTGGAATCAACACTGGAGGCTCTCAAATTGAAGCTAGAATAACAAGATAACGATTGTCCTTCCCTAGATCGTCCAGAAAAATAATGTTATGCCAGCTTTTTTAATCTAAATACTAATAACTAAGTTATTGGTCGTCTGCATAAGTTTTTAAGTTTGAGGTTATTGACCACCATGTGCCCCACTTTTGCTTCTGACAGCGATGTGAAAATGATATTACAAAGAGAATGTTTTGTGCAACATCTTTTATTAATGAGGGACATTCATACAGATGTAGAGGCCATGGTAACATGTTTCACTGAACAGTGTGAGAATTGCTGCAATGAATTGCTATACTGAAAATAAAACTTCCTGGTGCTTAATGGATCTTTCACTGTGTGAGTCCTGTTAAAATGCAATACAATGGCCAGTGATTTTAGATAACAATGCTTCAAATGGATTTTTTTTTCATTTTTTGAATGGAGACTCAGTTAGCATATGAATTTGAAAAAGTTTAGTCTAGTGATATGTTGTCAGTGGAGTCAATCTTGATTCTTTAATCTTCTAGTAATGGTTTCCATCTAGGTAGTGATATCCTGTTTTGAAGAAGGCTGCAGTATTTCCAAGTACCAGTTTCCAACTTTGTAGTTGAAAGAAGAATTATGGGATTAAATTTTACGACAAGTCTGTGTATTGAAGAAAAACACATCAGATAAGCCTACAATAAAAGCTGCATGTTTCTACTCTAATTCCAGATCCTATTTAACAATATATAAGTAAAATTGTAACCAGAATATTCTGAACTCAAATACATTGCCGCAGTTAGGAATTCATGGTAATTCCACTACACAATTGTTTGAGATTTGCATATGTTGCACATTATTCTCTCATTGTTCAGTAATCTATTGAATTACCTATGAAATGATTTTAAAATGAACTACTGCTAAAATATTATTTCCATCATATTGTGGCAGTCTTACATGAGTCATTATGTCTGATGGTCTGGTACAGTTTGTTTGATATGATTTCAAGCTGTGTGGTTGCAATTAAGTCACACTGCTATTATTTACTTAAGCAAATCAATTTGGTCTTTAATTTCATTAGCAGCATTATTCCTTCTGGTGTTGAAGACCTACATAGATATGCAAAGGGTCTATGCTTAAAATAGTTTACATTGTATTTATTGTCCATTTGCTTGCTGCTGTTATATTGAATGAAATTTTCCAAGTTGATCTGAAAATATTCACATAAAACCAAAGAATTTTGAAAGCATAGGATTAGTTTGTCAGCACCTATGAGGTCTGTAACTTTCTGTTATGGATAAATGAAGATTTGATCACGAAGCTGAATTTGAAGCTCATAAACAAAAACTGTCTGCTCTGAATCCCCTGCCAACAGGGTTAATAACTAATTTCTTGAATGTATATTTATCTATGTGGTATTTCTAGAGATTGCCATTTTTATACTTTATTTTGTTATTAATTATATATTTGAATTATTATATGTTATAGCCCATAAGTCACTGCCTTGTGTGACAATATTTGACACTTAATGCCTTCTCTCTCCGTGTTAAATGAAATAAGCAACTTGCTGAAAGTGGTGGCATCACTAGCTAACTTCATGGGTAGGCACTTGTTTGGAGCATGAGGGAGATTTTTAGAAATCAGTAAATGATAACCAAGAAATTGATGAACAGAGAAAGTAGAATATAGGAGGAAACTTTCTTTTAAGAAGAGGAGCAGAACTGGTTGTAGAAGCTTTTATAGGCAAGTAAAATGGAAGAGAAGTGATTTTACTTGTAGGTCCACCACAGGCAGAGGCAGGAGAATAAGAAAATGGCAGAGTTATAACATTTTTCAAACGTGCCAGAAAGTGGAAGATGCAATAAATATCCTGCAAAAGTGGGGAACCAATATAAAGAATGAGGAAATTAAAAGTTAACTTGTCCAGTGCATTTAAAAAAAACTATTATTAATAGGGGTAAACGATGACAAATCTTCTAAGATTTATCCTAGGATTTATAAGAGATGGCTGCAATTATAGTGGGTCAGCCTTCCAGAATTCTGTCTCTGTAGATTGACAGAGCTACAGCCTCTGCAAGACCAAGTAAGAGTAACAACAGGTTACTGGTTAATATGATGTCAGTGTTGATTGTTCACTGGTCCATATGACATCAGTGATAGGAAAGATGCAAATAATCTAATATTAGGGATTTTATAACGAGGCTAATGTTATTTTGAAAATGATTAATCAGTCAGCACTATTTTATGAAAGGGAAATTAACTTTGATAATTCCTTTTTCTTTCGAGGCTGAAGCAGGTGTTGGGAATACATAATGTTTAAGGGCTACAAGGATATGGAATATTGAACTGTTTGGATATTCAGGATTCAAAATCTTGGTAAACCATTTTTAAAGAACATTTGATTTGTTGGAATTGTTCAACAGCAATGTGGGCTGTAACTTAATTGCTGGTTACTGAGAAACCTAATAACCTGTGGAAGAGAGCTAAGCAAAGCATTGAAGAGATAAAAGATGAGATTTATTTCTTTTATTTGCTAGACAGACTTGATTTAGAAGAGATGGGGAGGGGGGGGGGCTAAAAATTGGAGGTTGCTTGGCAACTCTTCTAGAGTTGGTTTCTGTTTTTCCAGGACACCTGGACCTGGTTGTAGAAGTTCTCCTTGGCTTCCATCAAGATTTGTTTTCGCTCTTTTCTTTAGGTGTATCCTGAGAGTTCTAAAACATCAGTATCTTTGACTGCCTCATAAATCGTAAAAGCTGAACTGTTACTTCTGTCCAAATAACATAAGAACTAGGAGCAGGAGTAAGCCCTTAGAACCTGCTCCGTCAATCAGTAAGATCTTGGCTGATCTTCTTGTGGACTCAGATCCACTTACTTGCACTCTCACCTTATTGTTAATTCCTTTAATGTTTTTTTAAAAAAAAGTACATTAGTTTTAAAAACTTTTACTGAAGGAGGGTCAACTACTTCACTGAGCAAGGAATTCCATAGATTAACAACCCAGTGGGTGAAGATGTTCCTTCTCAGATCACTCCTAAATCTGCTCCCTCTAATCTTGAAGCTGTGCCCTCTTATCCTAGTTTTACCTGCCAGTGGAAACATCCTCTCTACTTTTATCTTATCTATTCCCTTCATAATTTTATATGTTTTTACAAGATTCTCTTTCCCCCCCCCCCCCCAATCTTCTGAATTCCAGTGAATTTAATCCCAATCTACTCAAGCTGTCCTCATAAATCAATCCCCTCAATTCCGGAATCAACCTAATGAACCTCCTTTGCATCCCCTCCAGTGCCAGTACATCCTTTCTCAAGTAAGAAGACCAAAACTACACACAGTACTCCAGGTATGGCCTCACCAGCAACTTGTATAGCTTGTATAGTGATGGTATTAGTAATAACATTCGCAAATTTGCTGATGATACTAAGGTGGGTGGCAGGGTGAAATGTGATGAGGATGTTAGGAGATTACAGGGTGACCTGGACAAGTTAGGTGAGTGGTCAGATGCAGTTTAATGTGGATAAATGTATGGTTATCCACTTTGGTGGCAAGAATAGGAAGGCAGATTACTACCTAAATGGAATCAATTTAGGTAAAGGGGCAGTACAGAGAGATCTGGGTTCTTGTACACCAGTCAATGAAGGTAAGCATGCAGGTACAGCAGGTAGTGAAGAAGGCTAATAGCATGCTGGCCTTCATAACAAAAAGGATTGAGTATAGAAGCAAAGAGGTTCTTGCTTCTGGAGTACTGTGTGCAGTTCTGGTCTCCAAATTTGAGGAAAGACATTCTGGCTATTGAGGGAGTGCAGTGTAGGTTCCCGAGGTCAATTCCTCGAATGGCAGGACTACCTTACACTGAAAGACTGGAGTGACTGGGCTTGTACACCCTTGAGTTTAGAAGACTGAGAGGGGATCTGACTGAGACATGTAAGATTATTAAAGGATTGGATACTCTGGAGGCAGGAAACATGTTTCCGCTGATGGGTGAGTGCCGAACCAGAGGACACAGCTTAAAAATACAGGGTAGACCATTTAGGACAGAGGTGAGGAGAAACTACTTCACCCAGAGAGTAGTGGCTGTGTGGAATGCTCTGCCCCAGAGGGCAGTGGAGGACCAGTCTCTGCATTCATTTAAGAAAGAGTTGGATAGAGCTCTCAAGGATTGTGGAATCGAGGGTTATGGAGATAAGGCAGGAACAGGATACTGATTAAGGATGATCAGCCATGATCGTATTGAATGGTGCATGCTCGAAGGGCAGGATGGCCTACTCCTGCACCCATTGTCAGCAACATAACCTATCTGCTTTTAAACTCAACATTCCATTTGTTTTTCTAATTACTTGTACCTGCAGACCACCCTTTTGTGATTCATGCACAAGGACACCCAGGTCTCTCTGCATAGTAGCATGCTGCAACTTTTACCATTCACGTAATAATCCTCTTTACTGTTCACTCCTACCAAAATGTATGACTGCACATGTATTTACATTGTATTCCATCTGCCAGACCTTTGTTCACTCACTCAATGTATCTACGTTCCTCTGCAAAGTTTCAGTCTTCTGTACACTTTGCTCTGCTACTCTTTTTAGTGTCATCTGCATATGTTTAATGTTGTGCATTCGTCTGACTTTGGTGACAACACAGAACCAAGATGCTGTCTGTGTCCATGCCCAAATGTAATTGGTGCCATAGCCTCCTCAGGGAGTCTGCATAATATAGGCAACGTAATGAACATCTAGATATGTTAAAAAGTACTTATGGAAACTGACTAAAACAGTTAGGAGGTTTTTATGAATTCTGAGTTTTGACAATTATTCACAATGTGATGGGATAAATTACTCTTTGACTAGACAGTTGAAAGGAAGTCAATGGAATGAAATGAATTATTTTTATTCAGAGGTTTGTGAATCTTGGAATTCTGTACCCAAGAATGCTGTGGAAGTTCAGTTATTGAATATGTTTAAAATAGAGCTTGATATTTAGAAGTAAGTCAAGGATGTAAAGAGGTGTGGACAAAAAGTATTGAGGTGGATAATCAGCCATAGTCACATTGAATGGTGGAGGAGGCTTGGTGGACTGAGTGGCATACTTCTGTATGGTCTGCTCAGAATATGAGTAATCTGCAATTCTGATGCATTGTTTGTGAAATTTAAAGTACTTGCATCTCCCATTTGGAATTTTGACTGGTTTTGTCCTGTCCACAAAACTTGGGGTGCATCCAATCTAACCAGTTACTGTCCTGTCAGTCCACCTTTGATCATTAGCCAAGTGGTAGATAGTACCATTGACATCATTATTAAGCCACATTTATTGGGCAACAACCTAGTTACCAGTCCTCAGTTTGGGCTCTGGGTCTCCTTAACTTGTGACCATGGTCAAACATGGTCAAAAACAAAACTAAGTTCCAAAAATGAGGTGTAAGTGACTACCTCAACATTGTTCTGGCCAAGTCTGGAGGAATGAATTAATTCCTCCTTTAACTCCTTGAAATTGGAGTAGCAGTTTGAAAAATTGCTTTTATGCAACTCATCATGTACTTGAACTTGTTTAAAGCTAAAAATCACACAACATCAGGTTATAGTCCAACAGGTTTAATTGGAAGCACACTAGCTTTCAGAGCGATGCTCCTTCATCAGGTGGTAGTGGAGGGCTCAATCCGAACACACAGAATTTATAACAAAAATTTACAGTGATGTAACTGAAATTATACATTGAAAACTTGATTGTCTGTTAAGCCTTTCATCTATTCGAATACAGTGATAGTTTCACTTCTTTCATGTGTAAATCACAAAACCTTTTTTAAATTAAAACGTTGCATTCTCAGGTTAGCTGTTAACAATGGTGATAGCTAGACAATATGTTGAAGGTGTTGGCCCCCTGTGTTCTCTGTCTATGCCATGATGTTTAGATTGATTTTAATCCAAAAAGTGAGATAATGGAGTTTTACATAAATTCATGCAGTTTTTGAGCTCCGAGTTCTACATGAATGCATGCAGTTTTTGAGCAAAGTACAATGTAACCCTGCAAGTACAAATTCACCCCACAAAATATGTGTGTGCATGTGGGTCTTTGTCTGTCTGTGTGTATGTGTGTCTGTCTGGGTTGGGGGTTGTGAGTGTGAGAAAATGTATGTATGTATGGTGTCTTAGGTCTGTGGGAGTGCGTGTCTGTAGTGCGTGTCTGTAGTGCGTGTCTGTAGTGCGTGTCTGTAGTGCGTGTCTGTAGTGCGTGTGTGTGTGTGTGTGTGTGTGTATAGTGTAATGGTGGTCACCTGTAATGTGACATGAACCCAAGGTCCTGGTTGAGGCCCTCCCTCTGGGTACCGAACTTAGCTATCAGCCTCTGCTCGGCCACCTTTCTCTGCTGCCTGTCCCGAAGTCCACCTTGGAGGATGGTCACCCAAAGGTCCGAGGCTGAATGTCCTGGACCACTGAAGTGTTCCCCAACTGGGAGGGAACTCTCCTGTCTGTTTGTTGTGCGGTGCCCATTCATCCGTTGTCATAGCCTTTGCTCGGTTTCCCCAATGTACCATGCCTCCGGGCATCCGATGGGGAAACTGAACAAAGGCTATGACAACGGAAAGGCTTAACAGACAATCAAGTTTTCAATGTATAATTTCAATAACATCACACTGTAAATTTTTGCTATAAATTCTGTGTTCGGATTGAGCCCTCCACTACCACCTGATGAAGGAGCGTTGCTCCGAAAGCTAGTGTGCTTCCAATTAAACCTGTTGGACTATAACCTGGTTTTGTGATTTTTAACTTTGTTCACCCCAGTCCAATACCGGCATCTCCAAATCTTGTTTAAAACTATACAGGAACAAACCAGATATTTTGAGTTAGAAAGAGAAAGGGCCTGTTTCGATATATTTGCAGTTGAGATCCTCTGAAGACAGTTCTTAAACTGCAATCAGTCCTTTTTCTGCAATAGCTGGTTTCTCAGCTGAACTTCCTATTTTTTTTCTAAAATTTCCCTATCTCTGATGTATTCCAACTTGAACAGATAGGTTTGAGCCTGAAAACACTGTTGAGAACTTCTATCTCCTCCATCCAATAGAATGTTTTGATGTTGCTATTTCTGTTACCCACCCACAAGTTTATAATCATAGCTTTTGACAACTAACGAGATACCATTGAAGTAGAGGTCCTACTTCTACCTTTGTTTTGCATATTGAGTTTTGGTGTGGTTCCTTTTGTGCCTGACTACTTCTGTAGAAAGTTATCTGATTTCAATTTTAATTTTCTTAATGTGAATCTTTATCTTTGAGATGTTGTTTAGGCTCATTTTGTAATTTGCTTGTGTCTTGGCCAGCTTGCTGGTCACTTGCCTTCTGCAGTCATTTTAAGACAGCGCACTGGCTGATTTAGAATTGTTTTCTTTGAAATGCAAATCTGAGGTATTAAATCAGCTGATGCTATTAAACAATAATAGTCCATGTTTTACAACTTCATGGCAACTTTAAGAAGGCAGCATTTAACTGAGTATGGAATCCAGGGGCTCAGTAAAGCTGGAATCCAAAGGAATCTGGGGGGAAATCTCTTCACTGGTTGGAGTCATATCTGGCATAAAGGTGGTGGTTGATAGAGGCCCATATGTCAGTCCCAGAATATTACTGCAGGAGTTTCTCAGCATAGTGCTCTGAGCCCTATCATCTCAGCCATTTCATCAATGATAATTTCTTCAATACAGTGGGTTTTGGTTAGGGATGTTTGCTGCTGATTGCATGGGATCCTCAGCTGGAAGCCATCTTTGTCTGCAGGTCTGCAAGACTTTGATAACATTTGGCTTGGGCTTTTAATTCACAGCTAACATTTGCAACACGCATGTCAAATAATGACTATCTCCAACGAGTGAGAATCGAACTGTCTTCCCTTGACATTCAGCATTACCACAGTTGAATCTCTCACCACTGAGGTCCTGGGGTTGACCATTGACTAGAAGCTTAATTTATGGACAAGCCATATAAAATCTAGCTATTAAGCTGGACAGAGAATGCAAATTTTGTGGCCAGCTCCTGATTACTTATAACCTGCCCACTACTATATACATTTATGGAGAGACAGTGCTGTAGTAGTAATGTTCCTTGAATTAGCGATTCAAAAACTTGGACTAATGCTCTGGGAACATGTGTTCAACTCCCATGACAGCAGTTGGTGATTTCATAAAATCTGAAGCTAGTCTCAGCGATGATAACCATGAAACTTCATTGATATTTGGAAAATCTGCCATTTTCACATGGTCTAGCATACATATGACTCTCTGGACTTACAGCAGTGTGATTGACTCTTCATTGCCCTCTGAAATGGCATAGCAAGAGCAATTGGCTATGACTACAACAACTCTCGAGACTTGTTTAATGACACATTCCAAATCTGTGAGCTTTATGGCTAGCATACCAGGGAATCAGATGCGTAGGAAAACCACTACAAATCCCCATCCAAACTTCACACTATCCTGTCTTGGAACACTATTGACATTCCTTATCTATTTGGTCAATCTTCCATATCTCCCTTTCAAACAGCACTCTGGCTGTACCTCCACAACATATACTCTTGAAGCTTAAGAACGTGGCTTGCCATCACCTTCTCGTTAGCAATTAGGAATGGGTAACAAATGCTCACCTTGCTACTGACACTAAAGTCTCAGGAGTGAATTTACAGAAAACCAAGAAGAACTGGAGCAAAAATTGGGAATTCATTGTTTCTCCTCATTTCTGAAGTAAATATTAATAAAACTGAACATGGAGGCAAATCCTAACCAGCAACTCGATATGCATTCATTATTTCATAGTTTAAACTTTTATATTTTGCCTACAGATAAAGGAACAATTAAAGACAGCTGTTGTCTGCATATGCATTTTTCATATGACACTTCAGATTTGAGTTTCCCTTTAGCTGTTGCATCAAATTCAATGACCTATCTGTAATTAAAATGCATTAGATGCTTTTGATAGCCTAAACTGCATGAAGGCAGATAAAGACCCAATGAATCCCCCAGTTGTTGTAAAAAATTTATTGACACAGTTGACTGATGAAGAAGATATTCCAGTCAAGATGTTGTTCTCTTGTGGGCTTGAAGAATCAGACTGTATTTTTCTTTCCAGATTCATCCATTGCTGCTGCAAGAACGGCGAGCAGAATCATGTAGGGCAAGGCTACTAGTTCGAACAGTTAGTGTTCCTTCTGAAAGTCAGTTTCCAGAATGTCAACCAAGTGGATCGGAAGAGCATGGTGAGTGGTTGACATTGTCAATTGTATCTTACTGAGCATATCTGTTCACTGAAATAATTGTTCTTCCAGTTCCAATTTTGATAAAGTCTGTTTCAGATGGCCAGTTTTGAATATGTCCTTTGTGGAAAAGATATCAAATTTCAATTTCTCTTTTATTGGCATTGTTTGATTTAATAATAGATATAATAGTTATTTGCCAAGCATTAACTATTCATATTTGAGTTTTTAAAAACATGAAGTCAAAACAATTTGCATTGTAGATTTATATTTAGGCACAGGATGTAACTGTGGAGAGGCTACGAATACAACTATTTTAGCCCAAGCAATGTTTCTGTGTCAAGGTTCAAAATGAAAATATCAGCTCCACTGTATGCAACAGAAACAAATTGTCTGTTTTAAAATGGTGGTTTAAGCAACTATTGGTGCAGTGAAATGATATTGATTTTTTTTTCCTGTGATATAGTATTTGCTCAAGTTGTGAACACATTTTTCTAAATGCAAGTAATAATGGAAATTGCCATCCAGCACTACTTGTTTTGAAATGACAGCTAGTTCAAAATTCTGTTTCTAATGATTTGGTTTTGAAGATAACCATGATTTGAAGGAAGGCATTTTCAGGTCACAGACATACATTTCAAGAATCAAGGATTGATTAGGGATAGTCAGCAGGTTTTATGCAAGGAAAATCATGTCTCACAAACTTGATTTGAGTTTTTTTTTAAATGAAATAACTAAAAAGATTGAGGGCAGAGTGGTAGACGTTGATTACTTTGCCCTGGACAGGGTTCTGTATGGTAGACTATCTAGTAAAGTCGGATGACATGGGATTCAGAGTGAGCTTACCAATTGCATACAAAATTGGTTTTATGGTAGGAAACAGAGGGTGGTGGTGGAGAGTTGTTTTTCAGACTGGACGCCTGTGACCAGCAGTGTTCTACAGGGATTAGTACTAGTCCTCTTTTGTTTGTCATTTATATAAATGATTTGGCTGAGAATATAGGAGGCGCGGTTAATAAGTTTGCAGATGATACCAAACTTGGTGGTATAGTGGACAGTGAAGAGGATTATTTAAAATTACAAAGAGATCTTGATCAATTGGGTCAATGGGCTGAGAAGTGGCAGATGGAGTTGAATTTGGCTAAAGGTGAGGTGTTGCATTTTGGCAATACAAACAAGGACAGGACTTATACAATAATGGTAGGGCCCTTGGTATATTGTAGAATAGAGAGGCCTGAGGTATATAGTTTTTTGAAATTTGTGTCATGGGTACAGGGTGGTTAAGAAGGTGTTTAGCACACTCGCCTTCAGTGCTCAGACCTTTGAGTATAGGAGTTGGGACAGCATGTTGAGGTTATATAGGACTTTGGTGAGGCCTCTTCTGGAATACTATGTGTAGTTCTGGTTGCTGTGTTTATAGTAAGATGAGGATTCAGAAAAGATTTACTGAACATTGCTGGGAATGGAGGGTTTGAGATATAAAAGTAGACTGTAAAGGTTGAGGGCTAATCTTATAGAAGTTTATAAAATTATGAGGGGCATTGATAAGGTGAATAGCAAAGGTATTTTCCCTAGGGTGGGTGAATTCAAAACTCGGGGGCATTTTTTAAGGTAAGAAGAGAAAGGTTTAAAAAAGACTTGAGGGACAATTTTTTTTTTAACACAGACCCGACCCTTCAAAACATTTTTAAACAGGCAGCCCAGACTGCAATTTTGCTGTTAGTTTTAGGTAAGTGTATAGTGGTTATTCCCGGAGTGAATTAGCTGATCCGACTGCCAAGTTTCAAACAAAAAGTTTATTTACAAAATTATGAAATGAAAGACAAAGAACAGAAAATAGAATACCTGATAACTTATCCTATCCAAAACAGGACAGACTATCTTGACTTAATGATGGTGTTCTGAAAATACTTGCAACAGTCCCAATAAACACATCCCTGAGCACAAAGTGTAAAAATGAAACAAACCAGAGCTTACAGGTTTTAAGTCAGAGAGAGAGAGAGAGAGAGAGAGAGAGAGAGAGAGCCCGGCTGGACTTGCCAGCAGCCTTTCTTCACACACACTGCTGCTGAATTGAATCAAAAACTCTAAACGAAGGATAGCTACATAGCTAGCTGGCTACTCACCTTTGATTATACTAGTGATGGGTGCAGATATAGTTATCCTATTTAAAACCCATTTGGAAAGGTGCATGAAAAGGAAAGGTTTGGAGAGAGCAGGTGGGACTGGTTTAGTTTGGAAACATGGTCACTGTGGATTGGTTGGGCCAAAGGGACTGTTTATATGCTGCATGACGCTATGACTCCATAACTTCAGTTCTTGGTGCTGTAACATACTGTGCCATAATTGCTAGAACGAAGGCTTGGCTTGTATGTACTTGTCTGAACATGGTGAATTCTTCAAAGTTTTGATTTTGGAAGTCGTCAACATTGGCTGTGTTTTTATATGTGGATGATGTTTAATCAGTATCACAGGATTCTTCTGATCTTTGAATACAGATCTATGGGCACATTGGCTAGGATATCCTATAAGGCAGGATTGCCAGTTTAAACAATTGTTAGCCCCGTCTCCCCTTCACTGTGAATGCCACTGCTTTTTAAGAGCTTCAGTCTCCCTCAAGTCTTTTTTGCCTTTGTCCTCCTTGGACCATTGACAATTTGAAAGTTGAGAAAACAAGAACTGGTAGGAGAGATGCTATTTGCTTTCCAGAGAGTGTTGAGTCTTTGTCAAACACTTACTGCCACTGTTTATAGAAGGTGGAGATGTTGCCAGTTTTAGTTCTAATTGATAATGGTGGCCTTTTGAGAGGCTGCCAAGGCATGGGAAGTGCTAAATGTTTATTCGAGTCTCTTAGCTTATATGGCAAGTGGAATATATGGATGACCAAATATGAGTTGTAATTAATTTTGTTATGCTAAATTTCGAATGCACACATTGTTTCTTTTGTGCCGAGTTGAGGAGAGAGATGTTGACTTGCAAATATGTTGTGGACAGGGCAGGGACACTGCAGTCCTTATCAAATGTGAAATTTGCAATTTATGGATATGTACAGTATTCTGAAGGTGTAAGGGGTACTGAACTACCTGATACAGCATCAAGTGTTCTGAACATGGTAACAATGTAACATTTGGTCGAATTAGCTGGGTTGCCAGGATACAAAAACAAATTTGTATTCGGTCAGTCAGTCAGTTTAAATTATGCCCAAGATGCTAAACTCCAATCAATGTCAAAAAAACTGTAAATTGTAAAGAAGGCTATCTTGCAGCCTTAATCCATGTCAAGAAAGCGGCAGCAGGGTAGGAAGTGTTTCGGCTCCTGGGCCTGTCTGCTCCTGCATGCCTGGCCGACTGCCTCCTTTTTATTTATTTCTTTACTTCCTTTCGTATCAAAGTCATTATTTCTTCTTTTTTGCGATTATGATGAAAGAGGGAGGTTGCAGAGAGCTGCTGCGGCAGTGGCACTGGTCTGTTTCCTCATGGCCATGGCTGTTGCTCAAGTCATGGCCACAAGGTGGCATGGTGATTCCACTTCCTCAGGAATTTGGATGGTCCCGTGGTCCTCAGGGGTTAGGAGGGACCCAGTACTCAGGGGTTGGGACAATCTCCTGGCTGTGGAAGTGCTTGATACATGGCTTCAGAATCAGCAGGTTGGTGGATCCTTTCCATTCTCCTGGCAGTGCTGCTTTGGCTTTGTCAGTGATGGTGTGGTGGGTGCTGTCTGAGGTCTTTGTGGTTGTGGGGGGCTCTGTCAGCAGTGGAGGCATTGTAGATCTGATCCTCCCTTCTTGTATCTTTGGAGGCATCATTTCGTAGCCACTTCAGAAACCCAGGGCCTAGGGAGGGAACAAAAAATGAGCTTTGTCTTAACTTTGTCTCAATTATTTATGTTTATAAATTCTGTATTTAAAATGGCGACCTACACACTTTTCACGGTATTTTCATAAATATAAGTGGCAATAAATTACTGTGCTATATTATGTCCAGAAGGCATTTGTATCAGATCTTTCACATGAATACTGTTGCTGTTATATCATTGAAGTCATTAGATTGAGATGAAGTTTCTTGAACATCTTAATCTTTGTAGCACAATACCCAAAGCTTTGTGATGTATTAAGCCACATGCTTTGATCAAGTTGACTAAATGCAATGAAAAGTATTGTGTTATCCTCAAGTATTTTTCTTGCCTGGCAACAATGAATACATTTCCTTTTGGAAGTCTAAAGATAAGACCTCCAGGATTCCAGGGGGGCAATTCAGGGAATGCATGGCAGGATTTCCTGTGCAGTGGATAAGGTGGAGTGCCTGAGTTACCACAGCAAGATTTATCTCCCTTTCTAATGAACAAAGTTGTCATGTTTCTGAAGTTGAGGACAGGGTTGTCCATTTGAACTTGGTCTCTACATGGTCCTGGTGGTTTGAAAATATTTTTGCATGTCCTGATGGTCAGCATATTGTTCGATCTTGCTCTCGCTCTTGCACGCTGTCTCTCTGTCTCACTGTCGCGTACTCTCACTCTCTCCCGTTCTCCAGCTCTCTCTCGCGTTCTCCAGCTCTCTCTCGCGTTCTCCAGCGCTCTCGCTCTCGCTCGCGCTCTCGCTCTTTTCGCTCTCTCGCTCTCTTTCGCTCTCTCGCTCTCTTTCGCTCTCTCGCTCTCTTTCGCTCTCTTTCGCTCTCGCTTTCACTGTCTTGCTCTCTCTGGCTTTCTCTTCCCACTATATTTAACTTGTCTTTAAGATTTGACTTTGGATGTCAGCTTTGAGCTGTTGAAATGCTACTGCCTCGACATATTATCTTGGGTTGTTCTGCCAAGCAGTGAAGGCTGTTTTTCATCCTCAATAATTGTGTTGAGATGGTGTTATGTGGAGATTGTGTTTCAACCAGGTGAGGTGGAGTAGAATGGCTTCACTCTTTTCTTACTCATTTGACTGCAACAGTTTTTACGTTTGCCAATTCAGTGAATGTGTAATTGATGGGCTCGTGTGTCTCATTTGCAAATCGTACTGTTTTATTTATTCTGGGCGTATAGGTGACATGCATTGATACTGCATTGATACTGGAGGGAATGAATGTTGAAGTTGGTGGATGACAGTCATGTAGGTTACTTAGTTCTGGGTAAGTTAGAGCTTCTTATGTATTGTTGGAGCTTCACCCATCCAAGCAAGTGGTGAGTACTCCACCAAATTTCTGACGTACGCCTTATAGATGATGGACAGGCATTTGTGGAGTCAATAGATGAGTTGCTCACCTCAGTATTCCTAACCTCTGACCTGTTGTAGCCACAGGCTGTCTTTGTATTGTTGTGATCCCAGTACTGGACAAATCAAATCTCAGACTGAAATCTGGACTGACAGATCATGTTTTGTTTTGGTTACAATTAGGTGGTCTTGCTGACCTATACACACAGTTGCACAATTTGTTTTAACAATAAAGTAGAAGTTTATTAACCAAAAAATAGTATAAGCCAAATGATTTATTCATCATAATAATACTACAAAGATATTTAAACACACAGTAAAAGTATAAGCCCATTCATCACAAAGCACTCCTTTACAAATTTGAACATTAAGCAATATCCCTTGTACTGTATGCAAAAATTCAGCATGTCCACAAGAGCTCTACCAATTTTTATAGATGGACCATAGAAAGCATTCTATCTGGATGCTTCATGGCATGATTTGACAACTGCTTTTTCCAAGACTGCAAATAAACTACAGAGAGTTGTGAGTACAGCCCTGTCCATCACAACATTCCTGAAGAAGGGCCTGTGCCCGAAACGTCGAATCTCCTGTTCCCTGGATGCTGCCTGACCTGCTGTGCTGTTCCAGCAATAAAGTTTCAACTTTGATCTCCAGCATCTGCAGACCTCACTTTCTCCTCCATCACACAAACCAGCCTTCCATACATTGACTCCCATCTATACTTTCCGCTGCTTTGGGAAAGCAACCTTCATAATCAAAGATCCATCCCACTCAGGTTATACTCTCTTCCATCAGGCAGAAGGTATAAAAGGTACCACGTATGAATAGATTCAAGAACAGCTTCTTCCCTGCTGTTATTAGACTCCTGAATGGACCACTCAAATTTTAAATTTAATGTTGATCTTGCTCTCTGTGCACCTTCTCTGCAGCCATAACATTTCATTTTTCACTCTGTTCTATTACCTTAATGCACTTTGTATGTATTATCTGCCAGTTTTTTATACAAAGCAAGAAATTTTTCACTGAACCTAGGTACATGTGACAATAAATCAAATCAAATCAAATGCACCCCTAGTTATATCCCAGGGATTTTTTTTCTAACACCTTGATAAGCTTAAGATAATTGTAACTCTAACTTGTAAATTGGATTTGGAGAAGCTGGTGTTGAACTGAGGTGCACAAAGTTAAAAATCACACAACACCAGGTTATAGTCCAACAGGTTTAATTGGAAGCACTAGCTTTCGGAGAACCGCTCCTTCATCAGGTGGTTGTGGAGGACACAATTGTAAGACACCGAAATTCTCCCATCTATACTTTCCGCTGATTTGGGAAAGCAACCTTCATAATCAAAGATCCATCCCACTCAGATTATACTCTCTTCCATCAGGCAGAAATTCTGTGTCTTACAGTTGTGTCCTCCACAACCACCTGATGAAGGAGCAGTGATCTGAAAGCTAGTGCTTCCAATTAAACCTGTTGGACTATAACCTGGTGTTATGTGATTTTTAACTTTGCGAATTGGAAACATTGAACGCTTTTTCCTGGAGGTATCATACCTGGGCTTAAATGTATTCAGCTTTCAGGGTTTTAACCCAACACTTCTGGTTTGAGAATACCACTAACTCTTTACGCTAAGATAACATAGTTTTGCTATATTCTCCTCTTCTCAAGAACACTACTCTACGTAACCATCTCCATTCAAGGACTTTGTGGAACTGCTCAAAATAAAACTGAAAACAAAGCCTTTTTCACTAAAGATATGAGTGTTTCCCCTAAGCTTAAAAACCATCTGGAAATTTCTAACATACCTTAAAGTACAGTGGTTTACCTTTGTACCTATGTATTATGACATGCAGACAGACAGTTGAACCAAATAAGCTTTTCTACATCTGGATTTGCTACAAGTAAAATTAAAACCTTCAATGACCGTCTAAATTGACCCCAGGAGTTCTTAACCAGTCTTTTTGAATAACTGATTCCGAGTCTGTAGCTTAAACAAAGGACTGAGCATTTGTTAACAATGCAATCACTTTAGTAGAGCAAATTAAATAACAAGTAATTTAATTGGTCTATGCTTTAAATCCCAACCCTTTGTTTTCCAGCCCCATTCACACAAAAGACAGATCAACAAACAAACAGTTATGGAATAAATAAAAGAAAATGACAGAAGTGGCCACATTACTGAAGTGGTTCTACAGTGTTGTTTCACAGGCATAGATGATGATTTTCTTGGTTGATTTTTTGCACATCTCAATCGGGGTCACAGTTACAGTTCACTTGGATAATGGCAGTATACTTAGTTTTTTAAAATTTTTTGACCTTCCAAGATAAATGACGCCAGGTAGGGAGCTTTCACATTTTCAAGCTGTAGCATCAATGTCCCACATTCCTTTTTCACAAAGTCCAGTCCAAAACTCAATTCTGACCACATGCTCCATGAGATCCCAGTCACTCTTCAACATCTGCCATCAGCTTGAGCATAAGGTCTTTTCTGGACTTGCTGGAACCTGTTCCCAAGTACTGATCTTGTTATTAGCCAATTTCTGTCTGTTTAAACATAGCCTCCTCCCTGGTGACAATACATCTGCAGAGCTTTTTTCATCAGGAACTAAACTTCAATTAACTTTCACACCTGGCCTTATGAATAAAAACAACAACTTGTTTATTCCATTTTCCTTTAAACATAAGCTGCTATCCAAGGTACAAAAGTCATCTTTAGCTCACAGTTCCTAGTTTACAACTCTAAATCAATATTAAATCAAAGAATGATATTAAATATAATAAGTAATCAGTGAGGGCTCTACCTCTAAATAATAAAACATCCTAAAGTAAATTTTAAAAACCTGTTAATGCTGCCACAGTGGTGCTCTCAAACGGTTTCTTAAAAAAATCATTTTGACTGTAGAAATATTTGCAAATTAATTACTAACTTCAGATGCGCAGAAAACCAATAAGCACTAACCCCAAAATCCAAAACCCAATTTAAAATAAATGATATCAAAATACATAAGTTTATATCGGTGTGGCTTGTCAAATTTATTTTTGGTCAGTGATAACTGACAGGATGTTGATAGTGAGGGTTTGTGATTGTATTGCCTTTTGAATGTGAAGAGGAGATGGTTAGATTATCTTTTGTTGGAGACAGTCATTGTCTGACACTTGGGTGGCACAGTTTAAGATCCGCGGTTTGTGTGATTTTTGTCCACCCTGTGCCTTTGCTTTCTGCCCACTCCAGATTTTGGAATTCTGGCCAACTGTACCATGTTAGTGAGGACTCAATCAAACAGTTTTGGAACTACTTGGTAGAGAACATGTTATTTAAAGCTTTTCATGCATGTCCATCTCACATTCAGTTCATAAACTATACCTGGCAGAGATCTGACAGCTGATTCCTCATCTATACTTCTTTCCATTATTTTCCTGTTCCTATTGTGCTGAGTTGGTATATTCAAGTGACTATTCCCCATATGTATGTTTTAGACTGTGTAAATTTTGATCAAGGATCTGTTTAGATCAATTGAGTCTGAGTCTGATTCTACTGTATTTTCCTTCTGTTGAATGAATTGACTAAGATGTTCAGAATTATTGTGACTTGGAGGTGCTGGTGTTGGACTGTGGTGGA
The DNA here is from genome assembly GCF_004010195.1 of Chiloscyllium plagiosum. Lineage (NCBI taxonomy): Eukaryota > Metazoa > Chordata > Chondrichthyes > Orectolobiformes > Hemiscylliidae > Chiloscyllium > Chiloscyllium plagiosum. The sequence goes on along the minus strand of NC_057739.1, from coordinate 33,154,901 downwards.
CACAGTTTAAAAAAAAATCTTACAACACCAGCTATAGTCCACCAGCAGGTTTATTTGGAAGCACTAGCTTTTGAGGTATTGCTTCTTCCTCAGGTGGTTGTGAAAATACGATCATAAGACACAGAATTTATAACCAAATGAGTATAGTGTCATGAAGATGTGACGACACATTATACAATTTTAGATCAAGTCTTTAATCTTTTAGAATGGCATGTGTTCGTTTCTGTTTCTAAAGACATTTTTCTTAAAGCTTTCTGTCTTCGGTTTCATATTTCTGGGCATCACTTTGAAATAAAGGCAAATTCAGGGGGATTTTAATGAGTCCAACAGCATTGTCGTCAAGATTATGTTAGTGGACTGTTACTCCAGTGCATGAAATGATTTGGATGTGAGCATAAGAGTTATAGTTAGTAAGTTTGCTGATGACACCAAAATTAGAAGTGTAGTGGACAGCGAAGAAGGTTACCTCAGATTACAATGGGATCTTGACCAAATGGGCCAGTTGGTTGAGGAGTGACAGATGGAGTTTAATTCAGATAAATACGAGGTGCTGCATATTGGGAAAGCAAATCTTAGCAGGACGTATACACTTAATGGTAAGGTCCTAAGGAGTGTTGCTGAACAAAGAGACCTTGGAGTTCATAGCTCCTTGAAAGTAAAGTCGCAGGTAGATAGTATAGTGCAGAAGGTGTTTAGTATGCTTTCCTTTATTGGTCAGAGTATTGAGTACAAGAATTGGGACGTCATGTACAGGACATTGGTTAGGCCATTGTTGGAATATTGCATGCAGTTCTGGTCTCCTTACTATCGGAAGGATGTTGTGAAACTTGAAACGGTTCAGAAAAGATTTCCAAGGATGTTGCCAGGGTTGGAGGATCTGAACTATAGGGAGAGGTTGAATAGGCTGGGACTGTTTCCCTTGAGCATTAGAGGCTGAGGGGTGAGTTATAGAGGTTTATGGAATTATGAGGGGCATGGACAGACTAAGTAGACAAAGTCATTTCTCTGGGGTGAGGGAGTCCAGAACTAGAGGGCATAGGTTTTTCATGCAGAGGGTGGTACGTGTATGAATGAGCTGCCAGAGGAAGTGGTGGAGGCTGGTACGTTTGCAATATTTAAAAGTCAGCTGGATGGGTATATGAATAGGAAGGATTTGGAGGGAACAGGACCGGATGCTGACAAGTGAGATTAGATTAGGTTGGGATATCTGGTCGATGTGTACGAGTTGGATCGAAGGGTCTGTTTCCATGCTATACATCTCTGACTCTGACTTGGCATCTTGCATTTGGTAGTTAGAGATTGGTAGTTAATTAAATAAAATGAGGAAGTAAATTGTAAAGCCCATCTTGGTCCATGGAATATTCATAGTCAAGAAAATGTTCTTCCTTGCCTGGTCTGGCCGCATATGACTGCAGAGTCAGCAGGGCGGTTGAAAGTTCATTGCCCTCTGAAGTGTCCTAACAAGCTGCCTATTTGTATAGGGATGGGAAGTAAATATTGGCATGTCAGCTATCCATGTTATTATTATCGCTACAATTGTATCATCAAAAATATTGCTGACTGCATGATCTTTTTGAATTGATTGATGAATCAGTGATCTCAACTATTAATATTGTGATATCAGTTCAAATGATTGGGTCAATGGATATATTTGTATAATTAAATTAGAAAGATTTACATATCTGTTTCAAGTATGGTATCAGCTTTGTGACTCCCAGAAATCAGAGCTATTTTCTCTCTTTCCTGTTTTGAGAGAGCAGAAACTATATTTTTGCCATTCTGTCACACTAGAACTTCAGATAGTATTTGTATATATAGTTTAAATTGGAACATGATTTTAATAGCCGTGTTGCTTTCTTCTTCTGTGCACGTAATAGTATTTGTTGCATTGTTTAACGATGAAAAGACTAAGAATTTACTGAATTCAAATTTGATTTTCTTGAGTAAAATCATAAAATTATGAGCATCTGTAAGAATTTCACACTCGACTCTCTACTAAACTTGCTAACAACTGATTCCAAACAGAATAGGTACTTGGAATATAGTGAAAAGTGTCACAGTTAAATTGGCACTGTTCCTATTCTATTTGTATATCAGTATTCTTCATTTCCACATGATTTCTCAGTACCAGAACTTATTGCCTTGTAGAATGCTACTGCTTTCTTACTAGCTTTGTACAGGAAGCTAGAGCTGCATGGTTGGCATTTTGTGAGGGTCCAATCTTTTAAATTCATGTAAATTCAAATCACATTTTTTGATGTGCATAATGTAAATGAAAACATCTGTCTGTTCATCAGAAGCTTGTACGGTACAATCAAAAATTTTTCCCATTATCTTTGTAAAAAGCACACGTCATCTGGGTTTTTTATTCTAATGTTTTATAGCTGGCCCTTAATGGCTGCTCCCAGTTTTTGTACTCCCCCATTGGTCCTGCTTCATCATCAGGATTCATGATGAAAAATATGGAACATTTCTGAGGAAGCTATGAGAGGCTGACCTTGACATGAAAATCCCAGTATTGTTTAGAATATGATAGTGCAGCCTTTGTTCACCTGGGGAAAAGAGTTTTAGATTGCAACATCAAAAATGAAACCAAGCTTAAAGTGTACCATATGATGTGACATTTATGTTGCAGTACAGGACTGAAACATAGACATCATGGAGGAGCAATCTCAATGCATTGGAGTTATACTATCAAAGTTGCCAATAGTAGAACCTATTAAAGTAAACTATAAACTTCAAGTAAATTATATAAACATTACTAGATAGCACAGGTAGTGGAGGTGAAACATGGCTGGGGTGCTGAGAGGTGTTGAGATGCATCCTGATGCAGGAATTGGGACCTGTAGATAAAGGACTGAAATTATTCTAAAACACAAAGAGGATATAACCATATAAATAAGACCACAGGACCTTAAAAACAGGAGGAGGCTGTTAGGTGCCTCAAGCCGGCTCCACCATTCAATAGGATCATCATCAGTCTGACATTCCATAATGCTCATGTCCTTTGTCAAACTAATCACGTCTCCAAACATGTACAACATTGACTTTTTGCGTTTAAATACAAGATCTTCACCTTATATGGCTGTAGCAATTATTTCATCCCCAGATCAAACTTTGTTTTCCAATTTAGAACATCATGGTCTCCTTCCCTTTGTAACATGGAATGGTTTCCCCTTGATCTATCTATGACTATTGGCCCTTGTGGAGATTTAAGGCATTTCCTAGCATTTGTGTTCCTAGCATGAAGTGGTGCTAAATTAAGATTTGAGGTGAGAAGGAATTTCTTCTCTGAGGGTTGAGTGTCTTTGGAACTCCTTGCTACAGATAGCAGTGGACCAGAGTCCTTGTGTCCATTTAAAGCTGAGATAAAATCTTGATCAGTAGGGGAAATTGAGGGTTATGGGGAAAACGCAAGAAAATGGACATGATCTCCATCATTACATTGACTGGACACTTGTTTATTTCACAGCATTGTGAAGTACTGTAATCATTTTGTATTTCCTGTAATCTATGATAATTGCAATATTTAAGTATTCAATATGATTTCAAGGTGCAGAAATGTGTAACCTAAACAACAATCGATGAGGCAGACTGAGTGCTGTGTCTCTTGTGTGTAAATTTATAATAAACCCATTGTGTTGTTTGTATCAGCAATCTCTAATAGCATTCGGAATACAACAATATGTATCAAGTAGAAAGAACAAGTGTATTAATACCTGGATCTTCTCAAAATGTAGACACAACAACATTGAAAATATGATCATCAGGATCATCTTCTTTCTGTTAATCATATAACTCAAACATCAGAATTCTCAAAGCAGATTATCTTCTCCCAGCTTGGTCTTATGCCCTGCAGGAGAACAGAAGTGTTTCAGCAATCTGCAAATGGTAGCATGAAGAAATTCAACGTTGACTTCAGCTTTTGGGAAGCCATCACCCTGGACTGAAACTGATGGAAATAACGTCAGTGGAAATTATCACAGCTTTTGAGACCCAGTAATAACAGCATGAAGAGGAAAAGCAAGACCAGCAAAAAAAAATCTGAATCAATAATGTGATCAGACATCCTTTGTGGCAACAAATGCCCTGTGGACTATGATGTTTGTAAGGTTCCAAATCAGTCATTTTCAGAGTTGTGGAATATCACAATCATGTCTATGAAGGTTAGTTGATGATGTTAACGATACTGTGAGTTTAGCAATACCATGAAATCCATTTTCCTCAATATAATGAGGACCAACCAAAAAATCCCATTCTTTTACTTCCTTGACTGATCTGTGTTACTTTGAGCACTGTCATCCAGGAAAAGCAGTCCTATATTCATTGACATACTTCTGGGAATATAATCATTGATCCAGAAGATGAATACTGTTGTACCTATTTTCGTGGTGCACGAATTGGCAAATATATCAGTGTCATGGTGTCTGTCTCATGGCTCAAGATGCATGAAATATACCTGATCCCCCATATTAGGTTGGAAGATAATCAAACCGCCTGTTTGTTGTTTCCTTTTATAGTGTGAGGCTATGTAACAATTGGGAAGTTCCCATACAGGCCACAAAAATGTGTCTATTTAAAGTTACTATGTGGGCATGGACACGTAAAAATATCTAAAGTTCCCATATTGCTAAACAAATTGACTGCTGATTTCAAACAGTTTAGAAGGGATATTTGCTCTGGCTACTGTTTAATGCTGGTTTTCAGCCCTTTTTACAGATTCATTTGGGGTCTTAATGCCTGTTTTGGAACATTTTTTTAAATTAAAATTGAGCAAAGCATAGGCCAAAAGTACATTGCTCAGTTTTGTTGGTTTTTCAGTGTTCTTTAAAGGAGTATGATGGCCAAAATCAACAAAACTGCATTTAAAGTTACCTTCATGTGGAGCTGCTGTACTTGAATTTGTACAAAAAATGTGAAGGTATAAAATAATGTAAATAGAACCCTTGACCCTAATCCCACTAGACTGCTGACCATTTAATTTCCCTTCTTGAATTCCATCCTAGTTGATACTTCAACAGCATGGATAGAAATAAATAGATTTGGCATAATAACCGTGAAGGATAGAATAAAAACAGGAGAGAGAACATATCTTCGATTGGACAATCAAGTTGTAAGACTAGTTTGGACAGAGCTAATGAATGAGGGACAGAAAGCCAAGGTCTCTGGAGGTGTTGGAATGACTAATAAATCGGGAAATTAGAAGTGTATGTAATAAAGGTAATGTAGATATTATTTAACCTTCAGATACTGTATTGTGGAAAATCAGGGGATGGCAGATACTTTCAGATACAAATCTTTCTGTCATAGCAACCAAGAGTTCTGCATTTGTTTCCCCATCCTTACTCTATATTTATATTGAATCTATTTTACATTAAGAGATCTAAATTAGCTGCAATTTAGATGTCATATCTGTCTTAAGGAGGAAGTTATCAAAAGGGGGGAAAGAGAATTAGTGGAAAAACAATGGTTTTGTGACAATGAGGAAGTGAAAGAAATTAGTATGAAAGAAGGTAAACTGAACTAAAAGTCATTTCATCATGTGGCTGACTAGGAATCTCTCTCACTCTACTACCTGCCAATGGAATGTGATGGACGAATTTGTAAGTAGATACTCAACCTGTTCGGCCAGTTTAGGAATGCACATACATTCCTTTGCCGTCAAGTTCAGAATTGAGACTTGAACCCAGAGCTCCTGGCTTAGAAGTGGGGATGCTATCCACTGTGTTATAAGAATTCCGCACAAGGTAGTCACTGGAAGGTTATTTCCCTTGGCTGGGAGTGTGGAACTTGGGATCACTGTCTCAATAAGGTGTATGTCATTTAGAATTGAAATAAGCAGAAATTTATGTGCATATTTGGATTGCTCTACCACTGTGAGCAGTGGATTCTGATTTATTGAATATATTCAAAACAGTGCCACAAGTCATGGGGGTAGTTCGCTGCATTATTTCTGGAGTCACCACAAATGTGAAGATTGAATTAACTGACTAACTGCTACCCTATGAAAGGCCTTGTACCTTTTTTTAATGCTGTAAAGTTAGAGCATAAATGCAATTTGTTGTACATGTTGTGGGTAAGATTATAGGTTCAACCTAGCATTTGTGTTCCTAGCATGAAGTGGTGCTAAATTAAGATTTGAGGTGAGAAGGAATTTCTCACTACTATTTAGTGGGAAGTAATTTGCAGCTAATTTGGATCTCTCTATCTGAAGTATGTAAAATAGATTCAATAGAAATATAGAGTAGGGATGGGGAAAGAAATGTAGAACATTAGTTGCTCGGACTGAAAGATTTGTGAAGAAATCCCATTCTGTCCTTTTGAAATAATTTTCTTTTTTTCAAAGTTGATAACACATGCAACATTACATGATTGTAGATGAGTCATTCCTTTGACAGAATATTAAAAAAAAGGTACATAGCAGGGTAAAATTTGAGAAGAATTTGTATCTGTTAGATAAAAAGAAAGGAGTCAACAAAGAAAATAAATTCTGCCATATGAAAAGCTAATATTTTATTGGTTATTAATTACCTGTTTTGCATGATTACATCTTCAATCTATTATTTTACATTTTCTTTGTTAATGTGTGTTGTGATTGCTTTGACCGTTCTCATTTTGACAATTGTGTAAGTAACAACAGAAATTATCTGAAATGAAATGAAAGAACTGTGCATACATTTGTGAAATTAGTGTATATTATGCTGAATGCATATTAAAGAAATGAATTAATTTATGTTGTGTTTGGCTGTTTGCCATGCAGATATATAAGTTACTGAGGAAAGGTTTATACTTGAAAGACCAACTGTTGTGTTTTTTTTTATGGAAACTGCCCTGACCAACTGAGCGTCTAGTGTTTTCTGTTTTTGATTGCATATTTTCAGTGCCTGCAAGAGTTTTCTTTTCATCTCTGCTGTTATCCTTCTGTGATGAAGTTCTGTGTATTGTGTTCAGCTGCCTTTTTTTTCACACTACATTGTAGATTGCATTTTGGTTTTGTAATTACTGTGTTCGCCAGAAATATCCTACATCTTGCCGGTTTTGCTTCATAATTAGCTGTGTTTTTATTCACATTAGCAATTATGCACATCTTGAATAATCCAGTTATTTTGTTTTAAGTGGATGACAGAAGAAATTTCTTCTGCATGCTTATGAAATCATTCATGTTGCATTTGTTTCCATGCAGATCAACCATCTGCTTGGTTTTGTCTGTTATGTTAATACAGTTTGTCATTCTGTCAGATTCTTTGATCTGTATATTTCATGAGCTGGAGGCCCTGAATAACAAGGTTGATGTATATTTTGAAGGTTGACATATATGAAAAGAAATTTGCTTCAGGCTAAAATGTTCTCTTTAACATTTAGAGAATATACAGCAGGCATTTGGAATAATTAGGGGAAAAAATCCTTTTTGTTTGTTGAGGCCTATGCTATGTTGTGTTCACATTTTCTATAGTAATTGCTCTCAGAACAGTTTGAACTTAATGGTGAATAGAATGAAAGTGTTTTTGGGTAAGTTCTGATTAATCTTTTGAAACACTGAAACCATATTTTTATTTTTTTCAAAAAAACTGCTTAGTGTTACAGGCAGTAATAATAAATCTATTCTTGAACATATAGGGTTCCTAAAACATACAGGAATGATCAAATTAATGCATAAATCATTCATGTATTTATTAACATTATTTTTTAATGTATTTAACTTTTATACTTGAGGCAATTTCACCTGAACTATTTATTCATCCAAGCTCAACACTTCAGTTGGAGAGATCCAAAATATTCTTACTGTTTCAAGTCTGGTATGACGACTCATCTTCGGAACCAGTTAAATAGTTAACCCTGTTTATGTCTCCACAGATGCTGCCAGATGTCCTGTGTTTCTCCAGTATTCTGTGTATGTTTCAGATTTCTAACATTTGTAGCATTTTGCCTTTCAGAAGGTTTCTATTAATGTCTTTTCCCTTTGACATACTGTACAAACATTGTTCAGGAACATTTTTTTTAATTGAAAGAACCTATCTGCTTATTGAGAAATTTCCTTATGTAGATAAAATGGAAATGATGCTAGATCAGCATAGCCATTACAGTTTCTTGCAAGAGAGCATAATTGCTTGTTTGTGTGATATATAAAATGTATGTTCATGCAGGTACAGGTAGTTCCTGGGTTGTGACCAAGTTTTGTTCTTGTGTCTGTTCGCAAATTGATTTGTGTGCAAGTCAGAACACTATTTTATGTTGCCCTGCAAAAAAAAAAGATACCTGTACATATAGGGAAACACTAGTATGTTGGACCTTCGAATATTGTAAGTATGAGCGTTCATAAGTTGGATGTTCGTAAATCAGGGATTCCCTGTGCTTTGAAATTACCAGCTGTAGGGTGAATACTTCGATAAATGCCAATGGAAATATATGTGCCGTATATTATACCATAACTTGAACTGGACCTTATTGTCGTCTTTCCCTTAATTATTCAAGGGTTGCAAAACTGTGAATTATGCTGTGATGTTTACTATGGCCTTGACAAGAAGGATGGCTGCAAGTCTCAGCTGGAACAGGGATTAGCCTCCACATTCTTTGTGTTACTCTGAATTTACTGGCCCCCTGCACCATGTTTCATGAACAAAAAAATTGTGAAGTTTTCATATAAAGAGCTTTTGTAAAAATGTTACTGAAATACTAACTCGCTGATGGTGTTAAACATAGACTTAACACTGTCTATTCCTCTAAATTCAAATTAAGCAATTCTGAATTACCTGTTAATTGGAACTGATAGAACACACTTCAAAATGCCTCCTGTGCCATTTTATTAAAAGTGCTTAATTTGAATTGTTGCATAATTCAGACTTTTATCGGCAAGAATGATTTTGAATTAATTAGAATAGACTCCTTCACATGTTTTAAAATTATTAGACTATTATAGGGTTTGAATATTCAGCAGTATGACCAATTTCATATTAACATTTTACTGCATAGTGTTTTGTTATGATTGTATAAAGATCAACTCTCTTTATTTTTGTTTCTTTAAATTGTGGACTGAAATAAGAGAACTGTTTTAAATCATGTTTTAAAGGACTGCTGCATGTTTTTAAAAAGCCAGTTACTTGATACTTACGACAAGCGTATGTAAACAGTTGTTTGAACCAGTAGCAATTGAAATCATTGCAGATGAAGTGGATTGCAGGGATTCTGTGTTATATGCAACTGGATGGCAACAAGAGTTGATTGGTCTATGGATTAGTGACCAGCTATCAATGACGAAAACCGTTTTGCCTGCCACTAACTGTGTGATTTGTTCATGGGTGACTGATCAGCTTGAGGTTAGGAACAAGGTAGAGAGCAGTCTCCAAGAGTATAGGAATGCACTGTTCTAAGCAGTCAATACTCATTTTAAACTGAAGACAACCAGTTCTAACAAAACTGGATTCATTGGGAATAAAGGGGAGAACTCTTCACTTTTTAGGGTCATACCTGGCACATAAGACGTTTGTGGTTGTTGGAGGGCAGTCATCTCAGTTCTGGGAGACCTATGAAGGAGTTCCTCAGCATGTTGTCTTACACCCACATTTTCAGCTTCTTCATCAATGACCTCCTCTCCATCATAAGAGCAGAAGTGGGTTGTTTGCCAATGATTTGCCAATGTTCAGTTCCATTTGAGATTCCTCAGATACTGAAGTGGTCCATGTTCAAATGCAGCAAGATTAGGACAGAGTCTAGGAATACTGCAGAGAATAACTTGCTCCCCAAAACCTGTCCACCATCTCCAAGGCACAAGTCAGGAATGATGGAATACTCTTCATTTGTCTGAATGACAGCAGCTCAAACAACACTTAAGAAGATTGACATCATCCAGGACAAAGTAGCCTGCTTGGTTCACACTACATCTACAAATGTCCGCTCCCTTCACTACAGATGCTCAGCAGCAGTGAGTACTGTCTGTAAATTGCACTGCAAAATTCACCAAAGATCCTTAGGCAACACTGTCCAAACACACGATCACTTCCATTTGGAAGGACAAGGACAGCAGATATATTGGAACGCCAGCACCTGCACATTCCCCTCTGAGCCAGTCACCTTTCTGACTTGGAAATATAAATCAGTTCTTAAATTGTCGCTGGGTCCCAAATCCTGGCAATCCCTCTCTAAGGGCATTGAGAGTCTTAACAGGACATAACTTTCTTAAACCTATGCAGTTCAATAATCTCACAATATCAGGTTATAGTCCAACAGTATTTGGAAGTACTAGCTTTTGGAGCACTGCTCCTTCATCAGGTAGCTGTGGAGCAGGATCATAAGACACAGATTTTATAGCAAAAGATTACAGTGTATTGAACTAAAACAATATATTGAACAAACCTATATTGCCATTAAGTACTTAATATTTTAGAATGGGTTGCAGGTTTCAATTCATTACTATGTAAATCACAGAACTACTTTCAGGTCACATTCCTGAGGTAACTTAAGGTTTTATTAAAAAAAGTGACACTTCTGCTCAGTGCATTAAAGGTATGAGGTTAGAGTCTGTCTGTATTCCAATCTTGAGTCAGACTGGTACTGTTTCCACAGTAGGAATTTATAAAATGTTAAATGGATTGACTGCATGCACCTGAAGGATACCCTTATAAGAATAAGGTGTGATGCTCAACTCATTGATTGCCAGTTCTGGCATTTCACAGCAAGAAACCATAATGACCTCCTCAGGAGACAGACACGGGATGCAACCGATAATGTACCCTTTGTTGTCCAGTACTTCCCAGGAGTTGAGAAACTGCACCGTGTTCTTCGCAGCCTGCAACAATTATCAGTGAGGATGAACACCTCACCAAGACCTTCCCTACGCCTCCACTTCCTGCCTTTAAACAACAGCCAAATCTTAAATAGACCATTGTTCGCAGCAAATTAGCCAGCCTTTAGGACAACATTGACCACAACAATGTACAGCCCTGTCATTGCAACCACTGCAAGACATGTCAGAGTGTAGACGTGGATATCACCATCCACGCACACACGCGCGCACACACAAAAGCACGCGTACACACACACACACACACACACACACACACACACACACACACACACAAAAGCACACAACCTGCAGGCAGTCAATGCATACTATATTTTATAAATTCCTACTTTGGAAATAGAACCAGTCTGATTCAAGATTGGGATACAGACAGATTCTAACCTCACACCAAATGCATTTTCTGAGCTGAGACGTCACCTTTGTTTTAAAACCTTAAGTTATCTCAAGATTGTGACTTGAAAGAAGTTCTGGGATTTACATATTAATGAACTGAAACCTGCAAAGCATTCTAAAAGATGAAAGGCTTGTCTTATGATCCTGCTCCACAAATACCTGATGAAGGAACAGCATTCCAAAAGCTAGTACTTTCAAATAAACCTGTTGGGCTATAACTTGGTGTTGTGTGATTTTTAACTTTGCCCACCCCAATCCAACACCGGTACCTCCACGTCATAGGTTTAAGAAGGCAGCTCACCACCACCTTCTTGAGGGCAACTAGAAACTGGCAACGATGCTGGATGTCTCATGAGTGAATAAATAAAACTTTACTTTTGATTCAGCAGCTGTTGTAATCTGTGACTTTTAACTGATGTCAGCGATCTTTGTTTCGAAGAGAACCAACCACCCTATGTCTGTTGCAAACCAGTGGGAGCATCTGAGAAGCATTATTCTGACTGGCATAAGACTACTTAGGATAATCTTAGCAACCCATCAATAGGAATCACTGAATGGTCTTTCTAGTTTTCCTCTGCCTTTAACTAACTTTTCCTTGTCTGTTTGACTGTGTGCTCAAGGGGGAGTTTGTTAATGGCATAGAGTTTTAATTTGCAGTTTTATATAATGATGGTTTGTAACTGTTTACCTGTAGTTAGAATCAAATTACTTGCAATAAATAATCGTTCTTGTTCAGTGCAGAAACCTGGTCTGTGCTTTCTTACAATCTAAGTTTGGGTAATTGGGGAGTTCAAAATCTTTGTTGGAGAAAGATTTTATAGAAGTGTATTGAGTCCTGTATTCAGCAGCACAAATCGATCTTTATATGAAGTGCCTTACCAATGCAGCATGTGAGATGTCTCTAGGACACTGATTCTCCCAGTTAGGTACAACATGTGTGTTCTGTGTTACAATGATTACATGCAACATTGACATCAATGCTTGCCACATCCCTTCTGATCTACACATCCAAATGTGTGAATGCACGATCAATGATGGATAACTTCATGGTCAATCCTAGGTCAATCCTAGGTCCTCCCATCATTTTGTGATGTTTGCCAGACTCCCTGGGCCCTTACAATACATCTTATGGACCACATTTCCATACTAACTGTTATATCCCTTCCCAGATGTTTGCCAGCACATCATATATTTGCTTATTACTGATGAATTTTCAAATTCTGTTCTGCAATTTATAATCCTTGCTAACCTTAATATAGAAAGTTAGAAATGACATTAATTTCTACCAATTATTATTAAATGTGTGATATTAGCTCCAATATAAAGTTACTTTAAGTTAGACATAATTACACCTAATACTACAATTCTGCGACAAAGTTGACAATATCGGGAGCAGTTTACTTCTTACTCGATTTTGAAAGATCAAACAACTTTGTTTAGCAACTACCATTTACAACCTCTTCTATTTGCATGCTCTTTACTAAATATAATAGCACCTATTCAATTCCTATTGATAAGAATGAAATTCACTCACTTTTTTATAACTTTATCCAGTCATTAAAAAGAAGCTTATTTTGATTCTTTAAGATTCTGCAGGACATGAGTCTAGATTAGAGTGGTGCTGGAAAAACCCAGCAGTTGAGGCAGTATTAGAGGATCAGTAAAATCGACGTTTTGGGCAAAAGCCCTTCATCAGGAATTCCTGATGAAGGGCTTTTGCCCGAAACATCGATTTTACTGCTCCTCGGATGCTGCCTGAACTGCTGTGTTTTTCCAGCAGCACTCTAATCTAGACTCTGGTTTCCAGCATCTGCAGTCATTGTTTTTACCATTCTGCAGGACACGATCCTTGCTCTCCCTTGTCTTATTTTTCTCTGTCATTATAACCTTAAGAGAATGAATAACTGCCGCTTCACCCCCGAATGAACAGACTAAAGATCGGGGAATTGCCATTCTTCCCTTGTTCTTTAGGCTGTTCGTTAGGTTGTGAAGCAGCAGTTGTTTATTCTCTTGAGATCATAATGACCCTGTTTCAGAATTGCTTCTGCCTTCCTTGCTATGTTATTTCTCTCTTGGTACCCTGACAAGGTTATCTCGTTTAAACTTTTTGTTGTTCTAATCTCCCTGCTTCTCTCTACTACCTATATCTAATTAGGTAGTGACAATTACCTAAAAGTTCTTGATTATTGTGGGATCTGACTTTTTTTTAAACTGTACTAAGTAATAACTTTCAAACTAGCTGGTACCAGAGCCTTGTCAAGGTTCTCCAAAGATGTTTATCGAAACCATTCTCCGCATCCAAGGCTTACTGTCTACAGAAATCTAACTAAATTCCCTAATGTTTAATACATTACTACCATTATTATTATATGAATATATGTCTACTCTAATATGTAATTATAATTGTTTAAAAGGCCTCATCTAAGGTGGGTCAAGTTTTCTCCTTTTATTTCATATTAAAATAGGAAATTTCAAATGGGATATTTTCCATCTGAGTCACCCTTATCAGAAAAGAGGAGTCTTACTGTTTGCATTTTAGCCCCATTGTGACTCTGTTGCGATTGTCAGAGGCATTGTGTTACCTATCTGTGAAGGCCTATATGAAATGCTGTATCAACCGTAATTTTTTTTCAGCCATCTTATGTCATTTTAAAAAAAAAATGGTTCGAGCCAAAAAGCATGCAGATGCTGGAATCCAAAGTCGAGAAGTGGGAGGCTGGAAGAACACAGCAAGCCAGGCAGCATGAGGAGGTGGAGAAGTTGACCTTTTGGGATGGAAGAAGGGTTACACCTGAAACGTCGACTTCTCCACCCCTTGATGTTACCTGGCTTGCTATGTTCTTCCAGCCTCCTGCTTGACTATCTCAAAAAAAAAACATGATTCGGCGATGCCGGTGTTGGACTGGGGTGTACAAAGTTAAAAATCACACAACGCCAGGTTATAGTCCAACAGGTGTAATTGGAAGCACACTAGCTTTCGGAACGACGCTCCTTCATCAGGTGATTGTGGAGGGCTCGATCGTAACACAGAATTTATAGCAAAAATTTGCAGTGTGATGTAACTGAAATTATTATTGAAGAATTGATTGTCTGTTAAGCCTTTCAAGCAGCCATTTTGTCACATTCAGCAATGGGCAACTACAACAATCTTTTAACTTTTGAGGTGACTCTGGGAATAGCAGGTGTTGAATTCCAGCATACTTCCCTAGTGAACCATAACAATTGTTATTTAATTGGCTGAACATGATTGTGCATTTACTAATTATTATGTGAGCAAATTTGTCAGCTTCCTTTTGGAATATGTTTGGGCAACATAAAGCCTACAGTCATTACTGTAATGCTGTTCAAGCATACGGAACTGTTGAAGGTTAAAAACTATTTCCATTTGGAAATAAGTCCATCAAGGTGACACTCCTTTGATCTGTTCAAGGTTCCAAAAGGGCTCACCACCTGATTCTGAGGCTACTAGCTGAACAAAACTATGATTTTTAAGAAAGCGCTGGTAAAATAAAATCTGTGATTTTTAATTGAGATTCAGCTGATGTGTTTAGATTTATCTTGGTGTTGTTGACTTTCAATTGACACGTTCATTGTATAGAAGGAAAGGAGTCTGGTGTGAGAATGTAGACCTGCTGCTGAATTTTGCAGACTGTATAGTAGTATCTGGATAGCCACAGTACATGATTTTTCAACCTTAACTGCCTCCGCTTACTGAAATGTCTAATTATCTAGCTTAGTGTGTGTGTGTGTGTGTGTGTGTGTGTGTGTGTGTGTGTGTGTGTGTGAGAGAAAAATACTATTAGCTAACTAATAAAGTGATTTTGCATGTTTGACACTTGTGCAGAAAATGCCTAATACAGAATAAGTACAAATTGACTGCCACTTGAATAAGGTTCATTTTCATTTAGAATGTACCACGATATATCATTCATGATATTTCCAGCTGCTTCTATCACCTCATCATTAGTCCTCTGATTTTTCAATAGGAGCCAAGGGGTTAATACATTGTTTTAATAAGTTGTGCTTGACAGTGATGTTGAGTATATAGATAATAAAACTACCACAAAAGAATCCCTTGTCTAAGCAAAATAAAAAGGTAAATACCTCAAAGTTTTGGTGATCTCTCGATTGGAAAAAGTCAATATTTACATATTAGTTTTGTGTTGAAATTTTGTTCATTTAAATTAGGCTTTAATTTTTTTGGAGATAACCTGTACATTCATAGTTTAGCAAGTAAAGTGAGAAAATAAAATTGATAAATTTGGATGGATAATTTAAATAGCATTTTTGGATATTCTGTTAAATATTCCAGTTTAAATTCAAGTATTTTCAATGAGCAAATAACAAATGAGTGGTATATTAATGCTGTAATATTTTATTGCTACTTACAATATATTAACAGTAATAGAGTGCCAAAAACAATTAACAATATGAGAAATGATATTATCACTTTCATAACAACATATTTATCCTCTGTTCTTCAAACATAAATCGATAAAATGTGATAATGTCTCAAAGATCCAGTGATAACATGACATTTGACTGATCATGCGAGAACTGAGGACAATGAAAAGTATATTCTCATTTTAATTGAAAGAAAATGGGTTGAAGCATGAAATGTAAGAGGCTATAAATTGAAAAGGGAAGAACATTAGACATTAATAAAGGCAAATTATAAATGGAAGAAAAATATGGATAAATGAAAATCTGCTCAAGTGCTTTTCTGAAACAAGTTGGGGCAAAACAACTTTTTAGAAAACTTATTGTTGTACAAAACTTGAATTAGATGGATTGTTTAATTTGGCAAAAATAATTTGTATTTCTTTAGGTCAAAGGAAGAGTGCTATCTTGGGGGAAGGACAACTGTAGCAAAATTCGGCAGGAGCTGGGGAATGTGAATTGGGAGCAGCTGTTTGAGGGTAAATCCACATTTGATATGTGGGAGACTTGTAAAGAGAGGTTGATTAGAGTGAAGGACCGACCTATGCCTGTGCAAATGAGGGATAGAAATGGCAAGAGTAGGGAACCATAGTTGACAGGTGAAATTGTGAGACTAGCTAAGAGGAAAAAGGAAGCATACCTAAGGTTTAGGTGACTGAAAACAGACGAAGCTTTGGAAGAATATCCAGAAAATAGGACCAATCTGAAATGTGGAATTAAGAGGGCTAAAAGGGGTCATGAAGCATCTTTAGCAAACAGGGTTAAGGAAAATCCTGAAGCCTTTTATTTGTATATAAGGGGCAAGAGGGTAACTAGAAAAAGGGTTGGCACACTCAAGGACAAAGGAGGAAAGTTATGCGTGAAGTCAGAGAAAATGGGTGAGATTCTTAAGTACTTTGCGTCTGCATTCACCATGGAGAGGGACATGACAGATGTTGAGGTTATAGATGTTTGATGACTCTAGGTCAAGTCAGCATAAGGATGGAGGAAGCATTGGGTTTTCTAAAAGGCAAGGTAGACAGGTCCCCAGGTCCTAATGGGATCTATCCCAGGTTATAGACGGAAGCAAGAGAGGAAATAGCTGGGCCTTAACAGATATCTTTGCAGCATCCTTGAACATAGGTGAGATCCCGGAGGACTGGAGAATTGCTAATGTTGTCCCCTTATTTTAAGAAGGGTAGCAAAGATAATCCAGGTAATTATACACTGGTGAGTCTGATGTTATTGTCGGGAAGCTGCTGAAGAAGATACTGGGGGATAGGATCTATTTACATTTGGAAGAAAATGGGCAACATGATTTTATGCAGGGAAGGTCATGTCTTACCAACTTAATAGAATTCTTGGAGGAAGTGACAAAGTTGATTGATGAGGGAACGGCTGTAGATGTCATATACATGGACTTTAGTAAGGAGTTTGATAAGGTTCCCCATGGTCGGCTGATAGAGAAAGTGAAGTTGCATGGGGTCCAGGGTGTAGTAGCGAGATGGATAGAAAACTGACCGAGCAACAGGAGACAGAGTAGTAGTGGAAGGAAGTTTCTCAAAATGGAGAAATGTGACCAATGGTGTTGCGGCAGTTGTTTGTGATATACATAAATGATCTGGAGGAAGGTACAGGTGTTCTGATTAGCAAGTTTGCAGATACACTAAGATTGGTGGAGTGGCAGGTAGTGAAGGGGACTGTCAGAAAATGCAGCAGAATATAGATAGATTGGAGAGTTGGGCGGAGAAATGGCAGATGGAGTTTGATCCGGGCACATGCGAGGTGAAGAATTTTGGTAGATCCAATTCAAGAGTGAACTATAGGGTAAATGGAAAAGCCCTGGGGAAAATTGACGTAGAGAGAAATCTGGGTGTTCAGGTCCATTGTTCCCTGAAGGTGGCAATGCAGGTCGATAGAGTGGTCAAGAAAGCATACGGCATGCTTTCCTTCAGTGGACGGGGTATTAAGTGTAAGAGTTGGCAGGTCATATTACAGTTATATAGGACTTTGGTTTGGCCACATTTGAATTACTGTGTACAGTTCTGGTCGCCACATTACCAGAAAGATGTGCTCGCTTTGGAGAGGGTGCAGAGGATGTTCACCACGATGTTGCATGGTATGGAGGGCTCTAGTTATGAAGAGAAGTTGAGTAGATTAGGACAATTTTCATTTGAAAGACTGAGTTTGAGGAGAGACCTGATTGAGGTCTACAAAATCATGACAGGTATAGACAGGGTGGATAGCAAGAAACTTTCTGTCAGAGTGGGGGACTCAACTACTAGGGGTCATGAGTTCAAGGTGAGAGGGGAAAAGTTTAAAGGAGATATGTATGGAAAGATCTTTACACAGAGGGTGGTGGGTGCCTGGAATGCATTGCCAGCGGAGCTGGTAGAGGCAGGCACGATATTGTGATTTGAGATGTATCTAGACAAATACATGAATAGGCAGGAAGCAAAAGGATACAGGTCCTTAGAAAATAGGTGACAGTTTTTGATAGAGGATCTAGGTTGGTGCAGGCTTGGAGAGCCAAAGGGCATGTCCCTGTGCTGTAATTTTCTTTTGTTCTTAATTCAGTCTTAATTGGTGTTCGTTGATTTAAGTTTGTGTTATAGACATGGTGAACTTCAGATAACTGGTGAATAAGTCCAGTAATGTGCTTGTAGAGAATACGCCCTGCCCCTCTCCCCTACAAAGTGGAATTTTTCTTACACTTTTAGCAACATATGCTTATAATGTAAATTAGTTGATTCTCAAAGCTGCTTTTTTGCACAAGGGATAAACTTTCCAAGGGAAATCTTAGTCAGTGGCCAGTGATTAAGGTTGGAATCATAGAATCCCTACAGTGTGGAAACATGCCATTTGGCCCATTGAGTCCACACCAAACCTCTGAAGAGCAGCCCACCCAGACTCTCAGTTGACTCTATTCTATTCCTAAGATTCAATATAGCGAGATTAGTAAAGCATGTAAAAACATTGGTAAATATACAATAAAATAAAATAATTATTCAGGTCCATAGAAAATCATCAAGAATGGCAGAACAGCTGATCTTTCATAATTGCAGCATATGGGTGCTCTGGATGCCATTTTGGTCCAGAACAAACATGCCTACAACAAGTTTGAGGTTCAAGCAGCTTCAACTCACAACATATGAGAGCTGACTGAGCGACAAATACAGTGCTATAT
>NC_057739.1:33058779-33135604 GCF_004010195.1 Chiloscyllium plagiosum | reverse complement strand
TTAAAGCTGCAGGCAGGGCTGGCCTGAGTCATGGTACATTGGTGAAACCGAGCAGAGGCTACAGCAATGGATGAATGGGCACCGCACAACAATCAACAGACAGGAGTGTTCCCTCCCAGTTGGAGAACACTTCAGCGCTCCAGGACTTTGGACCTTTGGGTGATGATCCTCCAAGGCGGATAATTCGGGACAGGCGGCAGCGAAAGGTGGCTGAGCAGAGGCTGATAGCTAAGTTCTGTACCCATAGGGAGGGCCTCGACCGGGACCTTGGGTTTTTGTCACCATACTGATGACCCCATTGCACTATACACACACACACCCGCACACTGATGCACACCTCACACACAGGCACTCCTACACACAGACACTCCTATGCATACACACACTCACACTCACACATACACCCTCTCACAGACTTACACCCCTTTACACAAACACACACACAAACTCACACGCACACATACATTTGTGTGGTGAATTTGTAATTGCAGAGTTACATTGTACTTTGCTCAAAAGCTGCATGAATCCATGTAAGATTCCGTTAATTCATTTTTTAGATTAGATTGAGTCTAAACATGATGGCACAGACAGCAGAACACCGGGGGCTAACACCTTCAACACATTATCTGGGCTGACACCAGTTGTTAAAGTTCACCTGAGAATGTAACTTTTAAAAAGAGTTTTATGATTTACATATGAAAGAAATGAAACTGACGTCATTCTAACAGATGAGAGACTTAAACAATCAAGGTATTTTTCAATGTATAATTTCAGTTACATCACACTGTAAACTTTTGCTATAAATTCTATGTCTTATAACTGTGTCTTCCGCAACCACCTGATGAAGGAGCAGTGCTCCGAAAGTTAATGCTTCCAGTTAAACCTGTTGGACAACCTGGTGTTGTGATCTTTTTAACTTTGTACAGCCCAGTCCAACACCGGCATCTCCAAATCATGATTATTATCGACACCACTAACTGCCAGCTTAAAGTGGAGAGGATCTCCAAGAAGATCGTGCATATCGACACAGACATCAAGTTTCTACAGCAATGCAGGCAAGCAGGAAAGATCCCAAAAGGATTACGGATCACGAACCCGCTCAAGTCGTGCTACAACATAGACTTACGCAGAGAAACTTTGCCTCCACATTTCTCGTGAACTCCTCAATCATCTCATGCACTGACTCTACAGTAGGTGCCACAACTTTGAAATTCAGATGGAGTCCGCACTCTCAGCCTGCGCTCAGGATACAGCAGTACAATTACGAGACGTTGTCAAACAGACAAGGCGACAAAACTACACCACTTACATGCACCAAAAACAAGAAGCTGGAGAAACTTGGCATTCTTACCAGTAGTAGCGAAGCCCACCCTGGCACCACAGTGGATAACATTTTCACTGTGGGGAAATCGATTGTGAACTTATCGGACCACACGCTTTGACCGGAAGAGGTTGAAGTCCTGAACAGTGGTCTCAGTTTCTGCCCCACAACCAAAATGGACCCCTTGGTTCTTGCAACAGACATGGAGGAATTTATCAGATGAATGAGACTCTGGGAATTCTTTCAAGATGTCAGCAGTGATCCCAATGAGCCCACTGACGAACTGAAACAACAGTCATCACGGGGATCCGTAGAGAATCGACCAAAGAAGGAGTCAACTTGGACCCCACCGGAGGGCTGCTGCCCTCAGCTTGACATGTATGCTCAAACTGTCAGGGAATATATAAATGCCTGATTCATCAGCTGCACCCACAAGGTAGAGCAAAACATCACCCATTCACAATGCGACGCCATACATGCTCTCAAAACCAATCGCAACATTGTCATCAAACCAGCAGATAAAGAAGGAGCCATCGTCATTCAGAATAGAATAGATTACTGCAAGGAAGTGTACCGACAACTGAACAACCAGGAACACTACGGGCAACTACCGGGCAATCTGACCAAAGAGCACACCCTTGAACTAAACACGTTGATCAGGACTTTGGATCCAGTCCTTCAGAGTTCCCTACGCGCCCTCATCCCACATACATCTCGCATAGGTGACTTCTACTGCCTTCCAAAGATATGCAAAGCCAATACACCAGAACAACCCATTGTATCAGGCAATGGGACCCTGTGTGAGAACCTCTCTGGCAATGTCGAAGGCATCTTGAAACCCATTGTACAGGGAATCCCCAGCTTCTGCGGCAACACTACGAATTTCTTAAAGAAACTCAGCACCATGGACCGGTCGAACCGGGAACATTCCTCATCACAATGGATGTTTCAGCACTCTACACCAGCATCCCCCACAATGACGGCATCGCGGCAACAGCCTCAATACTCAACACCAACAACTGCCAATTTCCGAGCACTGCTTTATCCTCGATCCCAACGCCTTCACCTTTGACAACCAGTTCTTCATCCAGACACGTGGAACAACCATGGGGACCAATGTGCCAACATCTTCATGAACAGGTTCAAACAAGACGACTTCTCTATACAAGACCTCCAACTAACACTATACACCAGCTACATTGATGACATTTTCTTCCTCTGGACCCATGGCGAGGAGTCACTGATAAAACTACACAGTGATATCAACAAGTTTCAACCCATCATCAAACTTACCATGGACTACTCTCTGTCTCATTCTTGGACACCTGCATCTCCATCAAGGATGGACGCCTCAGCATCACACTCTACCACAAACCCACAGACAACCTCACAATGCTACACCTCTCCAGTTTCCACCCAAAACATATTAAAACAGCCATCCCCTATGGACAAGCCCTACACGTACATCAGATCTGTTCAGATGAGGAAGAACGTGACGGGCACTTGGAAGTACTCAGGGATGCCCTCATATGAATGGGGTACAATGCTCAACTCATCGACCGCCAGTTCTGATGTGCCACAGCAAAGAACCGTAATGACCTCCTCAGGAGACACACATGCTGCAACCGACAGGGTACCCTTCATTTGTCCAGTACTTCCCTGGAACCAAAAACTATGTCATGTTCTTCGCGGCCTGCAACACATTATCAGTGAGGATGAACATCTCGCCAAGACCTTACCCACACCTCCATTGCTTGCCTTTAAACAACCACCAAACCTCAAACAGATCAATGTGCGTAGTGAACTGCCCAGCTTTCAGGACAACTCCATACAACCCTATCATGGTAGGCACTGCAAGACGTGTCAGAGCGTGGACATGGATACCACCATTATGCGTGGGGACACCTCCCACCATGTACGTGGCAGGTACTCATGTGACTCAGCCAACGTTGTCTCTCTCAAATGCTGCAGGCAAGGCTGGCCTGAGGCATGGTACATTGGTGAAACCGAGCAGAGGGTAAGGCCATGGACGAATGGGCACCGCACAACAATCAACAGCGGCCCAGCATGTTCGACCTTGGACCTTTGGGTGACGATCCTGCAAGGCAGACTTCGGGACAGGCAGCAGCGAAAAGTGGCCGAGCAGAGGCTGATAGCTAAGTTCTGTACCCATAGGGAGGACCTCAACTGGGACCTTGGGTTCATATCACACTACAGGTGACCACCATTGCTCTATGCATATGCGGACATGTGCACACATACACACAGACACTCCTATACACCGAACTCTCACACTCCCACACTTACACATGCACCCTCTCAGACTTAGACCCCTTTACACTCACACACACGTATACACTCTCTCTTACTGTCACTCACAAACCCACACCCTGGAGACACACTCACATGCACACGCACACTCCCAAACACTCAGATGCATCTCGTTCTGGCTCTCGCGCGCTCGCTCTCGTGCTCGCTCTCTCTCTCTCTCACAGACACCCCCAACCCCCCATCCCAGATACACATATACATTTGTTGCATGAATTTGTACTTGCAGAGTTACATTGTACTTCGCTCAGAAATTGCTTGAATCCATGGAAGACTCTGATTCTAAGCTAAAAAAAAATGAGTTAACAATCTAAACATTATGGTACAGATAACAGAACACAGGAGGCTAACACCTTCAACATATTATCTGGGCTGACACCAATTGTTAAAGTTCACCTGAAAATCTAACTTTTAAAAAAACGTTTTGTGATTTACATATGAAAGAAGTAAAACTATCATGGTCATTCTAACAGATGAGAGACTGAACAAACAGTCAAGATATTTTTCAATGTATAATTTCAGTTACATCACATTGTAAACTTTTGCTATAAATTCTGTGTAGTCGACAACCACCTGATGAAGGAGCAGCGCTCCGAAAGCCAGTGCTTCCAGTTAAACCTGTTGGACTATAACCTGGTGTCATGTGATTTTTAACTTTGTCTCCACAATAGTAAAGTCATTGTTTCCTAGCAACAATGTTGGAAAGAAAAGATTTCTAAAATAAAACAAGTGATGCAAGTCGCCAATTGTCAGACTGTTTCACAAAGAGAAATGTTTACTAAAGAAATTATTAGATGTTTTCCAAGAGTAAGAGATCTTCTGTTATGTTGAGAACATGGAAGAATGACATGAGAACCTGGAATATTATGAAAATATGGATGGCAATTTTTCTTTAACTGCTTTGTAATAATTTTCTTCCTGTAGGAATTTTAAAGAATGGGAATATCGGAGCGGTTAACGCTTTGTTGTATTGTCTTGTGGAACATAGGAAGAAAGCATATTTAATTTCTTTGACCAGTTCCAGAAAGATTTTTAATTAAAAGTCTGAATCTACTAATGTCTGGTTAATGACATAAAGTTTATTAATACTTTAATGTCATGGCTATTAATTGTATTAGCACATATTAATGCAGAGCACCAGCGACACATGGTGTGAGATTAGATGGGTAAAACTGAGGAAGACATTAAACTCTGTCCATTACAAAAGAAACCTTCATTTCAATATTGCAGACTGGTTAAGAATAGATAAAACCTGCTAATTCCTCATTTCTCCACCTGAAATTTCTCTGTTAAATTTTCATCTAGCATCGAGCCAATCTATTAACTTGTTTCTCTTCCTCACATCACTTTCAGATGTTTTGTTACTTCTCTAAGTTGGTGCTATCTACAAATTACAGCATTGTGCCTCCACATTCAAGTTCAATTTATTTGTAACATACTATATTAAGAAGAAAAGTGGCCCATTTGGAAACCACAGGGGAGTCACCAGAGTTGTACTTCCTGGTGGTTAGCAAATCTCTAATAACCATAACATTTCCTGGCATTTAACCAATCTTCTATTTTTACTTTTAACACTGTGCCCACTAATTCTATTAAAGACCCTTATCCAGTGTTTTCAGTTAAATTGATGATTTAAATAGCCCGTTGCTCTTTCAGGAAATTTATTTGGGGTCTTTTGTCTAATGCATTTTGTAGACATTTTGTCTAATGCATCTGGGCAATTTTTCAGTTTCTCATCTCTGAAACATCCCTGAATTGTTTCCTGCTCCATCCTCATTTTATTTTTCTTTTGAATATTTATTCACTTGCCTTTTGAAAGTTTTATGGTAGAAATTGTAGAGATTCTCACCACAATCTTCCATTCCTCAGATACACTAGTGATGTCTGAGGACTGCAGGATTGCAAATGTGATACTATTGATCAATAAAAGGATGAAAGGATAAATATGGAAATCACAAATCAATACAGTGGAAGGGGAACTTCCTAGAAACAGTAACTTTGGAGAAAATAAATATCCACTTGGACCAATTCCTTTCTAATAAAGAGGAGTTTACACGGATTTGTTCAGGGCAAATTTTGTGTTTGTTACGTCATCCAACTCAAATCAAGTTGGTTAAAGGATGGATGACAGTTGATATTGTGTATATAGATTTTCAAAAGGCATTTGAGGAAGTGCTATATATTAGGCCTGTTAGCAAAGCTTGCATTAATGGAAACAGCCCCGATTCCTCAGGTCCCTCCTCATAACTATGGTGTTTCATCTCTTGAATAAACCAGTAAATCAGTTCGCTGGATCTGGCACATGAACCAGAACTAAATACGAGGTGGGGGGAATAGGTCAGAGTGGGTTAGTCTTTGGAGGGTTGATGTGGACTTGTTGGGCCAAAGGGTCTGTTTCCATACTGTAGGAAATCTAATTTTGTACTATCCATGCCTCTCATGATTTTATAAACCTATATAAAATCACCCCTCAGCTTCCGACGCTCCAGGGAAAACAGCCCCAGTCTATTCACCCTCTCCCTAAAGCTTAGATCCTCCGACCCTAGCAACATCCTTGTAAATCTTTTCTGAACCCTTTCAAGTTTCAGAATACGGCATGGCGGTTTAGTGGTTAGCACTGTTGCCTCACAACGCCAGGGACCCAGGTTCAATTCCTGCCTCAGGCGACTGACTTTGTGGAGTTTGCACATTCTCCACGTGTCTGCGTGGGTTACCTCCAGGCACTCCGGTTTTCTCCTACAATCCAAAGATGTGCAGGTTAGGTGAATTGGCCATGCTAAATTCCCCATAGTGTTAGTGTATTAGTCGGGGTAAATACGAGGTGGGGGGAATAGGTCAGAGTGGGTTAGTCTTTGGAGGGTTGATGTGGACTTGTTGGGCCAAAGGGTCTGTTTCCATACTGTAGGAAATCTAATCTAAAAGACATCCTTCCTATAGCAAGGATACCAGAATTGTGCACAATATTCCAAAGTGGCCGAAACAATGCCCTTGTACAGCCGCAACATGACCTCCCAACTCCTATACTTAATGCTCTGACCAATAAAGGAAAGCATACCAAATGTCACCTTCACTATCCTATCTACCTGCGACTCCACTTTCAAGGAACTATGAACCTGTGCTCCAAGCTCTTTGTTCAGCAACATTCCCCAGGACCTTCCTGTGAAGTGCATGTCCTGCTCTGATTTGCCTTTCCAAAATGAAGCGCCTCACATTTACCTAAATTAAGCTCCACCTGCAATTCCTCAGCCCATTGGCCCATTTGATCAAGATCCTCTTAAACGGTGAGGTGACCTCTTTCATTGTCCATCATCTTCCTGTAACCCTGTTCCCTCATACTATTTGCTTCCTTCTTCCTCCTGTTGCCCTCCTTGTCTGCCACAGGTACCTTTGACAGATCTGGGAGTAGGGAAAGTGGCAGAGGCAGGGTGAAATGGTGAAGGGGGAAATTAGTGAAGGAAGCCACGGTGGAAGCTTGGACAGTGTTGCATTTTCTGACTTCATTTGATGTTTGTCATGTTTATGATTTTGGATGGTTTCAGAAGCATGCCTGTGCTGTGCACTCAGCAAAGGGTAAGTCAGCAAAGGTGCATCCTGCCTCTTCCACAGTCAGGAAACCTGCCTGTTCACCCCACAGGTTGATGGCAGCCCTCACTCTCAGTTGGTACATTACCAACTACAAACTGGTAATTGGCCTGAGCAAGTGAAGACTTAGCTTTCAGCCTTCAGTGGAAACTCTGGTATACACTCAAATTCTTGAGAATGAGCCAGGAAAGATGTGGCCACTTGCTGCCTGAATGGAACATGAGGAACAGCTCAAATGGTAACTACAGCTATCCAAGTTAGATTGTTATCTGCAAGCTGAATTGTGGGATCCATTCCTAGTAGCAATGCAACTATTTATATTGTCAGCTGAAGTCACTGAATTGATTTTTAATGACACATCTAACTACAGTTGTTTCTCCAGTAACTGGAAGAAAATTAGAAGAAGCTTTAAAATGAAATGCTTTGACCTTTTGTACATTTTTATAATGTCAGAAATTTAATACCTCTCAATATATTTGAATGATGAACCAGATTGATGTTTCCATGCAGCTTGCAAAGGAGCATTGTATCTCCAATTGCAGTTTCAGATCTTGCTGATGAATCACACGCATGTGCTTTCCAGAAATTGATAACTGAATTTGTGCATAAATTGCATAAATAAATTTGCCGTCATTTTGCAGTAAAATGTGACTTTTATGAGAAATATGTAAAAGTAAATCTTGAACAGAGAAATCATCTAATTATTACCAACTGTTCGAGTTCAGATTATCATGGTCAAGGCTTTTTGTCAGTGCATAAATACATGATAAAATCAGTCTGTTGTGTTCTATAGGCCCTTTGTGTAATGTGGTCAAAGACTTTGTAAAAAAAATTGTACTTAAGATTTCCGTGTGCTAGTTTTCCTAGAGTAGAAATGCTTTTTCTTCTTTACTTTGTACTTTCACATTACTGACTGGGGTCAGTTATAATCAACAGGAATTTGAAAATTAATAGATTTATTTTGTATTCAGTAAATGAAAAATAGTAAGTGAAATACTCCAAGTTTTGGGATATTGAAGAACATGAATATATTTTTGTCCATCTGACCAAAGCTAACATTCTTCACAAGGCACATTTGATAGAAATACAACATAGGCTGTATATTCATTTTTAAAGTAAACGTAACTTTTAAAAATAATTTTTTTATTGCATCATCTTCATAGTGAAATTATCCATCTTATTGTTCTTGCGGCAGAAATATTTTGCTACCTTTACTCTTCCCAGTGATGCAAAATAAGGAACTATATTTTAATAACACACTAATTAAACAGTTGCATAGATATACGTAAGGCTCATGCAGGTATACAAATCAGAGCCCTATTGTATCAGTGTAACCCTGAAAATATTTTTAGCGTGGGCCAAAGTAGGAGCGTCATCTAGACTTGAAATGTTAGCTTGCTCTCTCTCCATTGATATTGCCTGACCCACTGTGATCTCCAGCATTTATTGTTTTCGGTACAGATTGCAGCATCTGCAGTAATTTGCTCCTACTAGGAATGTAGTCATAACTTTCCCATCAGGCGCCTGGTTCGCAGCTATCGGGAAGGGCACAGTGGCTATCCAGGTTCTGAAGTGTTTTCCTTTGGGGGCCTCCCATTATATTCACTTTTTACCAAGCTTTTTGTTAAACAGCAAGTGGGTGCATGTTATTAAGACCTGAGTACCCTCCCTGAATTTTGCTAATCTTTGCAGAAGCATTTCATTTTCTACTATTATCTTGGGCAGTTGAAAAACTGATACAAGATATTAGCTTTTGTTAAACCTCTGCCCTGCCCAGTTAGACTCTCCCCTTCATCACTGAAGCATTCTACTGTTCCTTCATTTGCTTTTATTTATTGCAGTGTTTACCATTTCCATTTGTGACCTACATTGTCCTACCTTAACTCACCTCACTTCCAGTTTTGATTTTTCTGATTATATTTTTAAAAAATTCTTATGTTTATCTTTAGTAACTTTGCCTCTTCTTAAGTTTCTGTTTACCTTTTGATCTCCTCATTAACCACAAATCTCTATAATTTACAAAGCAGACGAAGCAGCATATGTGGAGGTCTTATGGCATTCGTTGGCATTCTGAAAAAAATTCATACTGGGTTCGAAACATTAATTCTCTTTCCACAGATGCTGCTAGACTTGCTGAAGTTTTCCAGCGCATTCTGCTTTTATTTCAGATATACAGCATCTGCAGTGTTCTGCCTTTATTGTATAATGCATCCAGTTTTTTTGTCTTACATCCAAAATATTTATTTTGAGATTTATTGTATTGGAAAGTTTCCCACTTCCAGTTTCTCAAACCCGTTTGCTAAATTTTCATTCCATTTTATTTGTGTTAGATGTGGTAACTATTGAAAATTTGCCATTTTCCAAAAATGCAGCACTTCAATGTTCAAAGAACTGGTATAGTAAAAAATATTTGTAATTGTGAGAATGCTGCTCCTTTAACAAAGTTTTGTTGTCCTTGGTTATTTTTTTCAGAGAGGTAATAAAAGTCACAGACTCTGGGTTTGGTTGGGTTTTAGGGCCAGTTTGATTGTAGCTAACAGATGCTGCCTCAGGCAAAAGGCACTCAAGCTAGATGTAGGAAAAATGGATAAGCCAGTGAATTTTGTTGGAATGGTAATAGCAAGTACAGTGGAGGCTATAAAGCTGCACCAGATTGTACAAGCTGATCAGAGGTTGGTTAAGGAGGAAGTGCCAGATCACTTTAAACCATATACCTGCAAAGGTAAAGTTTACTCACCTAGGCCAGGAGCAAAAGGTAAAGAGTTTACAATATTAAGAGATACAGAATCCTCTCAATCTGTGATGTTGAAAGATGCGGCGAAATGTACCTCTGAAGGTCTATTGCCAGAAAAAGTACTAAGAACAGGAATTCATGGTGAGACAAGAAACATTTAATTCGGTAAAGTGAGATTAGTGTGTCCAATGAAGAGTGGAGAAGTTGTGGTAGGGTACTGGACAACTCTTTCAGCTCCAGGAATACAATTTGTCCTTGATATTGTTGATTCAGCACACAGTACGAGTGCTGCCTACTGTGGTTGAAGGACACATATCCTGGAATTTTTCCTGACTGTGTGGTAATGAGGTCACCAGTTGAAACAGGTGAGATCAAAGAAAGTTAAGTAGAATTAGCAGAGTCGAGACGGTGCTGGAAAAGTACGGCAGGTCAGGCAACATCCAAGGAGCGGGAGAATCAACATTTTGGGCATAAGCCCTTCATCATTCCTGCTCCTTGGATGCTGCCTGACCTTGGGTGCTTTTCCAGCACCACACTCTAGCATCTGCAGTCCTCACTTTCTCCTAGTTGATTTCAATCCTACTGCAAAGCCTCTTCTACGGATACCTACTGAAGAAGTTCTCCTCCTCTCTCCACGCAGATCCCAGTGAGTAAGTACCCCATGCCGCCCCCCCCGGTCATCTCCTCTGCCCTGAAGCAGACACACCTCCTTCCTCAGTGCCTGCCTACAAGATGACTGATCCCATTTGGACTCTAGACTAACACAATTTGGACCTGAATTACTACAAATCCAAAACCTTCAGCACCGATTCTCTTTCCAGATCCTCCACTCCATGCTAGCAGCCATGTGCCGGTACTTACTCTACCTGCAGTCAGCCCTGCCTCAGCTCAGGGCCACTCTCTCCCAGACCTGCAACGGACCTCTGCTGTTCTACATCCTCAGAAGAACTCACACGCTCAACAAATGGATTTCTCCACCATATCGGACATAAAAGAAAGTAAGTTAAACAAACGTTCAGGTACTTACCTCAATACATGGGTTTTCTTGACCATTTCAGAGGCTTCTCCTGGCCTCTGGAACTGCTCAGACTCCCATTAGCCACACGGCCAATCCTTCCACAACTGCTGTGGTGAATTATGACACCACCGCATGGACCGCAGCCACTGCCAACCACACCACCTCTGCGATTGCCGGGAAGATGACCACCTCCTCTACCGTTGCAGAATCCATCACCGCTGCGAGATTCACCGCCTCCGGCACAGATGGAAAACCTACTCTGCACGTCACTTCTGCCCCCATAGTTGCCACAACTGCAGCCACGTCTGCCCCGAAAGACGTCACTCACCTGGACACTGATGACTCCATCGCTGATGTCACTTCTGCCCCCATTGTGAGAGTCTCTTCTGTTGGTGACGTCAGTCCTGATCCTATAATCACACCCACTCAAGTAACTGTCTCCACCCCCACACCCAGCTCCAGCCCACCCCAGGTCCTAGTTTCCAGCTCTGCCATGTCTTTACTATTCCCCCCAGACCTCCTTGTCACTGACGATGAACGTTTAGTCCTCAGCAAAGGCCTCACCTTCATTCCTCAATGCTTCCGGATTCATGAGTTTGACACGCATCGAGACCTTAACATTTCTTCCTCCGTCCCCGGGCCCACTTTTTCAATCAAGACTCTTGCCCACTCACCGAGGACCCCTTCTCTCACCTCCAACACACCTCATCCATCTGGACACCACGTGCTGGACTGTTACCTGCCCTTGACCTCTTCATTTCTAACTGTCGCCACGATATCAACCATTCCTGATGAAGAGCTTATGCCGGAAACAACGATTCTCCTGCTCCTCAGATGCTGCCTGATCTGTGCTTTTCCAGCACCACACTCTTGACTCTGATTGCCAGCATCTGCAGGCCTCACTTTCCCCTAGAATTAGCAGAGACCCTGTTTGATCAGATGGTTAAGCCAAACCAGGAGCAGATAGATGACACAGCAGACATCTTTAGCTCAGATAAATTTACTGTTGGAGCAGAAACATGAAAATTTAGAACAATTGTATTAATTGGCGTACAGGCAAAAAGATTCTGAATGTATCCCTGAATGTTGCTATTCTTAAAAATGATGTCTTAATGAGGAAATGGAGACCATCACATACTCAGACAGATGAGACATGGACAGAAGTTCATCAAATAG
This sequence comes from Chiloscyllium plagiosum, assembly GCF_004010195.1. Taxonomy (NCBI): domain Eukaryota; kingdom Metazoa; phylum Chordata; class Chondrichthyes; order Orectolobiformes; family Hemiscylliidae; genus Chiloscyllium; species Chiloscyllium plagiosum. The sequence goes on along the minus strand of NC_057739.1, from coordinate 33,123,445 downwards.
TATTGCCTGTGGGTGATAGAAGAGAGAGGTTGCGAGTGGTGCATGAACTTCGTCTAGGGGTTTACTTAGGAGTGAGAAAAACTCAGGCTAAAATACAAAAACAGTTTTACTGGCCTGGACTGCACGAGGAGTTGTTGATTTTTGGCAGACATATCGTGTCAGGTAATTCAAAAACCATAAGCAGTAATAAAACCCATCCACATCCTACAAGGATTGTAGAGGAATTACTCAAATTTTTCTTAAGATAAAGACTACCCACAGAGATACAATCAGATCAACGGTCAAACTTCACATTAAAATTATTCAAGGAAGTTATGGACAGCTTAGGAACAAAACAATTCACATCTACTGGTTACTATCCAGGGTTGCAGGGAGTGCTAGAAAGGTGGCATCAGACATAAAGACCACGTTGTGGGCTTATAGTCAAAACTATTCGGATGATAGGGATAAGGGAGTTCCATTTGTACTTTTTGCGATCAGAGATGCACCAAATGAATCAACCAAATTTCATTAATTTGAAGTAGTTTTTGGGCATGAAGTGAGAGGATGGCTAAAATTGATTTAAGAAGAAATTTGTAAGTCAGAATTCAGAGACTGCACATTTGGACTATGTGTCAAAAGTTTGGGAATGATTAAATAGAGAGGGAAGGTGACTAGACAGCATTTAAAAGTATCATAGCATACAATGAAACAGGAAGCAGGCAAGAAATCAAAAACTCGCAATTTTGCTATGAGAGATAAGATGTCAGTTTTACTTCGTGATAGGTGAACTTTTAAAAGCAAGATTTAGTGAATCTTTTCATGTCAAAAGGAAACTGAGTGAGGTGAACTATTTGATAAGGACCTGAGACATAAAGAAATCTGTGTGTCATGTGAATATGCTCAAAAGGTATTTTGACAGGGAAGGAAAGCAAGAGGAGAATGTGTTATTGTTACGACACAGAAGGAAGAACCAAGTTTAGAGGATTCTGCATTGGTATTTCCTCAAATTAATTTGGACAATGAGGAAGTTGTCAAAAATTGGGATAAATTATTAAATTACCTTCTAGAGGAAAATCGAAATAACCTGAAAGAGTTATTTCTATCACATGGGGAGATATTAGATTAGATTCCCTACAGTGTAGAAACAGGCCCTTCGGCGGAACAAGTCAACACCGACCCTGCGAAGAGCAACCCACCCAGACCCATTCCCATGACTAATGCACCTAACACTCCAGGCAATTTAGCATGGCCAATTCACCTAACCTGCACATCTTTGGACTGTGGGAGGAAACCGGAGCACCCAGAGGAAACACATGCAGACACTGGGAGAATGTGCAAACTCCACACAGACAGTTGCCCGAGGTGGGAATTGAACCCGGTCCCTGGTGCTGTGGGGCAGCAGTGCTAACCATTGTGGAAATAAACTGGGAAATACTAACTTAATTATGCATGATGTAGATATAGGAGATGCAGTTCCGATTAAGCAACATTCTTTATAGGCATAACTCTGAAGTTGGCACAGGTTCAAAAGGAAATTGAATCCATGCTTCAAGACAACATAATCATAGAACATAGAACATTACAGTGCAGTACAGGCCCGTCGGCCCTCGATATAGCACCACCCTGTGAAACCACTCTGAAGCCCATTGTAACCTACACTATTCCATTCTCGTCCATATGCCTATCCAATGACCATTTAAATATTCTTAAAGTTGGCGAGTCTAGTAGTGTTGTAGGCAATTCCACATCCCTACTACTTTGAGTAAAGAAACTACCTCCGACATCTATCCTATATCTGTCACCCCTCAATTTAAAGCTATGTCCCCTTGTGCTCGCCATCGCCTTCTGAAGAAAAAGACTTTCACTGTCCAACCTATCTAACCTTATGATTTTCTTATATGTCTCAATTAAGTCATTTTTCAACCTTCTCTCTAACGAAAAAAGCCTCAAGTCCCTCAGTCTTTCCTCATAAGTCCTGTCCTCCATACCAGGCAACATCCAAATAAATCTCCTGTGAACCCTTTCCTAAGCTTCCACATCCTTCCTATAATGTGGTAACCAGAACTGTACGCAATACTCGAAGTGTGGCCACACCAGAGTTTTATACAGCTGCAACATGACCTCATGGTTCCAAAACTCAATCCCTTTCCCAATAAAAGCTAACACACCGTATGCCTTCTTAACAACCCTATCAACTTGGGTGGCAACTTTCAAGGATCTATGTACCTGGACACCGAGAACTCTCTGCTCATCTACACTACCAAGAATCTTACCATTAGCCCAGTACACTGCATTCCTGTTATTCCTTCCAAAGTGAATCTGCTCACACTTTTCCGCATTAAACTCCATTTGCCATCTCTCAGCCCAGCTCTTCAGCTTATCTATGACCCTCTATAACCTACAACATTCTTCGTTACTATCCACAACTCTACCGACCATAGTATCATCCGCAAATTTGCTGACCTACTTTCTATGCCCTCATCCAGGTCATTTATGAAAATGACGAACAGCAGTGGACCCAGAACAGATCCTTGCAATACACCACTGGTAACTGAACTCCAGGATGAGTATTTCCCATCAACCACTACCCTCTGTCGTCTTTCAGCTAGCCAATTTCTAATCCAAACTGCTAAATCACCCTCAATTCCATGCCTGCGTATTTTGTACAACAGCCTACTGTGGGGAACCTTATCAAATGCCTTAATCAAAGTGAGTTACAATGACTGGAGCTCACCCATAGTAATGGGTACCAAAACCAGATGGTACCCAACAGTTATGTGTGAACTATTGAAAAATCAATGCAGTTACAAAGATTGATGCATATCCGATTCTGTGTTTGTAAACTGTGTTAAGAAGGTGGGACAAGCAACTTATATTTTGGAGTTGGACTTGCTCAGAGGATACTGGCAGGTGCCTTTGTCCAAAAGAGCGAAGACAATTTTGGCTTTCGTAACGCCAAATGGACTTTATCAGTTTAAAGCCATGCCATTTGGTGTGAAAAAATGCACCAGCTGCATTACAGAGACTAACCAATAAGGTCATTGCTGGATTACCCAACTGTGTCATATGCATAGATGACCTGGTCATTTTCAGTCAGACATGGAAGGAACATTTGCAACATTTATCAGACTTGTCCGATCGACTTCAGAAGGCAGGCTTAGTGGTAAACCTGGCTAAAAGCGTATTTGCCAAAGCCCAAGTCACCTTCCTGGACCATATTATTGGACAAATGGCCCTATGGGATGCAAAAACAAAGGTAATTGGAGAGGTTCCCATACCATCAACAAAAAGAGCAGTACTACGGTTTCTGAGATTGAGTAGATTTTATTGAATATTCTAACCAATTTTTAGCAGTGTGACTGCTCTACTCAGTGAATTGCTAAATAAAGGAAAGAGGTTTCAGTGGACAGTGACTGTGAGAAGGCATTTGACAGCCTGAAAGCTGTGTTAACCACTGCCCCAGTCTAGTCACACCTAATTATGCAAAGCCATTCAAGGTGGCTATCAATGCAAGTGATGTGGGTGTCGGTGCTGTGCGAAGACGACGAGAAAATAGAAAGACCTGTTGGGTAATTTTTCAGGAAATAGCACATGCATCAGCAGAAATGTTCGACAGTTGAAGGAGACTTTGAACTTAGCGTTGGCATTACAACATTTCAATGTTTATGTAACCAGTAACACATCTGGGACATTCATATGCACTGATTATAACCCACTGAGGTTTGTGGAGAAATTTAAGGATAAAAATGCCAGACTGTTTAGATGGAGCTCATTGTTACAGCCATTCAATTTGAACATTGTGTATGTGGCATTGCGAGAAAACGTGATTTGCAGAAAATCTATTTTACTGAATTTGTCTTTGCCAAGGGTGTGTTTATGGGATGTTACTGTATTGTAACAGTCTGTGAGTAGTTAATATATGTTATTTTGTTAAGCAGTTTGATAGAATTACAGTTAAGTCTTTTTAAAAAATTTTGTCTGTACTTTAAATGTATGGTATAAATAAAGTATGATTTGTTCTAAGTCTGGTAGTTTGATCAAATGAATTGTATTCAGGACACATTGCCTTACACTTGCTGTTAAAATACAAAAATGTAAGGGTCTAAACTGTCATCTTAATATAGTTTGAGGGAGCTTGATCTGGTCTATACCAAATGTAACCAAGGGCAATTGGGATATTTTCCCTGGCAGCTGGGAAACATGATTGGTTGATTGGGAAGAGGATGGGGGAGGCAGCAGAAAGGTGTTGAGGGCTTGTCTAGGAGTGTGGTTGAACAAGGGTGGGGATTGTGAAAGATCATGAGGGTATTGGGAAGCAAGTGGTCAGACTTGGAATTTTGAGGGAGGATCTCTATACATATTAACAAGGTATTATAGAATTGTAATATAGAATTAAGCATTGTAGGCCTTTTGGACTGCCAAAAATATATTACTGAAATAACCAGAAGGCCAGTATCCCATCATTAAGTCACCCTTTTTTTTAACACATGCACAGTGTATGACACTGACCCAGCTTGCACGGAGACAGCTTCTGAATGGTCAGAGCTCCTGAATGGTCAGAGCCCCTGACACTCCTGCTTATATCTTCAGCCAAGTTGGAGGTCGGGAAAAATTTCTGGCTGTAACAGGCTGCTCCATTTTTGAGGTATTTTAGGTGTTGCAGGTGATTTCCTTGAACTCCAGGAGCAGCAATTACTGTTTTATACGCTGTTGCATTGTTTAGGAACTTTGGAGGAAAAAAAATCAAAACAACTGCACTTTTAAAAGGGAGAGGAACAGACAAAGGCAGCACATGGTGAGGTCTGTGCAGGAGAAAGAGAGAGAAAGAACCCACACTGCTAACTGACACAGCTGTGAACCTGCTGAACCTGCGCAGTTACTGCCTTTGCTGTTGAATTTGTTTATCGCTTGTCATTGGAGTGTGTCTGGGAAAATTAACAAACAGTAAAAATCACAACTGATCCTAGCAGAACCTGTTTGAAAGAGGTCACAGCATAGAGACAGAGAAGTGAATAGTTTTAATTGTGGCCTTGGGGCCTTGCTGTAAGTCTGCAATAGCAAATAGAGTGGGTTCTTTCTTGATTATATATTTTATTGAGATATGTCTCTTGAATTAAACTTAAAAACATAAGCCATAAGTATTAAGTTAGCCTGGAACATTGTTTTGTTGAGGAACAAGACAGTGCTATTTTCTGGGTCGGTAGATTGGAAGAAGCAAAAATGGCCCTTAATAGTGTGATATGCTCTTCTTGCCAGATGTGAGAGTTTAGGGAGAGTTTGCGTGTTACTGAGGATTTTATCTGCAATAAATGCCGTTGGTTACGAATTCTATCGGATCGAATGGATTGGTTGGAGTGACAGAGGCAATGAGGAATTTACAAGACCAAGGGGGTGTGATGGATGGCAGTTATACGAAGGGAGCAAAGTCGCAGATACAGTCACATAGTTGGGTTAACTCGGGGAAAGGTAAGAGAGGTAGGCAGGTAGTGCAGGAGTCTTCTGTGGCTAACCCCATTTCAAACAAGTATGCTGTTTTGGAAAATGTAGGGGATATAGATTCTCAGGGGAATGTAGCACTAACAGCCAAGTTTCTGGCATTGAGACTGGCTCTAATGCAATGAGTGGTACGTCAGGTTCCAAGAGATCAATTTTTTTAGGGGACTCCAATCCGAGACACAGGCAGACGTTTCTGTGGCCAGCAGCGAAAAAGCAGAGAGATGTGTTGCTTCCCTGGTGCCAGGATTAAGGATGTCTCAGAGAGGGTGTAGAGTGTTCTCAAGGGGGAGAGGGTCCAGCAGGAGGTCATTGGCTCCAATGAGTACAATGATACAGGAATGGAAAAGGATGAGATCCTGAAGGGAGAATATAAAGAGTTAGGCAGGAATTTAAAAAGGAGATCCTCGAGAGTAGTAATATCTGGATTGCTCCCAGTGCTGCGAGCTATTGAGGCTTGGAATAGGAGGATAGAGCAGATGAATGCATGGCCGAGGAGCGGTATATGGGAGAAGGATTCACATTTTTGGATCATTGGAATCTCTTTTGGAGTAGAAGTGACCTGTACAAGAAGGACGGATTGCATCTAAATTGGAAGGGGACTAATAAACTGGCAGGGAGATTTGTTAGAGCTGCTCAGGAGGATTTAAATTATTAAGGTGGGGGGGTGGGACCCATGGAAATAGTGAGGAAAGCGATCAATGTGAGACTGGCACAGTTGAGAACAAAGGCAAGTCAAACAGTCAGGCCAGGCAGGAACAAAGCAGAGAACAAGGTAAGACTGATAAATTAAACTGCATTTATTTCAATGCAAAAGGCCCACAGGGAAAGCAGATGAACTTGGCATGGTTTCGAACATGGGACTGGGATATCACAGCAATTAGAGAAATGTGGCTTGGAGATGGACAGGACTGGCAGCTTAATATTCCCGGACACAAATGCTACAGGAAGGACAGAAAGGGAGGCACGAGAGGAAGGGGAGTGGCGTTTTTGATAAGGGATAGCATTACAGCTGTACTGTGGGAGGATATTCCTGGAAAGACATCCAGGGAAATTAATTGGGTGGACCTGAGAAATAAGAAAGGGAAGATCACCTTATTGGGATTGTATTATAGAGTCGCTAATAGTCAGAGGGAAATTGAAAAACAGATTTGTAAGGAGTTCTCTGTTACCTGTAAGAAAAATAGGGTGATTATGGTAGGAGATTTTAACTTTCCAAACGTAGACTGGGACTGCCATAGTGTTAAGGGTTTAGCTGGAGAAGAATTTGTTAAGTGTGTACATGAAAATTTTCTGATTCAGTATGTGGACGTGCCTACTAGAGAAGGTGCAAAACTTGACCTACTCTTGAAAAATAAGGCAGGGCAGGTGACTGAGGTGTCAGTGGGGGCGCACTTTGGGGCTAGCGACCATAATTCTATTAGATTTAAAATAGTGATGGCAAAGGATAGACCAGACCTAAAAGTTGATGTTCTAAATTGGAGGAAGGCTAATTTTGAAAGTATTAGGCAAGAACTATTCATATCTTCCTGCAACATAACATCTCCCTCCTCTCAGTCACCAACCCAGCCAATCTTTGTGTCATCCACAAACTTACTTGTCATCCCTCCCACTCTCTCAACATATATGAATATCATAAACAGTAAGTAATGTCTGTGATATGCCACTGCACACCAGGCTCCAGTCACATGAACAGATCTCTATTTGTGGATGTGGAGTAGTTGACCCAACAGTAGAAAGGAGTGGACATATTGAAAGATTGTGGTGTTGTTGAAGTTGGATTGGCACATTGGGAGCAGGGTGTCAGGGAGAGTACTCTGGCTTGTGATCACAGGCTTGTCAGGAAAGATCACTGGGAGGGTGGAGGTGATTCAAGCACTTGACAGGGATGGAGAAACCAAGAGAGATCACAGGGCTGATGGTAGATTAGTGCAGGAATGTACTGACTAATAATTGTGAAGAAAAGTGAATGGAGAGAGATCACGAGGTGAGGGTGCTGGAAACAAAGTCAGTCTACTGATCAGGAAGGAGGGAGGAACGAAAGACATTGCAACTAAGAATTTGCTTTAGTGAACTCCTGCCCTCCTCCATGCCTTTACTGACTCGGAAGCTTTGGAAAGTCCTACTACCCAACATTACATTTAACTGGGTTTCAGAATATCAGGAATTTACAAATTTCACAAATGTTTCATAAAATTCAAATAATGTTCCTCTGCTACCTTTAACCTTGAATTAAAGAGGTACAGAAATGGAAAAGTTGGATGAAAAACAAGATGATAGTATATGTAAATAGCACTAAACTGCTTCCTTCGAATGATGTGGAGGTTCAGGTATTGGACTGGGGTGTACAAAATTAAAAATCGCACAACACCAGGTGGATTAAGGAGCAGCGCTCCAAAAGCTAGTGGTTCCAAGTAAGCCTGTTTAACTATAACCTGGTGTTGTGTGATTTTTAGCTTTCTTCAAAGTACTTGTTGCGGTAGAAAAGAGGTTCTTGTACTCCTATATTGTCTCTTTCTATTCAAATTCAATAGCTGTCTTGAAATACGTGTCACGTAAAATACATGTCATCTGTAAAAGTTACCAGCATTTTTCTTAACTGGCTAATGAAAGGACAGAGTTAATCTTTTTCATTTTTTCCAGGAAATGCATGTCAGAAAATTAATGAAGTCTGTGCAGCCACTTTGAAAGAAAATGTTGGATAATTATATCAGATCAAACAGATATAAATATAATCTACATTTACCTAATCAGTGCTATTGGATTTGGTACATTAGGGAAGAGAAATTGTATTTTTCTCCAAAAGTTAGTGGCCCTATAAGATTAACTGAAGTATATGATTGCAATTTTATGTCGGTATTGGGATGATCCCATGCAAGAATGTGCAATGAGCTTATAGAATCGTGTAGCTCCAAAATAATGTCTCTCACACTTTTTTTGGCAAATCTATAAATGTGGAAAGTGATCTTCAGTGCCATACTCTCTTTCCCAGTTCTTTGCTCCTCTTGAATCAACCAAGGCTGGTACTAAAGGGGTAAATATCATTGGGGGTTGTGGTCTCTGTTGTTTCCTGCCGTTTTCACTGTTGAAATACCTGGATTAAAAGACTGCATGTTTAGCTTGGATATCCACTTGGTAGAAGGAGATTATTTCGTGAGAACAAGAGCCTAGATTAAATATTCAAATATCTGTTCAAAGAGGGCAAGACAAAAGTTTTCTTTAAATTTCTCCATTGCCTACATTTATGTGTTAGCACTTTACTCAATTATCATTGGATTTCTGAATGAAGCCTGTAGAAGTATTGTTAATAAATAAACAGCAGCCAGTGGGCATCTTCTTAACAGGTAGACACCTCAATCCTGTCACTCTCAAGGAGAGTATGAAGGTTATGGGGAAAGCCTGGTACATAAACCGCATTTTATTTTGTTGCAGATACATTCATGACATAAAGATTCCACAGTTTGGAAATGATGTGTTGATTTAAAAAATAATTTTTTCTATTTTTCATATTGGGCTGGTGCATCAACTTCATGCAAGTTACAAGAACTAGTATCACTTTGCAATGGTGTTAATTTATCTTAAATACTAACCAGTTAAAACTAAAGAATAATTTATTATATTTTGCCTTTTTGCGATTGCATGGTCGCAATTAAAGAGCAGATGCAATCTTTCATAATTATACCTGCTGCTTTCTTTGCAGTTTGCTGACTGGCTACTCTTTTTCCAATATTGAGGAGTTGCTACCTTTTAGTGATACATTTGTATCTCACACTAGTGAAATCTTATTCATATTTTTATTTCATTGGAGTATTTTCCACATTTGATTTTTAAAATAGTGGCTCTCCATTGCAATGAAAACGTTAAAGAAAAAAAAAATACACTTGTTAGAAAACATTCCATTAATGTCAGTTAACTTGGCAGTGAATGGAATTCTCAAATGCCTTTGCTGGTTAACAAGCTAAATATAATGACTGTATACAGTGGAAAGTATCTCCAGTGCTGCACTGCAATTATACCACATTACTTTTTATGTTGAATTAAAGGGCACACCCTCCCAAATGTTGTGTTTGCGAGAATAGTAAAATATTTGGATAAATTTAGATTATGTTTGAAGTTAAAAGTATAAAGTAAGTCTGTTGGAAGAGAAGACTAGTGAGGAAGGCCCATCAAGGATACTCTATGTAATCTGCAATTCTGTTATAAAACTCTAATTTCTGGAGGTGATACCTATGAACTATGGTTTTGTTGAATCACAGATGCAGTTTTGTTGGATGTTTTGTATCCATGTCGGATTAAACTGGAATGGTATTGTGGCTAATGCAGATTGTAAGAGGCATCACTCTGAACCCAACCCACCTTTTCACCAACACTAGTCTTTCCTCTCCCTAATCCTAGTTGGAGTTTGAGGCTAGCTATATGACTTTACTAAAATAACTGGTTAGGATCAGTGCACTTTCTTGATCCCCGCTCTAAACAGTTCTTGGTAATGGACTTAAAATGCACTGCTATCTGTAAGAATGTTAGGTGCGATTACTGCAGATATTTATTATCTATGGTGCTGTGTTGTGTATCTTTGTGTAGTAGCTCTTAGCAATTTTTAAATTTATGTCAGATGTATTTCCGTCTATGCAGAGAAGTAATTGCCCTTTTAAAAAAATTGTGAATCGATTGCTACTGTAAAATATTTTTGCTTTGTATTTGAGTATTTATTAAAATAAGAATTCTGTATTTCCATTTTAATATGTGGAGTAGATTAGATTAGATTATTTAGTATGGAAACAGGCCCTTCAGCCTAACAACCCACACCGACCCTCCGAAGAGCAACCCACCAGACCCATTCCCCTACATTTACCCCTTCACCTAACACTACAGGCAATTTAGCATGGCCAGTTCACCTAACCTGCACATTTTTGGACTGTGGGAGGAAACCTGAGCACCCAGAGGAAACCCACCAAAACAAACCAATAGTCTCACTGAATCTTAGAAAGGTGTATCTCTAATTTATGCAGTGGTAAATTGAAAAACTTGGTTTGCAATTGCAAAACGGTTAGAGGTTAAGGAAGGCTTTGATGTAAAATAGATGAGTTGAGAAGATGATTCTTGTTTTTGCTCTAATTTTTTGACTTGAATAGTATGGAGTAGCCATAAGAGAAGTTCATAATCTAGAAAGTGATATGGTCAGTTTTCTCTCATTGTCACTCACAGTATTGAAAATATAACACAAGGTTGTCATTATTGCAAGATAATTCCTGAAAATTTCAGGGAGTAGCAACAGTACAGAGAAAAGACTTGATGGCATGTAAAGGAAGAACTTTGTACTGTATACCAAAATAAAATCTATGGAGATTGTCTTTATACACTTGGCTGTTGTTTTTTGTTTCGTTTCAGTATTGCTTGAATGCAGTGTTATGTCTCACACTTAGTATGTCAACATACATATCTGTCATGATTATAGCATGTGATCCGAGGGTATAAATTTCTCAGGCTCCATCTTAGCTGGGCCATTTGAAGCATGCAGCTCTTTCCAACCAAATTTATTAATACTAATCCAGCACCTGTGTGCCTGTGAATCAAATATATATACATAACAATAAGCTGTAGTAATCAGTACCACATTGCCAATGTTTAAGTTTTGTTTTACAAGAACGTATTGTCACACCCGGTAGTGATACCTTACTGGAAGGAAAATGCGCACAGTAAGTAGTAGTGGCCATTATAAAGAAGACTGCAAGGACTTGATGGTAGATCATTTTAAAAACTAATTGAAGTTCGAATGGACAACAGCCCTGGATATCAAAAATAGTGGTTATTCAGCATTATCAGTCTCTGTGAGTAAAGACGATGGAGCAAATTCTTTTCTGATTAAAATGTAACTTTCAAGTTAGAAGAAATTCCTGATTGTGAAGCAAATGTACTGAAAACTCCATCTCTCGATCCCATCCCTCTCAAAAGAAATACTGGGTGTCTGTAGTTAGGATTAAAGAAAACAGCTGTTTAATAATTCCGACAGTACTGCTCCAAAGCCCTTTTGAAAGCTAATTATTGCTTTTTAAAAAATACTTGAAACCATTGTTCCAAGACTTAAATGTGCAAATGGCAGTTGGTTTTGCCATTTTCTGTCTCTAATTTGGTGCAAGAGAGAAGCCATCTATCTTGATTTGGTATGAACATCAACTAGTTGCTGAAACTTGCAACTACAAGCTTATAATATTATAACACCAAGGTTTCGGCTTTTAAATCAGCTTTCTTAAGGGGATAAAGGTGAGAAAGGGAATAGCATAAAGCAAAAATAAAGGAAATCCGAGAGAAAAGGCAAAAATTAAAGTGAAAAAATAAATAAATTGAAAGTGAAACCAACATAGGTACCTGAAGCTGACCGAAATCACCTCCATTGTAGTTGGCTCTTAATGTTGTTAAACCACCAAAACGTGTGTAAGCCTGGCCATAATGTTTAGAGTTCAGTGACCCTGCTTCAGAACTGAAAGCAGGTAGGAAAAGTTGGTATTGATGCTTATGATGTGAGGTGGGGGGAGGAGTGAGTGGATAGGTGGTGAAGGAGTCAAAAGAAAGAGAGATGATCAAAAAGCATACAGTGGGGTTGTTTGATAGTAAGCTAGGGAACCAGAGAAGCTAGATGGGTATACTGGGGACCATGAGGATGTAAAAATGTCTTTCAGCTGTGCTAAATGCAACCTATTTCAGAACAAGTTTGGGAGTGTGGGGGTGGGTATAAATATGGAAGGAGGTGTTCATGTTTTAAAATTGTTAAACTTGATACTGAGTCCTTTAGTTTGTAAAGGTGCCCGAGTGGAAGATGAGATGTTCTTTGTCCAGCTTGAATTGAGTCTTGCTGGAGCACTGCAGTGAGCCTGAAACAGAAATGTTGGCGTGTGCACACAGCGGTATATTGAAGTGGCAGGCAACTGAAAGCTCGGGGCCATTTTTATATACAGAATGGAGGTGTTCCGCAAAGCAGTCCCTCAGTCTGCATTTCATTTCCCCAGTGTAGAGGAGACTGCATTGTTAGCACTGCATACAGTTGACTAGATTGAATGAATTGCAGGTATATTGCTGCTTTGTTTGGATAGTGAGGAGGGAGGAAGCAAACTGGCAAATGTTGCATCTTCTGTGGTTACATAGGAAGATGCTGTGGGACCATAAGACCATAAGACATAGGAGCGGAAGTAAGGCCATTCGGCCCATCGAGTCCACTCCGCCATTCAATCATGGCTGATGGGCATTTCAACTCCACTTACCCGCATTCTCCCCGTAGCCCTTAATTCCTTGTGACATCAAGAATTTATCAATTTAGCGTCCCAGCCTCCACTGTACTCTGTGGCAATGAATTCCACAGGCCCACCACTCTCTGGCTGAAGAAATGTCTCTGCATTTCTGTTCTGAATTTACCCCCTCTAATTCTAAGGCTGTGTCCACGGGTCCTAGTCTCCTCGCCTAACGGAAACAATTTCCTAGCGTCCACCCTTTCCAAGCCATGTATTATCTTTTAAGTTTCTATTAGATCTCCCTTTAATGTTCTAAACTCCAATGAATACAATTCCAGGATCCTCAGCCGTTCCTCGTATGTTAGACCTACCATTCCAGGGATCATCCGTGTGAATCTCTGCTGGACACGCCCCAGTGCCAGTATGTCCTTCCTGAAGTGTGGGGACCAAAACTGGACACAGTACTCCAAATGTGGCCTAACCAGAGCTTTATAAAGTCTCAGTAACACAACAGTGCTTTTATATTCCAACCCCCTTGAGATAATTGACAATATTGCATTCGCTTTCTTAATCACGGACTCAACCTGCATGTTTACCTTTGGAGAATCCTCAACTAGCACTCCCAGATCCCTCTGTACTTTGGCTTTACGAATTTTCTTACCGTTTAGAAAGTAATCCATGCTTCTATTCTTTTTCCCAAAGTGCAAGACCTCGCATTTGCTCACATTGAATTCCATCAATCATTTCCTGGACCACTCCTCCAAACTGTCTATATCCTTCTGCAGCCTTCCCACTTCCTCAGTACTACCTGGCTGTCCACCTAACTTTGTATCATCGGCAAACTTTGCTAGAATGCCCCCAGTCTCTTCATCCAGATCATTAATATATAATGTGAACAGCTGCGGGCCACCACTTGTCACCGGCTGCCATTCCGAAAAATAACCTTTTATCCCAACTCTCTGCCTCCTGTCATACAGCCAATCCTCTATCCATGCCAGTAGCTCACCTTGAACACCATGGGCCCTCACCTTGCTCAGCAGCCTCCCATGTGGCACCTTATCAAAGGCCTTCTGGAAGACTAGATAGACCACATCCACTGGGTTTCCCTTGTCACCTCTTCAAAGAACTCCAACAGGTTTGTCAGGCACGACCCTCCCCTTACTAAATCCATGTTGACTTGTTCTAATCCGACCCTGCTCTTCCAAGAATTTAGAAACCTCATCCTTAATGATGGATTCTAGAATTTTACCAACAACCGAGGTTAGGCTAATTAGCCTATAATTTTCCATCTTTTGCCTTGATCCTTTCTTGAACAAGGGGGTTACAACAGCGATCTTCCAATCATCTGGGACTTTCCCGGACTCCAGTGACTTTTGAAAGATCTCAACCAATGCCTCTGCTATTTCCTCAGCCACCTCCCTCAGAACTCTAGGATGTAACGCATCAGGGCCAGGAGATTTATCAATTTTAAGACCTTTTAGCTTTTCTAACACTTTTTCTTTTGTAATGGCAACCATACTCAACTCAGCCCCCTGACTCCCTTTAATTGTTGGGATATTACTCATGTCTTCCACTGTGAAGACTGACGCAAAGTACTTATTAAGTTCTCCTGCTATTTCCTTATCTCCCATCACTAGGCTTCCAGCATCAGTTTGAAGTGGCCCAATGTCTACTCTTGCCTGTCATTTGTTTCTTATGTATTGAAAGAAACTTTTACTATCATTTCTAATATTACTGGCTAGCCTACCTTCATATTTGATCCCCTCCTTCCTTATTTCTCTCTTAGTTATCCTCTGTTTGTTTTTGTAGCCTTCCCAATCTTCTGATTTCCCAGTGCTCTTGGCCACTTTATAGGCTCTCTCTTTTTCTGATAGATTTCCTGACTTCCTTTGTCAGCCATGGCTGTCTAAGCCCTCCCCGGATAATCTTTCTCTTCTTGGGGATGAACCTCTGTACAGTGTCCTCAATTTTACCCACAAACTCCCGCCATTTTTGCTCTACTGTCTTCCCTGCTAGGCTCTGCTTCCAGTCTATTTTCGTCAGTTCCTCTCTCATGCCCTCATAGTTACCTTTATTTAACTGTAACACCATTACATCCGATTTTGCCTTCTCTCTTTCAAACTGCAGACTGAACTCTACCATATTATGATCGCTGCTTCCTAAGTGTTCCCTTACTTTAAGATTTTTTATAAAGTCTGGTTCATTACATAGCACTAGGTCCAGAATAGCCTGCTCCTTTTTGGGCTCCATGACAAGCTGTTCCAAAAAGGGAGTGTGGGGAGATGTTGGGTGTGGAGGAGTGGACCACAGTGTCCTGGAAGGAATGGTCCCTGTGGAACACTGACAAGGAAGCGGAAGGGGATATGTGTCTGGTGGTGGAAATGGTAGTTTGGATCTTTTGGATGTGAAGGTTAGTAAGGTGGAAAGTATGGACCAATAGACCCTCTGGTTGTTTTGAGAGGGCAGGGGTGAGGAGAGAAATGCGGGATGTGGGTTGGATGAAATCTATTGAATTCTCAGAGTACAAAATGCTTAATGATGACAAAACACAATTGCTTCAAATTCAGTTTGGACTTTGATTTTTATATTTCAAAAATAAATTAAAATGTTGATTTTTGGCTATAGTACATATTTTTGGGTACAATTTATTCTTTGAGTTAGCACCAACAAATACACATGGGATATGCTCACTTGAAGTTGATTATCTGATTTATTTGTACAAAAATTTAAAAATGGATGCTATGCTTGTTAACAGTTATGTTATCATATTTGATTTGTGTTTGAGAATTTTTACCAGTTTACTTGAGATCGATTAATACTAAAAAAATTTGCATTCTGCATTATATGCAAATTAAATGATACTTTTAGCGTGTTGCTTGCTTGAAGATTTTTCACATACTAATAATTTATTTGTATGTTGCAATATTCTTTTGTGCTTAATCTTTTATGTATTCTCCATTTTAAAAGCACATCCCACTCTCTGTCTGGAATAGCTTTCAGTCTGTATGCTTTCCCATTGTCGACAGCTTATTCATCTTGTTTTGGTAAAAGCTGTAATGTTGTCTGTAAGACGCTGGGCTATTGAGTGCAGTCTCTTGAAAAGCCCTTGCTGATTGGCTGTCACATAGGAATTCAGCTTGTAGAGAATGTGTGAACACCATCTGCTGTAGGGGGTTGCAGCCAGTGTGCAGCTGGCTGAGCAGGCTTTCGGCTGAAGAGATTGCAGTAACTCCTGGTTTAACTTCCAAGTTTCTAAACTTAAAGCACTTTCCTCAAGTTTTACCTGTTGAGTACAATTTCTGCTTGTTGTGATTTATTTATATGCTTTTTCTTTGGAGTTCTTTGAAATGCCCAACTGAAACTGAAGGAGGGAAATTGCGAAAGGATAACTTGTTGCATTTGGCCTCAGATGAAGAAGGAAATCTAACATCCTTTTAGTCATCGGTTCATGCCTAGTTAATCAGCAGTTAAAAGGTAGGATCTTAATTCAGATAAATAGCTCTAAATCAAAGGTGTTCTCGTTTGTGGATTTGTAAAGTGGATGTATTGCTTTTCGTACTAATTTACTTACAGGAAGTGCCCTAAGATTCTGTTTTATTTTGCTGCTTAAGGTTTGGCATGTTCATTAACAGCCAGTAAAATTATTTTCTATGTTTCTTTAATTCCCATAGTGTATTTCTTTTACAAATCCTGTTTGAATCTATTTGGAAATACTGGTGATCATTTACAACTTACTGCTGTGAACGAAATCAAGATTAAAACCTCCTGATTTAATTTATTTTCTATATAGGTTTGCGTGTTGATTGTCACTCTGAGCATTCTGTTGATTATTTTTCATTTATGACTGGTCTTAACACCATTTACAAGATATTATTTGTTATTTGTTATTTATTTCTCTTAACCCAACCTCCGTAACCCTGCATCAGAGGTTCTTGTATGGCAATTAAAAGTGAGAATCCTGTTGCCACTTCCTCTGCCAAAACTAATTATGAATCACTGAGGCCAATGATAATGAATCAACTGCAATTCAACTCGAACCTTCCTGAATTGTGCAGTTTAGCTGTTTATTGGATAAATATGCCGAATTACTAGACCATGGGCAGGCAGATATTTAATGGCTTAAAGTTATGAATATGAATAAGCCTTGGTTTCAATGTTATGTATAAACAAAGTGAGCTTTCTAGGGCAGCATAGTTTTAATTGTTTTGAAATCATTATTATCTGCACTTGTGGCTGATTTGGACACCCTCTCAGCTGGAAATACAAAACTCATTTCTAAAATATTTCTAAGTGCTTAATATTCAAAAACTGAAGCAAATTGAAAATCAGACGTACATGATTGTAAATTTATGTTGCAATTTATTTTCATTATTCTCTGTTCTTAAAGATGGAAAGCAGAATGTGAGGCCTCTGTAATACTGGAAGATGTGAAAGGGTGACAGGTGTTCATGTGATCTCTAGATTTCTCTCTTTAGGACTACCCAAATGTCATGGGTGTTCAATGAGAATTGACTACATAGACCTACATCCTGCCATTCTGTAGTGCTTTCCTTCTGGTCCTAGATACTGTGACATTTTAATTTGCTGAGAAACAAAAAAATGGCAATGGTTGTTCCATGTATATATGACACTTATACTTGTGTGATTTAAAGCAAATCATTTAAAATTAGCATTCATATAATGGTTCGAATGTTGAGAATCTGTACAATATAAGCTGTACAATATAATTTGCTTTGCATAACTAATCATTTGCATGCCTGTTTCATAAAATTCAAATCCTTCAGTGAAGAAATTTTGAGGAAAAATAACCATCAAGACATATTCAAATGAAGATATGTGTTTATAAATTGGCATTCTCTGACTGACAGCAAGAGAAACCATATATTTTCATTTGTATTAAATTTAATCTGGTAAAAAGAAAGCCTATCCTGCCATCTAAACTAATGTACAAGAGATAATATAATAGCTAGCCGTAGTACTTTGGATTGTGTCGATCCTGCATCTTGTTTCAATGTACTTGTCAGAAAATTGAAAACAACATGAAATTGTTCACTCTTATTCCCTTTTCACTTCCAGTTTCTCTATTTCCCTAAGTTTTCTTTTATACTCCTAAGGGCAGTGACTCATGTTGGCTACCATGATGTGGAGGTACCAGTGTTGGACTGGGTGGACAAAGAAGTCACACAACAGCATTCAACATCTCTCAGGTTATAATTGTGGCTCCAATATGTATCATTACATATTTGACTTCAGAACTAGGAATCCATTGCCATAGAAGGCTGTAAAGGCCAGATCCTTGAGTATATTTAAGACTGAGATAGATAGGTTCCTGAGTATCAAAGGGATCAAAGGCTACTGGAAGAAAGTGGGAGAATGGTTATGAGAAAATTATCAGCCACGATTGGGAGGTGGAGCAGACACGATGGCCTGAATGACCTAATTTCTCGTCCTGTAATTTGTAATGTTATGAACCAAGTACACATTCATATTCATCTAATCATTGATTTTAAATGACTTGATACTTTGCTACAGTTCATTTTCAGATTTCATTAAGATTTGTCTTGAATCCCCAAATTGAATTATAAATACATATATACATAAACCGGAAGCCATTGATAAACCAGGAGATCTACTCTGTACTGAAGTCCAGATCTGAGGTGTTCAAGTTGGGCAGCCCTGATCTATACAGGAATCCAAGCATGACCTTTGCAAGGTCATCAGGGATGCTAAGAGGAAGCACCAAAGTAACCACATGGACACCTGTTGTTTGTTGCAAGGCTTATTTAACACAATGGGTTACAAAATGAAGTTGAGCAGAGTCACTGTACACCCCTACCTGATAAGCTCAATTCATTCTATGCTTGCTTTGAACAGAAGGGCAGTGAAAGGATGTCACCTTTCCCAACAGCCTCCAATGCACCCATAGCCTTGGTCACAACCGCAGATGCTAGATTGGCCGCCTTGAGAGTGAACCCACAGAAAGCGACTGGCTTGGATAGAGTCCCCAGCTGTGCACGCAGATCCTTAGCGGACCAGCTAGTGGGAGTATTCGCAGACTTCTTCAACCTCTTTATGACGACCTGACGTCTTCACTTGCTTTAAGAAGATCACCATCATCTTAGTACCAAAGACAAATCATTCAGCATGCCTGAATTACCACCGCCTGGTGACTGACATCCGTAATTATGAAATGCTTCGAGAGGTTGGTCATTGGCTCACATCAACGTCAGCCTCCCAGATTGCCTTTATCCCTTGCAATTCCCCTACCAGTGCAACGGGCCCATGGCAGATGCCATCTCCCTGGCCCTACATTCATCCTTGGAACATCTGGACAACAAGGAAACTTATGTCAGGCTCCTACATATTGACTACAGCGTCACCTTCAATTCAAGACAAATTCTTTTCCAAACTCTGGGACCTAGGTCTTTGCTCCCCACTCTGTAACTGGACTCTCAACTTTCTATCCTATAGACAGCAGTCAATAAAGACAGGTGATAATCCTCAACATTTGTGCCTCACAAGACCAGATACTCTGCCTCTTCCTGTACTCCTTATATACTCTCAACCGTGTGGCCAAAGTTTGCACCAACTCCATTTACAAGTTTGCTGATGACACCGCCGTTGCAGCTCGGATCTCAACAACAAAGCAGAGTATAGGAAGGATATTGAGTGGTTAGCAGCATGATGAAAAGATAACAATCTGTTCATCAATGTGAGTAAAATGGCTGATCATTGATTTCAGCAAGTAGAGTGGAGGGCATACCCTGATTTGCGTCAGTGGTGCTGAGGTGAATATGGTCGAGAGCATCAAGTTCCTGGGGTTGACAATCACCAACAATCTATCCTGGTCCATCCACATGGAGACTACGGTCAAGAAAGCTTCTATTTCCTTGGGGGCTAAAGAAATTCAGCATGTCCATAAAGGCAATTAGATTTTTTTTATATAGATGCACCATAGAAAGCATTCAATCCGGATGTATCACAGTGTGGTATGGCAACTGCTTTTCCCAAAAATTCAAGACATTGCTATGGAAAATAAGGGCAGTATTGTCCCTCAGATCCTTTTAATATAAAAAAATGTAATACTTAGGCGTATTCCTTTCTCCTGCAGTAGACAAATTCCCCACAAATGTAGATTACACAATCATTATGTGTAAATGATTGTGAACCCAACTGACGAACTTTAGGTTGGTTGTTAGTATAATTCCTGGTGTATGCCAGATTATCTAGCAAATGCTGTCCAATTGAGGAAGCATCTTTAATGTTAGACATTATGATCAGAACTTTTCAAGCATAGACTAGTGAAGCTAGTCTGTCCTTTGCCTATTGCAAACAATTTAAGGGATGTACTGTTTTATCTGAATCATTTTATAGAAGTCACTAGGGCATATGGTCTACATACCTTGCATTGCACAGACACTGAATGTCACATGCTACATGAGTTATTTATCTGCAATTTAGGCTCTGCAAAAAGGGAAAATAATGTCTAGGTGTTGTATCTTTGGCATGGAGACAATTATTCTCTTGTGCATTTTCTATGACAGTGCTTTGACTGATCAGAGTTCACTTGCTGGACAAAAGTATTCCCTTAAATCATAAATATTGTTTCCTTTGAAATTTTGCATTATTATTGTGTGCAACATAAAAGCTTTGATAGCCTGACTTATCTTTGCTTTTTTCAGCAATACTTGACTGATTATTTTAAATTGGTTGTTAGTGTAGCTGTTGTGCTGTCTAGATTGGCTGCATTTGATGAACAATCATAAAATCATCTAATAGTAGGTATTTAGCCTTACGTTTTGCAAATGTTGAACTGGTATAGTGCAGTCAGCACT
Source organism: Chiloscyllium plagiosum (assembly GCF_004010195.1). Classification (NCBI taxonomy): domain Eukaryota; kingdom Metazoa; phylum Chordata; class Chondrichthyes; order Orectolobiformes; family Hemiscylliidae; genus Chiloscyllium; species Chiloscyllium plagiosum. The sequence goes on along the minus strand of NC_057739.1, from coordinate 33,102,912 downwards.
TTGTCTATTATGAACAACCCAAAGAACATGCTGTTTGATTCATCAGTCAATACTACGATATATGCCCATGTGCCTGGTATTACATTGGCACTGAAATTTATGTGGTAATTCTGTGTTAGACGAGATATCTTTTGGCTTGATAGCAACATCCTCCTTGCAGGAAATATTCCTCTTGTAAGCCACTGCATAGTAGTGCTTTGAAATAACTTGTTTAACTTGTATAAAGATCATTAAAATGGGAAATGATACTGCTTTAAACCAAGTAAACTGTAAGAGGATGTTAACAATTTTAAGAACACGTTGCTAGGATAAATTGTGAGTTATATCTATGGTATGGCCTTATTCAAGCATTTTAGGAAAATTCTAGATAGAATGGCATCACCTTTGTGTGTTCAGAACAGTTTTGCCCTGAGAGAGTCTGTTGATTGGCATTTCAGTTGGAATCAGTTGTTGTGGTCTCAGGACAGCTCATTGTGCTATCAATCACTTGGTTGGTTCCTGGGCATGTGGCTGCAGTCTTGTGTGTGGTCAATACAGCAGAAATATCCACACTGTAAAAATAAAACATATGGCGCTCTTACTCGCTCAACACCCCTCTCTCACTCACTTGAACTTGCATTCTTGCTCACTCACATTCTCTTGAAACCCCCACTCTCTTAAATTTCCCTTGCTGCTTGAAACCCCCCTTGCTCACTCTTGAATCCCCTGTCTCTTTCTAGAGTGGCCCCATCACTTGTGCTCTCTTGATTTGCCCTCTCGCTCTCTCTTGACCACCCCGCCTTGATTTCCACCCCTCGATTTCCCCCTGCTCTCATTCTAACTAACCCACTCACACTCTCTCTCTCTCACTCTCTCTCAAACTTGCCCTTGTTCTGTCTCTCGAACTCCCCCATCTTGAACCGCCCCCTCGCTCCCCCTCGAATTCCCCTTGTGCTCACTCTTGAACCACACCTCGCTGTCTCTGTCAAATGCCGTATTTTCTTGTGCTCTCTTGACCCCCTTTCGCTTCATCGCTCTCTCAAACCCTTTCCATTGGTTTGCGCTCTATTGAACCCCTCTTGCCTGTTCACTTGATCATTGTGTGTCAAAAGACCCCCTCACTCAGTTGTGCTCTTTCGAATCTCTACCTTGTCACGTCTCATTGTTTGTTTGTATGTACATGGGAATTCTAAGAAGGGGTAGCGATTTAAGTTTAACATTGATAAATTAGCAATTTAACTTTTATAGTTTTACCATTGCTTGAAAGAAGTGTTTGATTACAATAAATAGTTATTTTCTTGTTTTATGGCAAGAGTTGGTGAGCTTCATTTTTTAATCTGAATTTAGACAGGCACGTAAAATTGGGCAAGTCAATGATTAATCAAATTGTCTTTTTGGTAACAATTCCAGGAATAGTGAGACTTGATTTCTTGCGCTTTATCTACTGAGTCATGATATTTGAGAGAGTTTGCTTTTCCAAGATAATTTGAGATAGTTTGGGCACTTTTCAGCTGTGCAAGTGGCGGTCTTCAGACCATTTGAGTGTATGCACAATTCGCAGCAGATGATGACTTCAACCGGATCGATGTTATCATGAAGGCAAGCTCCAAATCATATTTATGTCAAGCTTGCAAGGTGTGCAAATGGCCAAGGCCCTTTTGAACAGATTTCTTATAAGATCAATGTTAAAGCTGTGTAGCTACATGAATCCTAATATCTGTATTGACTGGTATGATGAAGATAGGCTTGCGGTACACAACAGCAGAGAACCCATTAGCAGGTTTCTCAATTAGCATGTCAAAGAAAGGGAATATATTTGACTGCTTCAATTCAAAGGTGAATTTCAGCAAATGAATTTTTGATACCTGTGTTTTTTCAGGTAGTTGGGCTGCATATCCCACTGATTTGTTGAGTCAAATATCAAATTGGTTATTTGTAACAAGCAGAATACAGACTATATTCAACTATTCTCAGCTTCCAAATGCAAAATGAAAGTTCGACTTTGGAAGTGATCTCATGATTAAGCAGCACTTGCTGAACAATTCTGGTTGTGCTAACATCAATACGAAAATATAATTTAAGGTGATCACTCTAGTTCATATGTATACTTGTTAATAGTGACATGTTTATTTGAAGAGATCTCATTCCCCACAGACAAATGGGACATGTTCAAGCCTTTCTCCTTTGTTGAATTGCGAGGAGCTTGGTGAGCTGATAGCTTTCTATTGCTTTCTCCATGATAATACCATGGCCAATTTAGTCAACATGTCAACCAGTCAGCAGAGATTTCTCCTGTAGCATTACCTTTTGTGATCATTTTGAAATTTGGCAATCTAGCATTTTCTGAAGAATGCGTAAGGAAAAACTTCAGCATCATCTCTTTAAGCAATATTGAAGTTCTATAATACTAAGTGTGGTGAACCTTTGTTGCGCTTCATCTATGGCAATAATTTCTTTCCTTTGAGGAGACCAAAATGCACGCACTACTCTGGGTGCAGTCTAATCACGCTCCAATACAATAAAAGTATGACCTCAATACACTTATAATCAAATCTTCTTGTGATAAAGGCTAACATTCCATTACCTTTCCTAATAGCTCACTGCAACTGCATATTAGCCTTCAGTGAATTATTGACATGGACACCTAGGTCCTTTTGTATGTTTACACTTCCCAATCTCTTACCATTTAAGAAATACACTGTGCATCTGATTCTCCTACTGAAGTGGATGGCCTAACATTTGTCCACATCATAATTGATCTGCCCTGTTATTGCTCATTCACTAAGCCTACCCAAATCTACCTCACAACTCACATTTCAACTTAGCTTTATATCGACAGCAAATTTGGAAATCTTGCATTTGGACCCTGTGCCTAAGGCATTGGTATATATTGTGAACAGCGAGGCCCTAGTACTGATCTTTGCAGTACCCCACGTGTCACAGCCTGCCAGTGTGAAAATATCCTATTTATTGCTACTCTCTGTTTTCTGTCTGTTAACCAATATTAATTGATGCCAATAAATTACCTACTATCCCATGTGTTTCAGTCTTCTTAGACTCTTTGGGGGACCTTAAGCACATTATTATAGGTAATACACATTCTTTTATACAACTGTGAAGTCAAAGAAGTAGATGTTAAAGCTCTATTTATCATTGCTACCTTTTAACCAAATCTTTGGTTTAATTTGTTATGTAATTGGCAAACTGAGATACTGTAGACTGTATGTGGTTGTCTAAGTCATGTATATGTTTTAAAAGATACCCATCATCATCATCCAGTTTCGTTTGACCACTCTGTTCACTATTGTAATGCTGTTCAATTCATTCTTTTAAATTGCCATCTATCACCTGAGCATGCATCTTCTGAAATGCTCTGTTATCGGATAAGGTGCCTCCTTAATTTTAAGGTTAATGAGACCCTGACATAATCTGTATGGGTAAAATTAGAATCACAGGTGTTAAATTACAAAATTTAGCCTATTTTCTTTTAAAGATGGGATCTACGCTTCTATACTTTGACAGGTGTTCCAGAAAAGGAAAATATTAGTGCCAAATGGTGTGTATTTTGATTACATGATATGGAAGATTACCAGGTTGTTGCTGTTTTGTTTCCTCTGTTATGAAAGGTTTATTTTGACAATTACTACTTAATTTTACTTTATGGTTTGAGGCTTTGTTTTGGACATCAAAAGGTCTTGGACATCAATGAGAGTTTGCTTGCAAATACCTTACATGATTGCATTCATAAAAATATTATTTTCTCCTGTTATCAATACTAATGGTTTCCCTCATTTAAAACTGATAGTTTATATAAGGAATCCCATTTATCTTTAATTGAAATCAGAAAACTCCTTTTGAAGGTACTCAAAGAATTCTGATAAAATTAGTTTCATCTATCAAATCTGTGTGGAGTTTGCACACTTTCTCCATGTTTACGTGGGTTTCGTCCAGGTGTTCTGGTTTCCTCCCACAGTCCAAAGATGGCAGGTTAGGTGGATTGGCCATGCTAAATTGCCCCCTAGTGCCCAGGGATGTGCAGGCTAAGTGGTTAGCCATGGGAAATAAAGAGTTACAGGGATAAGGTAGGGGGATGGGTCTGAGTGGATGCTGTTCGGAGGGCTGATATGGATTCAACGGGCCAAATGGCCCGTTTCCACACCATAAGGATTCTATGATTCAAATCATATGCTGTTCGAACACAAAACAGTCCAAGATGACTTCCAGTAGAGCAAGGTTTCTTTCATATTGCTTTTAGCAAAATTGTGCAAAGCTCTATAGTAGTGCATAGAACTTGTATCTGGAAATAACTACTACTAGGCATTTGTGACTTCTAAGGCTTCTGTTAATTGGACTGCTAAATGCAAGGCTGGCACCAGTTGATTGTCTTTGTTTTTCATTTTGAAATGGGAACGCTGCAAATGATTATAGCACTTCACTACTGTTCCAATTAAGAATAACATTTCTGCTAAGCAGGGTGAGAGAGTAAAAATCACAGTTTTTGATTTAGTAAGGTGGGGGACTTATTAAAATTTGCTTTTGGTAATGACATGACAACCCCAAATCCATTTTGAGATGCGATGGTAGGATTGGTTTCATATTTACAATCTAAAGCAATATTTCATGGGACACTACAAGTATTTGCATAAATTAGCATCACAAAGTTTGGATTCCTGCAAAAAAATTATTCTGCTTTGGAAAATCAAAAGACTCAATGAGTGTTGACCCGGGCCATTTGGTTGTAGGAAGGAGAGGAGCAGTAGCAAGCTGTGCAACCTCAATGAGCAGTGGTAACTTACTGTGTAAAAAAAAAACAGGTTTGTCAGTGGAGTGCAGAATGTACAAGGTCAAAGATTCCATGACATGATTTTGAAAAAGAGCAAGGGAATTAACCCTGTCATCTTGGCAAATATTTATCACTCCATCAACATCACTTCTTTAAAAAGCTGATCATTATCACCTTACTGCTTTTGAAGCCTGTTGTATGTGAATTGGTTGTCACATTTCTCCTATTACAGCAGTGACTACAAAAGCACCGTGAAAGCCTGTGAATGACTGTGACATGCTGAGCTTTGGGACACCCAGAGGTTGAGAAAAATACTATATAATGAAACACATTTGTCAAGGCAACATTTTATATTAAATTACTGGAAATGTTAGATCTTAATAATTGGAGAACATTCAGTTTGTCCCTATTTTACCTTCTACCTCCCAATAATTCTTAAACCATGTCACAAGGCCACCTCTGATTGTATGTGCTCTGTTTTTCTAATAAATATAATTAAATGCCTCCAAAATCTCCATATATACAGCAATATTGACACTCCTGATCTACAATACTGGACACTTTTATAAAATTGAACTAGATTTGTTCAATATGATCTACTCTTCACACATCATGATACTTGTCCAAATGCTCAGTCACTATGCTGAATTCTAACTGCATTATAGTAAAGTGTTTAGTGGTAGGTTGGATGTTAACATTTTCAAAATCTTTTCAACCCATACGTGAGCAGTTTACTTGCTTCCAGGTGTTGGGCTGGCTGATTTACTCATGATAATCAGGGTAGCTGGCAGTTGTTTAAACGAGGGATGGTTTCAGGAATTGTTTAGTGACAGAACTTTATCAACAATTTAATTTCAGCATTGTATAATAAGTAGCAGTCACATTTTAAGGAAGAAGAGAATTTAAATGTGTGCATCATTTTATTACATCATCTAAGATATTTCAAGTTCTAAGAATATCTAGCAGTGTTACTCAGTTTATGATGAGTTAAATTCTCTTTGCTAAAGGTTTATTAATTGAAAAAACTGCTTCAGTTTTTGCTTCAGTTTTCACTTCAGTCCTTATGGATGTTATAATATTATCTCAGAGGAGTGGTCATCTCAATCAGATTGCCCCTTTATTCATTTTTCTTTCTTTTTTGCTGAGCTCTGCATTCCTTGTTAGGAATTCTGATCCCAGTTGCTTCAGAAATGTGAAGTGTAACTGAAATAAGCATAGACAGGATATTCAGGGAATACAGGATATTCAGGGAAGTTGAGCCACACTCCTTTTTTTTGCAACAGTCAATGTGTTATGTTCTGAGATCCAGTAGCACAGTCAGATGCGATGATAGTTACTGTGAAGGGGTAAGTACATAAGGCAAGTCTGGGGTTGGTGTGGCAGTTGGTTAAGAGGGTTGAGTGCCAGGTCAGTGATAGATATGTAGGATGCCAGGTCAGCGAGAGTGTTTGGGGGAGGATGACAACAGAGAATGTCAGGTCTCGGGAGTTTAGGCTAGTGTGTGAGGTTGGATTGGGGTATATCAGGTCCTGGATGGAGAGTGGTTGTCAGGGGCTCAGTGGAGGTGTCAGCTTCAGTGTATTGGATTCAGTAGAATCTTGATGGACAACTCCAATCTGTGCTGCTCTGAAGAAGAGTTATGCCCGAATCGTTGACTTCTCCACCTCTTGATGCTGCCTGGCCTGCTGTGTTCTTCCAGCTTCCTGCCTGTCTGTTTTGGATTACAGTATCTGCAGTTTTTTTTGTCTCTAACCAATGACTATCTGGCCTTTGGAATGTCTGAACCATTTTATTTTGGGATTTGGATTGTAAAATTAGAGGCAGACGCATATGGGTTATTGGATTATAAAATAGAGGCAGGCGCATGTGGGTCTTTTTTTTTTAAACAGCCCAGAAATTGGATATAGGTTTGTTGGCTGAGCTGAAAGGGTCATTTCCAGACATTTCGTTACCTTACTAGATAACATCTTCAGTGGACCTTATGCGAAGCAATGCTGAAAACTCCTGCTTTCTATTTATATGTTTGGGTTTCTTTGGGTTGGTGATGTCATTTCCTTGAACATTCCCATGAACATTCCCATGAACACCAACTCGCCACAAAAAGACACGACCCTCTCTCACTAGTATCCTCACATACAGATGAGGAAGGGATACTACTTCGACTGGGACAATACATCCATCCTAGGATAAGCTAAACAAAGACACACATGGGAATTGCTAGAAGCATGGTATTCCAACCGGAACTCTATCAACAAACACATCGTTAAAAATCACACAACACCAGGTTATAGTCCAACAGATTTAATTGGAAGCACACTAGCTTTCGGAGCGACACTCCTTCATCAGGTGATTCGGAGCGTCGCTCCGAAAGCTAGTGTGCTTCCAATTAAACCTGTTGGACTATAACCTGGTGTTGTGTGATTTTTAACTTTGTACACCCCAGTCCAACACCGGCATCTCCGAATCATAACAAACACATCAAGTTAGACCCCATCTATCACCCCCTGAGGAAAGGAACCGGAAGTGACTTCACCACAGGAAATAACATCACCACAGGAAATGCCATCACCAACCCAAAGAAACCCAAACATATAAATAGAAAGCAAGAATTTTCAGCATTGCATCGCATGAGGTCCACTGAAGATGTTACCTAGTAAGGTAACAAAACATCTGGAAATGAGCCTTTCAGCTCAGTGAGCAAACCTACATCCAAAACGTCAACCTGAGCTACAAATCTTCTCAAAACTCACTAAGCCAAGAAAGTCTATGAAATTGTGACCTATATGCATCCATTCCAAGCAAGTGTGAGAGTGTATTCAAGTGTCTGGCAGAGGGATGGTGGTTTTCTGGAAATCACTGCCTGCATTGGTGGTAGAGGCCGAGACCCTAAACTCTTAAAAAGTACCTGGATCTGCACCTAAAAGAGCTGTAAGCTGAAGGGCTATGGACTTTATGCAGGAAGGTTGGATTAGAAAGGGCATCTTGGGTGTCTTCAGGTCAGCATGGATAAGCTTTGCTGAATGGCCCCCCTATCATTTCCACAATTATTGTTCTATCCCTATGGCATTAATAGATCAAGTTTTTAAATTTTTGAGTTTGCAGCAGATTATGAAACTAATAGATTAGTTTTTAAATTCAGTTCAGAAGAATCGGGAGTTCAGCTCAAAAGGGAGAATAGTTTGCTCACAGCATCCCTGCTTTGCATTGCCTTGCCTTCTGTACTTTCCCTCCCTTGTTAAACCGAGATGCTATGTTCATATTAATTATCTTTCGCTTGGAATTTAGCATAAAGAAAGCTTGCCATTGTTATCAGCTGGCTTCATTTAAGTCAAAGGGAAATTGATTTCATTTAGGATCATGGACATTATCAGTCACCTGCTTGGAGTGGTCAAAGTTAGGGTTCCCTCCATGTAAGGGGTGAGAAACCGAATGTGTTGGGCAGCTCACTACCCATCACAACTCTTATTCTCCATCTGAGGGCTGTTTCTCTCCTGGAATGAGAGAGATGTAGATAGTAAGGGAAATGAAATTGAGTAGCACATGTATTACTTTGGGAGTTGGGAGGTATCCAAAGGAAGTTTGGAGGGTGCAGGGCTAGTGTTTTTGAGAGTTGGAATGTGTGACAGTGAGGGAAGATGTTGTGAGCTACAGTGAGCATGTTAAAGCATGAGACTCTGTGAGAAGTGAGTAGAGTAGCAGTGAGAGTCAGATATCAGAAAAAAAAGTGACACTTTTGCTGGCGGAATGGAGAAGTTAGTTAGCCTTCTTCTTACATTTCTGTGCATCCCTTCAAACGACTGAGATTGCTTTAATCCAAGTGGCAACCCTGGACCAGGCTGGCATGGTGAAGTGTTGTAATATCCACTGCTTGTCCTAGGGGAGGATGAAGTTCTTTCTCTGCACCACTCTTATCTAGCAGGACCTGCAAGATTCTGCCCGCAAGGCGGGGCACTGATTTTCCTGTTTCCTGTATCTGGTGAAAATGTCAGGAAGTATGCATTGCAGCTCTCAACTGACAATGTTTGTCTGCATGCACCATGGGCTTTAAAGGTTGGTGCAGATGTTGGGGATCCTGGTCTACTCTAGGACATCTTCTGAGTGATGAGCTGCTCTGGGAAAGGTCCATGGTAAGATGGAGCTAGACTTTGACATTGTGGACTTTCTCGGAGTAGGGTAGGTAGTTAATGAGGTGATTTTGGTAAGATATGACAAAATAACTCACTAGGCCTTATGTTGACGAAATCCTCTTTTTCAGGTTGTAAGTTTGCTCACTGAGCTGGAAGATTTGTTCTCAGATGTTTCGTCACCATGCTAGGTAACATAATCAGTGAGCCTCTGGTGAAGTGCTGGTGTTCTGTCTCTCTTTCTACTTATGTGTCTTGGTTTGTTGTGGTAGGTGATGATCACTTCCGGTTCTTTTTCTGAGAGATTGCTAAATGGGTTCCAGATTGATGTTTATTGATGGAGTTCCAGTTTGAATGCCAAGCCTCTAGAAATTCCTTTGTGTGTCTTTGTTTAGCCTATCCCAGGATAGATGTATTGTCCAAGTTGAACTGGTGGTGTCTTTTGGTGGCTAGTTTCCTGCCAGTCTGTCCAATGTATTTTGAATATGACGTTCGTCTACTGGTTGTTGGTACAGGATCCTTTAGATTCATCAAGACCGGTTTGTGTTTTGATAGGTTTGTGGGCTACAATGATGCCAAGGGGCCAGAGTAGTCTGGTCATCATCTCTGAGATGACTTTAATGTGTGGTAGTGTGGCTAGAGTCTCTGGGTGTGTTGTGTCTTCTTTAGGCTTGTTGTGTAAGAATCAGCGGGCTGTGCTTATCAGGTACCCGTTGTTCTTGAATACATTGTATAGGTGTTTTTCTTCGGCTTCTCATAGTTCCTGGGTGTTGCAGTGTGTTGTGGCTTGTTTAAATAATGTCCTGATGCAGCTCCGTTTGTGTGGTGTTGGGATGACTTTTCCCGTAGTTGAATGTCTGGTCTGTGTGTGTGTTTTCCTGTCGATGCTGGTCTGTAGCTGTCAGTTGGCTTTTCGTTCTACTGTGAAATCTAGGAAGGGGAGTCTGCTGCTGCTCTCTTTTTGGCGAACTTTATACCAGTAAGCATGTTGTTTGTTTTTGTGGGTTTCTTCTAATTTGTTGTGTTTTGTAATGACAAAGGTGTCATCTACATAGCAGACTCAAAGCTTGGATTGGATCGTGGCGGGGGTATGGGGAGTGTGGAGCTGTTTGTTCCAACTTCTGCGTAACTGCTTCTCCCAAGAATCCTGATATTGGTGATCTCATGGGTGTCCCATTGATAGGTCTTGTCATTGAAGGTGAAGTGGGTTGTGAGGTGCAGGTCTACTAGTTTGAAAATGGTGTCCTTGCTGATGGATGTGGTGCTGTCTGGTGTTTGTGTCCTTGATTCATCTAGTAGTGCGGCCAGTGTTTCTTTGGCCAGGGTGATGTTTATTGATGTGAATAAAGCCGTCACATCAAAGGAAACTATGACCTTGTTGTCCTCTATCTTGGTGTCTTTGATGGTGTTCAGGAATTCCTGGGTGGAGTGGCATGAGTCTTCTACTAGGTATTTCAGTTTACGGTGGAGTTCCTTTGCTACTCTGTATGTCAGTGTGCCGGGAAGTGAGACTATAGGTCTGAGGGGGGGGGGGGCATGGTTTGTGTACCTTTGGTAATCTGTAGAAACTGGGTGTGTTGGATCCTCCAGGTTTCATTGTTTGGAGGTCTGTCTTGTTAATTTCACCTGTCTTGTGGAGTTTCTTGCATGATGCTGTAATATGGTTTTCTAGCTGTGGAGTTGGGTCATTATCATCTGTTGGCAGGTGTCGGTATCTGCAAGTAGTGTGTTTGTTTTTTCAATGTATTGTGTTCTGTTTGGAATGACTGTCTTGTGCCCTTTGTTTGCCAATAGGATTACAATATTTCTGTCTTTCCTAAGTCCTTTCAGGGCTTTCCTTTCCTGTGTGTTGAGGGTGTTTCCTCCTTTCTCCTTAGTGTTGGTGCTACTGTCTGTCTGATAGCTTGCTACGTTTCTTTAGTAAGTCCGTTGTGTTTCAGGGTAGATTCCTGTGCTGCTAGGAAGTCATTTTTGTCTGTGTCCTTGTGGTTGAAGTTCATCTCTCATACTAGGCCAGCTTTTTCTGTGTCTGAGCGTGGTCAGTCCGACAGGTTTTTTATCCAAGCTTCTGAATTATCTGTGTTATTGCTGTGTGTGAGATTGTCAAGTTTTGTCTTGTAGAGCAAGTTTTTTCTTTGTCTTGAAACACTAAAACAGCTTTTGATGAATCTAAAGTACCCTGTACCAACAATCAGGAGAATTAACGTCATATACAAAATAGACTGCAAGTACAGCAACAATCATTACATCGGACAAACTGGCAAGTTATTATCCACCAGGATATACGAGCAGCAACTAGCCACCAAAGGACACTACCAACTATTGCTAGTATCCAGACAATGAGGGACACCAGTTTGACTGGGACAATACATCCATCGTGGGACAGGCTAAACAAAGGCATGCACGGGAATTCCTAGAGGAACCCTGATGAAGCACTTATGCCTGAAACATCGATTCTCCTGCTGCTTGGATGCTGCCTGATCTGCTGTGCTTTTCTAGCACCACGCTCTGATTCTGATCTCCAGCATCTGCAGTCCTCACTTTCTCCTAGGGAATTCCTAGAGGCCTGGCATTCAAACTGGAACTCCATCAACAAACACATTGATCTGGACCCCATTTACCAACCTCTCAGAAAAAGAACTGGAAGTGATATCACCAACCACAACAGAGACACACGAACAGAAATCGGGGCAGAACACCAGTGCTTCGAAGAGGCTCTCTGATGAAGTTGCTGGCGAAACGTCTGAGAACAAATCTTCTAGCCCAGTGAGCAAACGTACAACTGAACCACAACCTGAGCTACAAATCTTCTCAAAAATTGCAAACATTCTCTTTTTAAAAGAAAACCTAACACAGCTCTGACTTAGTCAAAAAAAGTAAGATTCATCCCTTAGGGTGAATTTTTTTCTGGATTTGAGCATCGATAAAATGATGTTTTGTGAAACTCACTGAAATTTTATTTTGCTGTTGTTAAGATCATCCAAACTGTCTTATGTATATGTTTAAGGTTTTTTTTCAGTTGTGTAATAAACTTGTGTTTTGCTGTTAAAGAAATCTGTATCCTCCTGTAAATGTTCATGACGATACATCCAAGTGTTTTTAAAAAATGTAAACATATGATCTTCAAGCTTGCCATCAACGGGTCATAAACACATTGATGCTGCTGCAGCTCCACGGATCCCTTGTGCACCAGTATAACTTGAAAAGTACCTTAAAATAGCAGTCAGTTGGCTACCAAACAGTTTTATTGCTGCCTTGTTTCTACTGTAAGTGCTCTCAATCCTGTTGTCTAATCACTTCGGGAAACATTGGATTAGCACATTGGACTTACGTTCAGATGTACCATTTAACCAGGCATTCCTTATTCCTGCCACCTCAAATTTTGTTGTCCTAGAGCTGTTAAAACTCAATTTAGAATTTCAGATTAACACACTGAAATAAGCCCTGTCATTGGCAGTTTGAATCATGTGACACAAAGTTAACAGCCACAGGTGACGTTGTCACCATAGTTTGAATTGTTGGAATTTGCTGTCCCTTTGTAATCTGATTGCTGTTTACTGCATAATTCAGATGAAATAGTAAGAAATGGCTAAATGTGTATTTTAAGACAGAAATTAAAGTGGGTCTAAGTGATATTCATAACTATTCAAGTTAATGTTATTATGGGAACAATTTCAAATATCATTGTTGTAATATTGATAAACAGGTTTTCTTAATTACTCCAGAAAAGTAATTTAACTTTCATAGGTATATATATTGAAGCTGCTGTAAAAGATTTAATATGTTTTGAGTTGGTGAGACATTTTACTGCTAAATACCACTCTTACTGAAGTTAAGTTAAATATAGAGCAATGAATAGTTGAGTGAACTACAAGGTAGTAATCTACTTCATGGTTCAGATGACATCATTCTAAGAATACAAATTCATGGTTTATGATCAAGTGAACTTTGAGATTAGGGTGCGGATTTATAATTGCTTCCTGGTTTATCATTTTAGTTCATTGGTTTTTTTTCAGGGATTCATAATGAACTTCACGTTGATGAAAGAGTGATGACTTCTACACCAAAGCATTGGGTGTTGCTTTATAATACAAATTGAATAAGAATGAAATGTGCACTTTCTTGTCAACTTGTGTATATTACAACGCTTAAAGGATTGTACATAGACTTGATGTTACAGTACATAGTAATTCTGAAAAATGCATATTTGGCAATAATACTGATGTCTTTAGAAATAGGAAAGATGCTGTTAAACTTGAGAGGGTGCAGAAGTTTATTAAAACATGACGGGCATGGATAGGGTGAAAAGCCAAGGTATTTTTTCTGTGATGCCATGACAGTATATGATGGAACGTCTTTAAGGATGTGACAAAATGGTATAAATACAGAAAACCAAATAACTGTAGATGTGGAAATCTGAAACAAAATCGGAAATTGCTGGAAAAACCCACTAGGTCTAGAAGAATCTATGGAGAGAGAGCAGAGTTGACATTTCAGGTCCAGTGACCCTTCTTAAGAACTCATGATTTCTGAATTAACTCAGCTTTCTCTCCATAGATGCTGTCAGATGCGCTGAGTTTTTCTAGCAGTTTCTGATTTTGTTTCTGCTATAAGTACAGTCCAAGTTATCTTTAAGTTTGATCTAATTTCTTAAATTGACAAATCTTGTTGAATGTTTATAGCAAGTAACCAATATCAATTGTATGTGAAAATCATCCTGTCTACAATGAGATTTAAACATGATGATAGATATTTTTAAACAAAATCTAGTTATGTTGTTGGGTTTTTTCCGAGACTTCAATATTTTTGGTTTCTGTATTTTAGATTACTATTCAAGATGTGGCCCAATGCCCTACAACTTGACAATTACTTTTAGCAGTAATTTCTAGCTAGCAGAACATTTCTACTTAGTATTTTAGTTACTGGAATTTCTTCTAAATTTGTACAGGCATATTTTTCTCCCTATGAAAATCAGCATCATTTCAGATTGGACCTTATTTCAGTCTTTGAATATGAAACAAATTTATGATAAATAACATTTCTACATTCCTTGAAAGAAGTCAATGGGTATTTGTACATTGTTTCAAATTAATAGTTTACATAAATTTTTTTTTTAAATTTAAGGGAATTTTGGCATCGCTCGCTAGGCTCACATCGATGCTCATCCCTAGTTTCCCTGGACAAAGTGACTGTGAGCTGCCTTCTACCGCTACAGTTCTTGGGGGTGTAGGAATGCCCAAAGTTCTGGTAGGAAGGGACTTCCTTTTTTTTGTTTTCCAGTGACAGTAAAGAAATGATGATATATTTCCAGGTGAGGATGGTGTGTGACTTGAAGGGGAACTTGAAGTGGTGGTATTTGCATACATCTGCTCCCCTTGCCCTTCTGGGGGGGTAAGGGTTGAGAGTTGGTCAGTTGACCAGTGTCATAGGGTCATGCATCATGTCCATGGCAGTCAGAAAAAAAAAGCACTTAACTATTCTATTTATCAGCACTTGGCCCAAAGCCTTGTATGCCTTGGCATCGCAAGTGCATATTATAGATTGTGAACACAGCACTGAGAAAAGAGGCAGCAAGTTTAAAAAGGAATTCAGAGAATGGGGAGTAGCTTCATTCTGAACACAGCACTAAGAGAGAAGGGAACAAGTCTTCAAAGAGCAGAGAATGGCTTCATTTTGTATACGCTGTCAAATGTGAAAAAATTCAAGAGTGATGTTACAGGAAATCTGTAAGTTTATTGATTGTTGAGAAGCTATTAGGGCATGAGTCTAAATAGTTTAAAACAGAAGACTCAATGATATTAATGAAGAGGCAGCTACTTAGATTTCAGGAAGGAGCATTAGTAAAAGGCAAGTAGAATTAAATCCAGTGTAAACTGTGGAATTTATGTATCTAAGTACTTATTGTAAGTTTATATTTCTTGGATTAATAATGGTAAGTTTCTATGTGTCTGAAATTAATAATTAACTTGGAAGTATTTGTGTAGCCATGATTTCTTTTAAAAACAATTTTGAGGCCTGGCTTTAGAATAGATGAGTTTTGTTTATTCCAGATTGTTTACCTTGCTGAACGGCAAAACAATGAGGCTTTGAGATTTATTAGAGATTTCAGCAATTCTTTCTTTTTAAGCATAAGGGAAACACCCATGGCCTATTTAGGGTAGCAGCAAGGGGGTGGGGGGAGCAGTTGGTTCCAGTTTTTACTTTAAGTTTGGAGCAATTCTGTGAAATTGTCTGAATAAAATGGCTATATAGACTCATACACCTGAGAGGGGAAGGATATATAGTGAACTAGGATACCACGGAATGAGGAGTTAGTGTTATTCTCAGACCAGAATTGTTGATATAAAACCCTGAAGAGATTCCTTAAAACTAAGTACATTGAGGTGCTCCAAGATGAAGCCATCTGCAGTTCCAATCTAAAAGTTTCAGTTGCAAGTGATTTAAGTTAACCAAGGTGTTAGGTACAGGGACTCTGAGTATTGTCCAAATGGTGTTTTGGAAACTGTGTGCACACGTTTTGACTAGTGTACAAATACTGTTTATATTCTATACAAAAGCTTTTTTTTTCCAAGTTGTAAAGGAGTGTTTTGGTATTAATGGGAGTATACTTTTACTGTGTGTTTTAAACATTTTGCATTTGCATTATAAATGTAAGTGAATGATTGGCTTATACTATTTTATTTTCATTTCTTTTGTTCATAAATTTCTGTTTTATCATTAAAGCAAAGTCTGCTGTATTGCATGTGTATATTTCAGAGACATAACTTCATTAAATGCAAAACAAAATTGGTCTGTCAACCTGGGTTCCTGAAAGGGATTGTTCTTGTGATGCAATACCATCAATTGGGATCTTCTGGATCTCGTGTATATGGATTTTCAGAAGGCTTTTTGATATGGCTCCATAAAGGAGGTTGGTTAGGAAATGGTATTTATGGTATTGTATTGACATGGATTAAGCATAGCTAACAGACAGAAAACAGTGCAGGAATAAATGGGTTATTTTTGTGATGGCAGTACTGCACGCAACAGTACTTGGAATCCATTGATTTGGATATGGGAACCAAATGCAATATTTCCAGATTTGTCGATGATGTAAAGTTAAGCAGGGATATATGTTGTGGGGAGGATGTAAAATGTTTTCAGGAAGATTTGGACAGGCTTAGTCAATAGGTAAGAACATGGCAGATGGAATATAATGTGGAAAAACGTAAGATTGTCCACTTTGGTAAGAGAAACAGATCTTTTTCTTAACGGTGAGAGAATGAAAAGTGTAAATGTGCAAAGAAACTCAGGTGTCCTTGTCAACAGTGCTAATGTGTAGATGCAGCAAATTATTTGAATACAGATCGTTCTGCTATAATGCGATTGACGATTAGGGACAGTTTCTAAAGCACAAACTTTTAAAACGTGTTGGCTGTAACACGATTGCATCACCAACACTTTAAGCGTTGTTTCTAAAGCATGATTTTTCTATAATGTGGGGTTGCACAAGAACACGAACATCGCGTTATTGAAAACTACCTATACAGGAGTACTGAAGTCTTGCTTTGGTTGTTTAGGAGCTTGGTTAGACCGCACCTGGAGTATAATTTTGGTCGTCTTATTTCAGGAAAGCTATGTTGCCTTGAAGAGAATGTAGCAAATACTGAAGTTCTAGCTAGACCTGTTCTTGGGTTGACAGATCTGTTCTGTGAGGAGAGATTGGGTGAACGAAGCATGTATTGTCGAGAGTCTTGAAGAATGTGAGGTGATTTCATTGAAACTTACCCTATTTCTTCCTTTAAAATATTTTGTAAGTGAAAGTAAACTGTTTCCCCTAGCTGGGAGCCTAGAGTCAGGGGACCTAATTTGAAAATTAAAGGGAATGGCATTTGGGACCAAGCTGAGGACCTATGCTTTTACAAGTGTTTTGCGTGTGATAAGTCAAACAGTATGAGATGTTTTCTTTTATGTGCTGGATGTGATTATGGAACATAGTTATACTTGAGAATTACCAGGCATTAGTTAATTGTTTGTTGTGTAGATGAAGGTTACATATGCACACCTGACCATTTTTGTAGATGTATCATGTGTTTTGTAATCCTTATCAGAAGATTACTGACTATGTATTAAATAAATAATCTCCACTCCTCTGGTCGGAGGAACAGCTTTGATCCAAAAATTAGAGCTGAGCTGTTTGGGGTGGTCAGGAAGCCTTCTTTTCATAGAGTGTAATGGAAATCTGGATCAGTGTCTGTTAACTAGCTGTTCAGACTAAATCAATTAAAAAGTTCAGAACAGTTATTTGCTTAGGTTAATCAGGGATATATAGAAAAGGCATATAGTTAAGGTGCAGGTCGGATATGATGTAATTGATTGATGATTCAGTCTGAAGGGGCTGAGTGACCTAGTTCTGTTCCTGTGTTGTTCCTGTTTTTGAAAATCAGCCTACTGTAGAATTTCACTGATGGACTTTATGGTAGGCTGTGAACAAGTAAATGGAAGCTAATGGACTGGAGCTGTAGAAAAGGTTAGGGTTAGGTTTAGGTTTAAAAAAAAATGCTATCCTTGGCTAGTGATTCGAGTTATTTTAAGATGACTGGGGGGACTTATCTGATTTACCATTCAGATATATTTAAGAAAGAAAAGATTGAAACTCTGGAAATCTGGAACATCATCTGATTGGGTTAACTTGTTCAGTACTTACAAATTTCTTTGATATTTTATGTTAATATTTAAGTAGTTAACCATAATCCATGAGGCATGCGAGGCAACATTACTGTTATAGAGAAACAAGTGGTTTTATAGTTTGAGAGCCATCACTCCAATCACTTGTAGACAAAGGAAAGAGAAAGATTTTCATTAACTACTACAGTTGGTACATAAATTGAACCAACACCATTGGTGTCATTTCACACTGGCCTAGTGGTATTATCACTAACCTATTGATCCAGAGATCCCAGTAATGTTCGAGGGACCCAGGTTCAAATCCCACCAAGGCAAATGGTGGAATTTAATTTCAATAATCAAAAACAAATTGTGAGGAAAAACCCATCTGGTTCCCTAATGTCTTTTAGGGAAGGAAACTGCTGTTCTCACCTGATCTGGCCTTTCTGTGACTGCAGACCCACAGCAATGTGGTTGACTCTTAACTGCCTCCTGGGTAATTAGCGATTGGCAATAAATGCTGATCTAGCCAGTGATGCCCTTGTCCTGTGAATGAATAAATAAATAAATAAAAACATCTAGCCTTCAAGCTAACTTAAGAAAAGCTACCCTAACTAGAAATATTTAGGATATATTCTTTCCACAAATGTTCCTTGTGTTTTGCTTTTTGATTGAAGTGCACTTCCAGTTCATATCTATGCAAGGAATTTTTCTTTGAACAGGGGACCTTTTAGAAAAGCAACATCTTGGTCATTGGTTATTTGGTTAGTTCTTTGCTTGGTTACGTAATGCATTCATTGCCACGCTCTCTTTAAGGTCTTGATGAGTCAATCATCTATTTCAAAACTTGAAATGATAGATTTGAAAGCATAGCATTTTCCAAATTGGTTTATAGCTCATTTTGTGTTTGTCTAAAATTGAATAATGTTACTTAGAGTCATAGAGATGTACAGGATGGAAACAGGTCCAACTTGTTAATGCCGACCAGATATCCCAACCTAATCTAATCCCACTTGCTAGCACCCGGCCCATATCCCTCCAAACCCTTCCTATTCATACACCCATCCAGATGCCTTTCAAATGTTGCAATTGTACCAGCCTCCACTACTTCCTCTGGCAGCTCATTCCATACGTGCACCACCCTCTGCATGAAAAGCTTGCCCCATAGGTCTCTTTTATACATTTCCCTTCTCACCCTAAACCTCTGCCGTCTAGTTCTGGACTCCCCCACCCCAAGGAAAAGACCTTGTCTCTTTACCAATCCATGCCCCTCATAATTTTTTAAGCCTCTATAAGGTCACCCCTCAGCCTCTGATCCTCCAGGAAAAACAGCCCCAGCCTATTCAACCTCTCCCTATAGCTCAAATCCATTAACCCTGGCAACATCCTTGTAAATCTTTTCTGAACCTTTTCAAGTTTCACAACATCTTTCTGATAGGAAGGAGACCAGAATGGCACGCAATATTCCAAAACTGGCTTAACCAACATCCAATATAGCCACAACATGACCTCCCAACTCCTATACTCAATACTGACCAATAAAGAAAAGCATACCAAATGCTGCCTTCACTATCCTATCCTATCCTTGAAAGTGACTCTACTTTCAAGGAGCTATGAGCCTGCACTCCAAGGTCTCTTTGTTCAGTAGCACTCTATAGGACCTTACCATTAAGTGTATAAATCCTGCTAAGATTTGTTTTCCCAAAATGCAGCACCTCACTTTTATCTAAATTATACTCCATCTGCCACTTCTCAGCCCATTGGCCCATCTGATAAAGATCCTGTTGTAATCTGAGGTAACCTTCTTCGCTGTCCACTACACTTCCAATTTTGGTGTCATCAGCAAACTTACTAACTATACCTCTTAAGTTCACATTCAAATCATTTATATAAATAACAAAAAGTAGTGACCCAGCTCTGATCCTTGTGGCACACCACTGGTCACAGGTCTCCAGTCTGAAAAACAACCTTCTACTACCACCTTCTGTCTTCTACCTTCGAGCCAGTTCTGTATCCAAATGGCTAGTTCTAACCTGGCTAACCAGTCTTCCATGGGGAACCTTGTTGAATGTCTTACTGAAGTCCTTGTAGATCACGTCCACTGCTCTGCCCTCATCAATCCTCTTTGTTACTTCTTCAAAAAACTCAATCAAGTTTGTGAGACATGATTTCCCACGCACAAAGCCATGTTGACTATCCCTAATCAGTCCTTGCCTTTCCAAATACATGTACATCCTGTCCCACAGGATTCCCTCCAACAACTTGCCCACCATCGACGTCAGGCTCACTGATCTATGGTTCCCTGGCTTGTCCTTGCCACCTTTCTTAAATAATGGTACTATGTTAGCCAACTGGCACCTTACCGGCAACTATTGATGATACAAATATCTCAGCAAGAGGTCCAACAATCACTTCCCTCGCTTTCCACAGAGTTCCAGGATATACCTGATCAGGTTCTGGGGATTTCTACACTTTTATGTAGAAAATAATCACTTTCTATCCTAATGAACAATATTTTACCTTTCTTTAAAATACTCTTTGAAATATCTCCACAAAGGCCAGTATCCCATCCCCAAGTCACCCTTTATTTACACATGGTAAGGCCTTGACAATGATGCAGCTCCCTTAGAGCCAGCTCTCAAAGTGTTCAGTCTGACACTCATGTTTGTATCTTCTGTCAGCCAGGACTTCCTGATTGGACCAGGTTAACAACCCCACTCCGGGAACTCATATTCGATGAGATTTACCTGGCTGACCTTGTTCCAATCACTACAATCTTATTGCACTTTTTCTGGTTTGGCAGAACCTCCATCTTTCTATCAATCATAATAGTATAATATTAGTAGGTCTCGTATACTCGAAGTGTTCTGTGACTTGGGAACAGATGGAGTGAATATTTTTTCTTCTTTGAATTTGCTTTAGTTTTGGCATCATTTCTGTTGCCAGTGCAGTGCTTTGCAGGAAATGAATAATGAGACATCAGGTAATAGGACATTTCCAGGTTGGATAGGGAGCATATAGAGTTCAGCAGGTTGCATTCCAACTTCGTACCCATCTGGCCCTCACTAGTCAGAAGTTTTATAGGATACAAGCTACTGTGAGAGAGGTGCCCACTGACCAGTATATCCTTTAGATTCTTGAGACCAATAATTAGTGAAGAGAAGGGATATGCTTGCGGGATCCCTGGTAGTTTTACATTTCATGCTGTCTCGAGTGTGTGCTCTTACTGCTAGTGCGTGTGCACTGTTGCTGTCCAGTTTGTGCATCTCACTCGCTCTACAAAGTGTATGTCTTGCTCCCTCTTATGTTGCTGTCAGCACTGGCTCTTCTCACCCTGACTTCCCATGCCCTCATCTTGTCTTGCTTATGAGCGCCACCCTTTGCTTTGACTTTTTTCTTCCCCCCCCCCCCGACATTTGCATTTTTTTCTGCCTTTCTTTGTGTGTCTGTTTATTTGTGAATATGGTAATTTAAGAGGTAAGGGTTAAGTGGCGTGGTAATGAATTGGCAATTCATTTTTTTCTTTTGGTTTCCATTAGTGAAGAAAATCAACTTGATTGGAATAAATTAGTTATTTTCTTGTTCATATCAGAAATCTGGTGTGTATTTCGTTTAACTTGAATCTGGCAGCTTGGTAAATTGGGCAGTTTGGTAATTTTATTAAATTTTCACATTTGTTGCTACTCAGAATTGTGGGACTTGATATTGACGCAGTATCCCAAGTAAGTGATGACAAAGTTAGGCGGTTCTTTGTCAGGATATTTTGGAACTAGTACAATTGCAAGTGGAGTTGATGAAAATGGTGAAGACTAAAAGGATAAATGCCGGGCTTTTGTAATTCATTGAGGTTGTGTCTCATAAATCAATATTCCCAGAGACATTACAAGATGTAACTAAACTATCCATAGTCCCCACTTTACCTGACTGACAATCTTGGGTTACGAGACAACATCTGCCAGGTTTCTATACTCAACAAGAAAATACCTTTTTTTATGGACAAATTGTCTGTAATAAATGACAATTATGAAATATGAATTGCTAATGTAACTGTACAGCTTAACTTTATCCCTTCCAAAAATTTCCTTTTCACAAATAGATGGACACACCAAGATATGGAAAATATGGATGGAGAAAGGAAAAAAAGATAAGCAAAATACAGCTCAATAACTTCAGAGGTAAAATCTGCTGAGTGTAGGTGAAATGAATAGGGATTTTATGAAAAGGGAAGGTAACTCCTTTTTTTCAAATATATATCTAATCATGTAACTATATTAATGAACACAGGAACAACTCAAACTTCTTTGCTGCAGAAAAATTTTATTTTCTCTTTAGAGGGTCCAATGAAAAGCAAAGTGCTAATAAACTGATAACATGAAGAGTATACCCCAGTTCTGTTCTGTAAAGTAAAATTTGAATGTGACTTCTTGTCTATAACAGTTGCAGTCAAAAATATAAGAAATACCCGTGGATGGAATTGATTTATCCTAGTGATTTAGCTGGAGTAACAGTTACAGCTTCACCCAAAATCTCAGAAAATCAGAATAAAGTTAAACAGACAGAATAGTTACCAGGTGTTTTTCTGTTTGTGTGTAGTCACCAGGGCAATGGCTAAACAAAGTCATGATTTGGAGATGCCGGTGTTGGACTGGGGTGTGCAAAGTTAAATATCACACAACACCAGGTTCTTGTCCAACAGTGTGCTTCCAGTTTTACCTGTTGGACTATAACCTGGTGTTGTGTGACTTTTAACTTTAAACAAAGTCAGACATCAAAGTAATACTACAAGCTGACACTAGAGTAGTCAAAACTGTTTTTAAAGTTGTGGAGATACACAAGAAGTATTTAACCTGCTTTTGCTAAGCGAGGTTCAGAAAACAGATCCAGAGTTAAGTAAGAATACAAGCAGCTCACATTGAAGTTGAGGCTAAGGAATTCTGGAGGTCATTGTGTTAAATATGGAATTCTGATGAGGAAGTAGAAACATCCTTATAGATCCCAGATGATCCCCCAAACTTTGTTATGACTTGCTTGGAAGAATGCGCAGATATTGAGTCCACGTTCACTGTTCCCTGAGTTAGTTTGCAATTACAGCAAGTAATTAGGCAAGCTAACAAACAGAATGCTATTGTTCTTTGGAAGAGGAATTGAAAAGTAGGGAGGCTGTGTGTCTGATATATATGCAGTGGAGGTGCCGGTGTTGGACTGGGTTGGACTCAGTTAAAAATCACCCAACACCTGATGAAGGAGCAGTGCTCTGAAAGCTTCTATTTCCAAATAAACCTGTTGGACTATAACTTGGTGTTGTGTGATTTTTAACTCTGATATACATGGTATTGGTGGGACCACATCTGGACTGTTGTGAACAGAATTAGTCTTCCTATTTAAAGAAGGATGGAAATACATCAGAAGTACTTCAGAGAAGTTTCATTAGACTAACACCAGGAATGGGTGAGGGAAATTTAGAAGGGCTACCATTGTATCCACTGGAGTTTATCAGATTAAGAAGTGGCTTGACTGAAACATGTAAAATCCTGTGGGACCTTGACAGGGTGGAATGGATAGGATGTTTTCTCTTGTGAGAATCTAAAATTTGAGATCACTGCTTAAAAATAAGGATTGTAAATACTGAGAAATATTCTGAGCAGAATGTAGTGAGTCTTCCTAAGATGGTGGAAGCAGACCCTTTGATATATTTTAAAGCAGAGATTGATAGATTCTGGATCAATAATGGTTGAAAGGTTTTTGGAGGGTAGGTGAAAATGTGGAGAAATTCGATCAGACAGATCAGGCTCGAGGGAATGGGTGGCTGCATCCTCTTCTTAATTTATATGCAACTCCATTATGTTGTTGAGTAGAATCATGTTTACATTTCTTGATCTCTGCAAAGTTACTCCAGAAAAGGTTCAAAGCATAATATAGTTGCAGCCCTCTTTCCAAAGGAACAGCTCTGATTGGAACTGTTGGAGTATGCCTGCATAATTTTCTTGGAAATGAGAGTCTGAACACTGCAGACTTGATCTACGTTGTTTAGTTTTCTAGCATAATATGAAACAAATACAGAAAAATAACAGTGAACAATTTGCAAATCTTATTTCATACATTTAGCTTGATTATTTCAAATTTAGAGTTTCTTTATTTAAAAAAGTCTATGCCTGAAAACTGAGGGAAAACATGTTTGCAGGATTTGAATTTAAAGGACAATTCAGCTTTTGTCTTTAAAAAACCATCACTAGCTGGGCCAATGCTCAGTCATACAGCATGGAAACAGGTCCTTCAGTTCAAATCACCCATGCCACATTTGGTCTTTTTAAAATTCATGATTGAGGGTGTCTATTTAATTTGACAGTTGGAATTACTAGTGGAAGATGGTAAATGAAAATGTGGATTCCAAAATATTTGATTGAGGCTGTAAAGATGTTTAATCTAAATGGGGTACATTTCTAGTTTGGGAATTCTCTATTGATTTTTTTGATACTTTCAACTTTCAGAGTGGACTTACGAATTGAGACAGATCAGGTAACTGCTTATGGAGTCCTGTAGCATGGAGACAGGCCCTTTGGCCCAAACTCGTCCATGCTGATCAAACTGTCCATCTGCTCTAATTCCATTTCCCTGCACTTGGCTCATATTCTTGTAAACCTTTCATATCCATGTATTTGTCCAAATGCCTTTTAAATGTTGTTAATGTACCCTCCTCAATCAGTTCCTCTGGCAACTCACTCCATGTGCGTACCACCCTCTGTGTAAAAATGTTGCCCCTTTTATTCTTTCCCCTCTCATCTTAAACTGATGCCCTCTAGTCTTTGATTCCCCAACCCTGGGAAAAGCACTGAGTGCATTCACCCTGTCCATACCTCATGATTTCGTACATTTGTATAATATCTTCCCTTAGTCTCTAACTCGCTAAAGAAAAAATGTCTTATTTTATCCAACCTCTCCCTATAACTCAGGTCATTGGGTCCTGGCAGCATCCTTGTAAATATCTTCTGCACGCTTTCCAGTTTAATAACTTTCTTCCTATAGCAAGGTAACCAAAACTGAACACAATATTCAAAGTGTGGTCTCACCAATATCCTGTACAACTGCAGTATAACTTCCCAACTTCTATTCTCAATGCCCTGACTGATGAATGCCAGTGCACCAGAAGGCTTCTTCACTGCCCTGTCTACCTGTGACTCCACTGTCAGAGAACCTTGTACCTGAACTCCAATGTCTCTTTGTTCCACTACACTCCTTAAGGCCCTACCATTCACCATGAAATTCCTACCTTGATTTGACTTTCCAAAATCCAATATCAAACTCATTTGCTTCTGAAATTTTCCCAACACTTTTCAATCTGCTCTTGTTGAGGTAGCACCTATTAGCAGTAGATGCACTAAATATTGAGATTTTTCCATGAATCATCTACTTTGGTCTCTCTGAAAATATGAATTATTTTTGTCTATATTCTGGAAATTTTCACTGTTCTCAACCAGCATATTTAATACCAGTGGGCTGAGGGAACCCTAGGGTCAATTGCATATTTTATTCATAAATGTTTTGACATACATTACAAAATATTCCATTTTGAAAATGACAGAATTTGCAATGAATTCAATTTGTCACCATGCAACATGTTCCTCACTTAGGTTCCTCAATACCATTGTAATAGTTTTGACATTTATAATATACATTCAGTATCAGACATAGAATCCAATGGTTTCTGCACAATTTCTACCCCTTTGGTCCATTTTGGCTGAAAGGTATTGATAGTGGCCTATTCCTGTTATACTTCTATGGCTGCCCCAGCTATTCATATTATATAAATGACCTGGATGAGGGAATCTAATACAACACTTCCAAAACTGGGCAGGATTGAGAGTTGTGAAGAGAATGCAAGGTGGCTTCATGGGCGATTTGAATAAGTTGAATGTGTGGGAAAACACATGACAGGTGCACTGCAACATGGCTAAATGTGAAATTATGCACTTCAGTGTGAAAACCGGAAAGAGAGAATATTATTTAATTGGTAATATATTTGGAAATGTAGATGTAAAATGGATCTGGGATGTCATTGTACACCAGTCAGTGAAGGTAGACAGGTGCAGCAAGAAATTACAGAGGAAAATGATGTTTGACCTTCATTGCGAGACAATTGAAGTTCAGAAATAGGCATGTATTACTCAAGTTATGCAGGGCCTTTGTGAGGCCACGCTTGGAGTATTGCTTGCAATTTTGATTTCCCTACCAAAGAAAGGATATGTTTTCCATAGAGGGAATGTAGCAGGCTGATACTAGGGATTGCAGGAATGTCCTTTAGGAGAGATGGGTTTGGTTGGGCCAATATTCACTCGAGTTTAGACAGTTGAAAATGGATCTGCTTGAAATGTATAAAATTCTAACATAGCTAAATTCAAACTAAATGCAGGAAGGATATTTTTCCCTGGTTGGGGAGTCTAGAACTCCAAAATCCCACAGTATCTCTATAGAAACGTCTGAATATAAAACCTACAGAGCTGAAAATGTGTTGCTGGAAAAGCGCAGCAGGAGATTTTCAGTTCTGATCTCCATCATCTGCAGACCTCACTTTCTCCTATAAAACCTACAGCTCAGCGAGCAAACCTACACCCTAAATCTCTAGAGCCTTGTGGGTTCAGTTAGGAAACAGGCAGTTGAGTAGATGGGTTTTAATCAGAATCTTTTGGGCCATTGGCGTCTCTGTCTCTTTGGTTAAAGAATGAACTGCATCTAGGATTGCCTCACCTGTCCATTTCATTATACAAAAGATGGAGTTGCCCATCTTGGTGTAAGCTTTTGTTGTTGTCTCTGTCTCTGTTGAGATTCCAAGCAAGCTCCTCTAGGTCAAAGAAGAAAACTTTGTCATTTGATTAACTAGCTTTACTCTGCTTATCCTTTTTGGTATCTTGTGCAGTTGTAGTTCTTTTGAACTCTGAGTGGTGGAAACAGCTGCAATTCTGTCTTCTGTAACATCTTCCACACCTCCTCCATCATAAATATAGCCTGTACAATAGTTAACTTGTGCTCTTGCTTTTTAGCAATGGCTTTAAAAAGGTAAAGGATCAGCTGCCATCAGTTTTGGGTTTTCAAATTCCAAATCACCTCTGACCCATTGCATGAGGCTTGACTGTGGTGTTTGGAGGCAGGCAATATTGAGCTGTGGTTGTCTGTAATGATAATAATCTTCCTTTTATTCCATTAATACATTCTGTCAATTTGCCTGATCTATGCCTTAAAAATGCTGAATTTCATCCAGGAGTCTTGAGTCTCAAATTGTGTGTGCAATATCTTGACATTTGCAAACAGTGTGTCATCTTAGACTTCTGGATCATAAAAAGCAGCAAGTTTTTGGTGGTATCTGTGTCGGTGCAGAGTATAACAGTGGCGCATTCCTTGTTTCACTTTTTGCCATTACATGTTTTATCTTTAATCATCCAGGAATGCTGTGCCCAAACACAGTAAAATGGTGCAGTTCCATAAGCATTAAAAACATCTCCTGGTGTATTTTTGTTCAAGATGTGGGTGAGACTGTTTTGTAGCACCTGTCTGATAATACTTCCATAACTTGCTCACTGCAAATTGTGTGGAAGACAATGCTGTGTCTTGTCTTGAATTGGTGTAGCCATCACTTGTTGAAGTTCACTTCCTTGTTGCCTAGCCTTTATACAAGATTGAAACCCCTTTCCTGCAGGAGTGGAGTGAAGATGGGAATGTATTCTGCTCTTGTTGCATTGAACCATATTAGCGGAGTTTCTTTAAACATTTGGATAGACAGTTTAGATTAGATTAGATTACATTACATTACAGTGTGGAAACAGGCCCTTCGGCCCAACAAGTCCACACCGACCCGCCGAAGCGAAACCCACCCATACCCCTACATTTACCCCTTACCTAACACTACGGGCAATTTAGCATGGCCAATTCACCTGACCCTGCACATCTTTTGGACTGTGGGAGGAAACCGGACCACCCGGAGGAAACCCACGCAGACACGGGGAGAACGTGCAAACTCCACACAGTCAGTCGCCTGAGGCGGGAATTGAACCCGGGTCTCAGGCGCTGTGAGGCAGCAGTGCTAACCACTGTGCCACCGTGCCGCCCACAAATGGGCGGCACGGTGGCACAGTGTTGTTGTCATCCTCCTTGTTGGAGAGAATGTCTGCTTGCCAAACTGTTCCAAGATGTTTGCCTTGTGCTTCAAAAGGTTGATAAATTCACTAGTGAAATATCCCACCTTTTAGCAATGTCTGCTTTTCAATATGATTTTATTCTTTCTATAACAAGTTAACTTTGTCTCCAGTGAGTAATACTTTAACTTACTCACAGGTTTAGCTTCGTTCTAGGGTTTGGACATTCTTTCACAGAGAGGTTTCAATGTCAAATGGTGGCTTGTTACATCTCTATGATTTTATGATCCTGTCTGGCCTAGTTTCACTGCAGTTATTTGACATGTCATATGGCAAACTTGCATGAGTTTGGCTAATCTGGAGATACTAGTTCAGACCAACATCTTATCATATCACTCCATTGGATTTGTTTTTCTTCTGGTGAGAATGGCTGATATCATCAACATACCTAGAATTTTGGGTTATCCAAATTTGACTCATTGTGATTGAACTCTGCAAGATTTTGTGCATATTTCAAAATTAAAAGAAAAAAGCAGCATTGTACTAAATAAGGTATGAAAACAGTTTGGAAATAAGCATTTTATGTAAAGGACAATAGTAATTAGTTAAATTGCTATCAGCTTGAAATGTCTTCTTTGGAAAATAACCTCATAAATACAACCAGATGTTTCTCGTCTTTGAGCTTTTCCCACCAAACACATGTTCATTTAATGGTTGACAACTGCTTTTCTTTCCCATACAAGGCAAATATGCACATTTATCATGCTTACACACAGAAAGGACAAGTGACTTGCTTGGAAAGTTTAGAATTTGGTGTAAAGAAAATAGAATGTAAGTTAGCTTTTCAAAGGTTAAACAAATTTGCGTGGCCTAACGTGTTTATAGATGACATCTGGCTGGAAGAGTCAAGAGTAAGACTCTAATTGTGTTTATCTTGAGCAACAGAATAAGAGTACTTGGAGAGTTGAATGTTTTAAAAAAAAAAGCTTGCAGATCACTAACTTGTTTGGAGACTTCCAATTCTGAGTCCCTTTTGAACCAAAAGACAACTTTTTTTTTCCTTTTTATTTATTGTAGCTGCCGCTCTTGATTTCATCCTGCAAAGACCTGGTTGTTTTGGAATCTTTCATGCTTCATATGTCACTTCTTTCAATATGAGGCAAGTGAGTAAGGCATCATCAGCTTTGAGGTTCTTCGTGAGGTCTTAGTCTCAATCATTTTGTTATCTATTCTTGCACTAAAATTTATTGACAAATGAGTAGTCAGTGTATTTCAAGTGGAATGAAACAGGTGATGAATCGTGAAAAACTGGGAACTTAGAAAATCTACATGATCCATTAAGTCTGTACCATTCAGTTTTCCTTTTATGGTAGGCCACTTTGCTTTTTAAAGTGTTCAGTTGGGAATCAATGAAAAATTTCTGGAAATGCCATTGTTCAAGAAATGACTCCTAATTAATTTCTCAAAAAGAGAAGCTATTGATTTTTATTTGGCTAAAAATATGTACTCAAAGCTTTTCTCATTTGCAGGTTTAACAAGAGGTACAGAAGGTGGAAAAAATCTGTCCCGATTATTATATCTGTACATATTAGTAAAGTTGACATACGTGCTACTTTATTTGACCTTGCTATGCACAAATCGGATATCTACATGCAGTAACAGTGCTTCAAAATATAATTTACAGGCTGTGAAATGTTTATGATTTTCTGAAGGCGAGAGTGTGTGAGGTGGGGTTGGGGGTGTGTGTGGGGGGGGGGTGACAAAAGCAGATCTTTAATGTGCTTCTAAAATCCTCTTGTCTCAATTAACATAACTGAGCAGCTAAAAATTTCAAGTTTACAAATTCTTCCTATTGTTGAAGCTACAGAATTTTAATAGGAGACAGCTTCAGAGATAAAATTGCATTAGTTCAGTGGATGTTCTAAAGGATTGAGCTTGTGCAATAAGTGTCAGCAAACTATTCCATTACAGGTGCCACCGTAACCTGTCATGCTGCCGTTCTTGCTTAGTGTCCAAGCATGCTTTTGAACACGTCCTCGGTAAGCTTCTGACATTTTCTTCCCACATTCATTACTGAAGGGTTGCAGATGCCTTCTGCTACATTATCTCTGCTGCTTCTCCTTTTCAGGTTGGTTACATTGCAGACCAGAGGTTGAATCTATGACTATTCCGATAATTTGTGCTTAGATGTAAGGTTGCATAACGTTTGATATGAGGTTATTTACCCAGTTAACATCAGAATTTAAAAAAATAATAATATTTTGTAAGGGTGCTGGCTATCAGGAAGATTTTGTGCTGCCTTTCCAAAAGGTTCCAAGCACTCAGCACCTTAATTTGCCAGAAATCTGGAATGGGAAGGCCACCAATCCAGAGAACGACTGTCTAATTTTAATGCCAAAGCTGCACTGTGGATCACCTTATAGAGTCAGGTGGGTCGTCTTAACTCTTGGTTGATTTAGGGCTACACAATCTTTGATTTGTTAGCAAAGATTAATGCCAGGAAGCATCCACTCCACAGGAGGCCCAGTATGTTTCTCCTGAACACAACTAGACAGATTGTGTAACAGACAATCCAGAGTTCAGATTGTGAGCAGGGTGATCACAGGTTAAAGAAAATATTGGTAATAGTGGCAGATGGACTGGAGATAACTGGAAGTTTTGAGTGATGGACAAGGGATCCTGAGCTAATGGAAACCTGGCTAACCAGTGTTGAAGCTGAAAGCAAGAGAAAGCCTTTGCCATCAATTGAATTATTTAAATGGGAAATTGGCCTCCTTGGAGCAGATTGGTAACTTGGCTCATGTTCTGATAAAACTAGAAGAGGATAGGCTTGAGGCTGGTTGGGTTTGTGCTTGAACTTTTTAATTTTTGACTTCTTACCCCAATGCAAATGTATTTGTTCTTGGAAGTTGAAATGAATTCCCTTGTGACAGATCTTTTTATACCCAGAAGTGCTATTATGCACAACTGAGTGACCTCCTCACCACCAAAATCATTGTGACGTTTTTAAAACTTCCTTTTCATTTTTCTACCTGCTAACCACCACCAGTAATTGCCCATGTAGCTAATTAAATATTTACAAGCAAAGCCCATTCTGGCCAGTGCAAGCCATCAAAAGTGAGGGGAGAGGGGGAAGGGATAGCCCTTGTGACAGTTCCTTTGTCATCCAAAATCAGTCACGGGTGACAGTATTTGAATTAACTATTAATTAAAACCTGAATATATTCCTTCCTGGTGGTGGAAACTGAATAAAGATTCGTGCACCTTGTGTCTTTCACTGTGTCTCACAGCTGCACGCACACAACATGGATGCTGGGGAAAGAAATAAGCGCTACCGCAGTTAGGCGGTAGTGTGGGGGTAAAGAAAAAAAAACAGGAGTGTCAGAAGAAAAAAAATTAACAGGAGTGTCACACATCCTGTTCACTCTGAGAGCTGGTTTTGAGGGAGCTGGATCACTGTCAAGAACTTCCCACACATGAATAAATGTTGACTTGGTGACAGGATACTGGCCTAAGTGGAGTTTTCTCACAAGGGTGGATCTTATGGCCTCTCAAGCCTACATACCATCAATAATAACATTGGTTTCCAGTTCAACTCCATTTTCCTGATTAACCTTGTTTTCCAACAAAAAAAAGAGTAAAACCTGAATATAGGAATGTAAGGTAAGAGTTTAATCCAATATGCATGTCACATCGAAGTTGAATGGACTTTTTTGTGATGTACATGAATTAAAATTCGACATGTAATTAATTCTACAAAATGTAGAATCTTGCATTTTGTTGCATGAAAGAGAGCTTAGGAATTGATGATAGATGTTCTGATCTTTTAGTGTCAAAACGTGTGGTGCTGGTAAAGCACAGCAGGTCAGGCAGCATCTGAGGAACTGGAGAGTCGACGTTTTGGGCATAAGCCCTTCATCAGGAATATAGTTATCTTTTCACCAACTAAATAGTTTGCAATGTTCATTTATCCTTTGCAAAGTTTGCCATAACTTACTTAGTTATTCCTCCTATATGGACACAGATTTTGCGATTTTCTTTGCTCTACATTTTTTGTTCAGAGATTGGGACTTGAACTACTTTTCTATCAGATATTCCAACTGAACTATTTTAGAACTCAGAGCTGCAAAACATATTTTAATAATTTTTCCATGGGCTAGTTCAAATTTCTTGCTCCATTAGAATTGTTTTTCATGTGAAGGTCTGAATATAACTTGATGTTGTGATTTCACTGAGGAATGCATCTGCTTTAGGTCCACATGGGGAATGTCTGAAAATACCCTGCATTATTTGTGGCACATTGAGGTGGGCCTCCTTCACCGCTGCTCCCTCACCACCAGACGCCTGGAGGAAGAACGCCTCATCTTCCGCCTCGGAACACTTCAACCCCGAGGCATCAATGTGGACTTCAATAGTTTCCTCATTTCCCCTTCCCCCACCTCACCCTAGTTCCAAACTTCCACCTCAGCACTGTCCCCATGACTTGTCCTACCTGCCTATCTTCTTTTCCACTTATCCACTCCAGCCTGCCCCCGCCCCTGACCTATCACCTTCATCCCCTCCCCCACTCACCTATTGTACTCTATGCTACTTTCTCCCCACCCCCAACCTCCTCTAGTTTATCTCTCCACGCTTCAGGCTCTCTGCCTTTATTCCTGATGAAGGGCTTTTGCCCGAAACGTCGATTTTACTGCTTCTCGGATGCTGCCTGAACTGCTGTGCTCTTCCAGCACTACTAATCCAGTAAGCCTGTACTGGTTCACTTTACATCCTAGCAATTGTGGAGCCATATTTTCTATCCCAACTCTGGGCATTGGTGAAATTAAGTATTTTTGAAATCCAAATTTGTCCTTTTTAAAAAAAATCTTTAACAAGAATTTCAGGATGTGTTTATTGCAAAATAATTTGTGGAATACCAGTCAGAAATTAATTTGTAAATTAAAAGTAGAATTATTTACAAGCCACAAAACTCACCTCCATCAGGACTGTATGAACATTTTGTTCATCACTTGAGAAATACATTCCTTTTTCATTGCGTAAATAGTGAGCAACAGTGTGTTTAAAGGAACCTTCTTC
The DNA here is from genome assembly GCF_004010195.1 of Chiloscyllium plagiosum. NCBI lineage: Eukaryota > Metazoa > Chordata > Chondrichthyes > Orectolobiformes > Hemiscylliidae > Chiloscyllium > Chiloscyllium plagiosum. The sequence goes on along the minus strand of NC_057739.1, from coordinate 33,070,180 downwards.
CATATCAAATTGCATAATTTTAAAACATAACATGTGGCCATCATGCCTAAATAGCTCTTACTGAATAGTTATCCATTCAATCTTGCCACATAATCTGATTAGAAATATCACTAAAAGTAATAATCATCTGTGAAAGTATATATTGATGAGGTAGATGTACTTAAAGGCATATGGATACACACAGATTACCATTGAAATTTGATGTTTTCGGAGGAATTAATTCAGAATCCAATGTGCAACTGCTCAAACTGCATTAACCTTTTCTTACTTCTCAACTAAACCAATGAAGTTTTGTTAAAACCGAACCATTCAAAAGCAACCTTAAAACTTTTACAAAGACAATTTTGTTCTCAAATAGCACCATGTGATGGTCATTAAGGGAGATCAATGGAAAAGAAAGGGTCTATCAGTTTAGCAACAATGCCTATCTGTGTGCTTAATTTAGTTGAATTGGCAGTAACTCAGTAAGGTTGTTCATCTACTTTCATTGTCGTCTTTATTTATTCAGGGCATTTCTTCATGCTGTGATAACAAATTAATGTACTTAACTAAACTGATACATTTCAAATTAGATGGCTGTTTTTGTTTTCTTTATCATTATTTTCTCTCCCTAATACCTCAAGCATCACCTTCATTTTTGCTGACTGAGCAGGCACTTAATATTTCACGCAATTTTCTGAAGTTTGAGATGATCAAAAGAAATAACGTGATTTCCTTCTACAGCGACTCAAATACACAGGTTAATAAGCAAAACAATTGAAAATTGTTATTTTATATTGAAATTTTTGAATTAACCTTTCAACCACTATCTTAAATTGATAATAAGTGATCTACATAAGTCCGGTCATAGTTGGTATTTGTTAACTGTTCATTTTGTTTGTTCTTGAAGGGGATTATGTAACAGCAGTGAATCTTGAATAACTTTTGACAGATTTGTATAATTCTATGTATGCATCGTCACTGTTCTGTGAGCGCACTTGTGTCTAAGATTGTGTCGAAGTACTCCCCATTTGGAGTGCTGTGTCCAGTTTTGGTCCCCACACCTCAGGAAGGACATACTGGCACTGGAGTGTGTCCAGCGGCGATTCACACGGATGATCCCTGGAATGGTAGGTCTAAACATATGAGGAACGGCTGAGGATCCTGGGATTGTATTCATTGAGGTTTAGAACATTAAGGGGAGATCTAATAGAAACTTACAAGATAATACATGGCTTGGAGAGGGTGGACGCTAGGAAATTGTTTCCGTTAGGCGAGGAGACTAGGACCCATGGACACAGCCTTAGAATTAGAGGGGGTAAATTCAGAACAGAAATGCAGAGACATTTCTTCAGCCAGAGAGTGGTGGGCCTGTGGAATTCATTGCCACAGAGTGCAGTGGAGGCCGGGGCGCTAAATGTCTTCAAGGCAGAGATTGATAAATTCTTGATGTCACAAGGAATTAAGGGCTACGGGGAGAATGCGGGTAAGTGGAGTTGAAATGCCCATCAGCCATGATTGAATGGCGGAGTGGACTCGATGGGCCGAATGGCCTTACTTCCACTCTTATGTCTTATGTTCTTATGATCTTATTGGGATTGTGATTTTGTTCACTGGCTTTTAAGATTACAACAGTAATCACTAAATATGGTGACCAGACACCCTGGTTTTGTTGGATAGTCCTGTTTTTTTCCTTAAACATCCCAGCATTCTGATAATTTGCTTGAACTAGTTGAAATTTCCTGGTTTGCAGCTTTCGGCTCTTTATGTGAACCATTATCGGAGCTTTCTGTCAGCACTTTATCTTCTCACGCTGGATCACTCTTTTCATTTCTTTGTCTTCCTTCTGCTCTAGCTTGCACTTCATTTAATATCCATGAGTCCCCCAAAAAATGATCTTGGCTAAACCATGTAAATTGCAAGCTTTTCCATTTGCTGTGTTCATTTGTGGATGTTGGGATGATTGCTTCTGTGGTTCAATATTTGGTCCGTATGTGTTGTTTTCCTGTAGAAGCTGGTTTGAAGTTCCCCTTTGGCTGTTCGCTCTACTGTGACATCTAGGAATGTCAGTATGTTGTTGCTTTCCTCCTCTTTAGTGGAATTTATGCCAGTAAGGGTATTATTGATGGTCTTGAAGGTTTCCTCTAATTTGTTTTGTTTAGTGATGACAAAGGTGTCATCCACGTAGCGGACCCAAAGTTTGGGTTGGATGGTTGGCAGAGTGTTTGTTTAAGTGTCTGCATTACTGCCTCTGCTAAGAACACTGATATTGGAGATACCATGGGTGTTCCAAAGGTTTGTCTGTGCACATACGGACCAAATATTGAATTCAGAAGCAATCATCCCAACATCCACAAACGAAGCTGCATCAGAACATTATTTCAATGAGCCAACACACACTGCAGCACAGAGGAACTACACAGAGCAGAGGAAAATCACCTATACCGCGTATTCAAAAAGAATAGATACCCAATGAACACAGTCTGCCGATTTCTCAGCAACAAACCCAAACAAGCAGACGAAACACGTCCAGAAACCCTAGCCACTCTCCCCTACTTCAAAGACATCTCGCAAATGACTGTCAGATTACTCAGATCCCTTGGCATCATGGTGGCCCACAAACCCACCAATACTATGCAAGGACTGTAACAAACACTACATTGCACAAACAGGCAGAAAACTAGTCACCAGGATACATGAACACTAACTAGCCACAAAACGACATGACCCTCTCTCACTAGTATCCTTACATACAGTTGAGGAAGGACACCACTTCGACTGGGACAACACATCCATGCTCGCACAAACCAAACAAAGGACACACGAGAATTCCTAGAAGAATGGCATCCCAACCAGAAGTCGATCAACAAACACATCGAGTTAGACCCCATCTTACCGCCCGCCCTTCCCCCCCCCACCCCTGAGAAAAATAACACGAAATGACTTCACCACAGGAAAGGAAGTCACTAACCCAAAGAAACCCAAAATGCAGGAATTATCAGCAGTGCTTTGCCTGAGGCCCATTGAAGATGTTACCTAGTAGGCTGATAAAACGTCATAGAGTCATAGAGATGTACAGCATGGAAACAGACCCTTCAGTCCAACCAGCCTAAGCTGAGCAGATATCCCAACCCAATCTAGTCCCACCTGCCAGCACCTGGCCCATATCCCTCTAAACCCTTCCTATTCATATACCCTTCGAGATGCCTTTTAAATGTTGTAATTGTACCAGCCTCCACCACTTCCTCTGGCAGCTCATTCCATACATGTACCACCCTCTGTGTGAAAAAGTTGCCCCTTGGGTCTCTTTTATATCTTTCCCCTCTCACCCTAAACCTATGCCCTCTAGTTCTGGACTCCCCGACCCCAGGGAAAAGACTTTGTCTATTTACCCTATCCATGCTCCTCATAATTTTGTAAACCTCTAGAAGGTCACCCCTCAGCCTCTGACACTCCAAGGAAAACAGCCAAGCCTGTTTAGCCTCTCTTTCTCTCTCTCTAGTTCAAATCCTCCAAGTCTAGCAACAGACTTGTTAATCTTTTCTGAACCCTTTCAAGTTTCACAACATCTTTCCGATAGGAAGGAGACCAGAATTGCACACAATATTTCAACAGTGGCCTAACCAATGTCCTGTACAGCCTCAACATGACCTCCCAACTCCTGTACTCAATACTCTGACCAATAAAGGAAAGCATACCAAATGACGCCTTCACTATCCTATCTACCTGCGACTCCACATCAGGGAGCTACGAACCTGCACTCCAAGGTCTCTTTGTTCAGCAGCACTCCCTAGGACCTTACCATTAAGTGTATAAATCCTGCTCAGATTTGCTTCCCCAAAATGCAGCACCTCACATTTATCTGAATTAAACTCCGTCGGACCCTGTTGTAATCTAAGGTAACCCTCTTTGCTGTCTACTACACCTCCAATTTTGGTGTCATCTGCAAACTTACTAACTGTACCTCTTATGCTCACATCCAAATCATTTATGTAAATGACAAAAAGTAGAGGACCCAGCACCGATCCTTGTGGCACTCCACTGGTCACAGGCCTCCAATCTGAAAAACAACTCTCCACCCCCACCCTCTGTCTTCTACCTTTTGAGCCAGTTCTGTATCCAAATGGTACTTCTCCCTGTATTCAGTGAGATCTAACCTTACTAACCAGTCTCCCATGTGATACCTTGTCAAACGTCTTACTGAAGTCCATATAGATCACATCTATCGCTTTCCCCTCATCAATCTTCTTTGTTACTTCTTCAAAAAACTCAATCAAGTTTGTGAGACATGATTTCCCACGCACAAAGCCATGTTGACTATCCCTAATCAGTCCTTGCCTTTCCAAATACATGTACATCCTGTCCCTCAGGATTCCCTCCAACAACTTGCCCATCACCGACATCAGACTCACTGATCTATAGTTCTCTGGCTTGTCCTTACCACCCTTCTTATACAGTGGCACCACGTTAGCCAACCTCCAGTCTTCCGGCACCTCACCTGTGATTATTGATACAAATATCTCAACAAGAGGTCCAGCTATTTCTTCTCTAGCTTCCCACAGAGTTCTAGGATGCACCTGATCAGGTCCTGGGGATTTATCCACCTTTATACATTTCAAGACATCCAGCACTTGCTCCTCTGTAATATGGACATTTTGCAAGGTGTCACCATCTATTTCCCTACATTCTATATCTTCCATGCCTTTTTCCACAGTAAATACTGATGCTAAACACATATTTAGTATCTCCCCAATCTCCTGCGGCTCCACACAAAGGCTGCCTTGCTGATCTTTGAGAGGCCCTATTCTCTCCCTAGTTACCCTTTTGTCCTTATTATATTTGTAAAAACCCTTTGGATTCTCCTTAATTCTATTTGCAAAAGCTATCTCATGTCCCCTTTTTGCCCTCCTGATTTCCCCATTAAATATACTGCCTTTATACTCTTCTAAGGATTCACTCAATCTATCCTGTCTATACCTTACATATGCTTCCTCCTTTTTCTTAACCAAACCCTCAATTTCTTTAGTCATCCAGTATTCCCTATACCTACCAGCCTTTCCTTTCACCCTGACAGGAATATACTTTCTCTGGATTCTCATTATCTCATTCATGAAGGCTTCCCATTTTCCACCAACCCTTTACATGCGAACATCTGCCCCAAATCAGCTTTTGAAAATACTTGCCTAATACCGTCAAAATTGGCATTTCTCCAATTTAGATCTTCAACTTTCAGATCTGGTTTATCCTTTTCCATCACTATTTTAAATCTAATAGAATTATGGCCGCTGCATAAAGTGCTCCCCCACTGACACCTCATTCACCTGCCCTGCCTTATTTCCCAAGAATAGATCAAGTTTTGCACCTTCTCTAGTTGGTACATCCACATACTGAATCAGAAAATTGTCTTGTACACACTTAAGAAATTCCTCTCCATCTAAACCCTTAACACTATGGCAGTCCCAGTCTATGTTTGAAAAGTTAAAATCTCCTACCATAACTACCCTATTATTTTTACAGATAGCTGAGATCTCCTTACAAGTTTGTTTCTCAATTTCCCGCTGACTATTAGGAGGTCTATAATACAATCGCAATAAGGTGATCATCCCTTTCTTATTTCTCAGTTCCACTCATAACTTCCCTGGATGTATTTCCAGCATTATCCTCCCTCAGCACAGCTGTAATGCTATCCCTTATCAAAATCGCCACTCCCCTTCCTCTCTTGCCTCCCTTTCTATCCTTTCTGTAGCATTTGTATCCTGGAACATTAAGCTGCCAGTCCTGCCCATCCCTGAGCCATGTTTCTGTAATTGTGATATTCGAGTCCTATGTTCCTAACCATGCCCTGAGTTCATCTGCCTTCCCTATTAGGCCCCTTGCATTAAAATAAATGCAGTTTAATTTCTTATCTGGAAATGAACCTTATAGCACAATGAGCAAACCTACCTCCAGAACCTCCACCTGAGCTCCAAATCTTCTCAAAACTGGCTGAAAATGTCTGTTGTTAAAACTCAACATACAAATTAACCAACATTTTTCAATGGTGATTGCAGAATAGAAGATTCTGGAATTTTATGACAAAAAAGCTTTGATTCAGTTTCATTTGAGAAAATGTGTTTTTTGTTATTCATGGGTTGTGGGCATCAGTAAAGAGTCACCCACATTGCTGTGGCTCTGGAAGTGCATGTTACCATGACAAGGTACAGACGGCAGCTTTCCTTATCTAAAGGAACATTAGTGAACCAGATGGATTTTTCAGACAATTGATAATGTTTTCATCGTTAAACTCTTAATTGCAGACTTTTATTGAATTCAAATTCCACCATCTGCCATGGCAGGATTTGAACCAAATTCCTGGAATTTTCCCTGACTCTGAATTAATAGGCTAGTGATAAAACCATTCAATATGCCATTGAACAAAAGCGATTCATAACTGCTGACTTCAAAATTGAGTTTCTTTCTAAGGTTGACATCTCTGGTTTGACGTACAGTTCATTCTATTATAATGTGCATTTTGTCAACCCGAATTTGCTGTAACGCAATTGATGAATTGGAGACATTGTTTCTCAAGTGCAAACTTTTAAAATGTGTGTTGGCTGTAACGCAATTACAGTACCAACACTTTAAGCGGTGTTTCTAAAGTGTGATTTTTCTATAACATGGGATTGCACAAGAATGCAACCATTGCATTATAGAAGAACTGACAGTATTTCAGGCAATGTTGTTATGATCTCCTATCTTCAACTGTTCCTTTCTCAGACTGCTATCATTGATTACCGACCCTCATGGAGCCCTGCCTTTCCAAGGCTTATCACTTTTTGCTGGTTTTTACTTGTGAAAGCCTGGTCACCCTATAACTGAAGTAAGGCAGGCGGCATTTGATAGGCAGACCTGTCTTCTTTTAGCAGCTTGGGGGTTTGAATTGAAATTTTAAACTGGAGTTCAATTCTGAACATTCCTTTTGTTAGTAACTTCTTTGGTTAGTATATGAAACACATCTTGGGAAGATATTGTGAAAGTTGAAGTTTCATTCTTTAATCTGTGAAACTACTGTAAGTTGCAATATGTACTATAATTATAAAAAGTAAAAGATGTAACCTTTTGCAGATTTGGGTATTGAATTAAAGAATTGAGTTAACAATCGTGCTTTGAAGGTTTTTAAAGTTGCTTGGCAGAACATACGTTGTGTCATGGATATTTATAAATTCTTTGTTATGTTTAGTTGCTTTATCCAGCATGAAGTCCCACAATTGTCACCGGTTTAAATTAAGCAGCAACATGATGTGGCCTGTAAGTGGGCATTAATTACTGAAAGCCTTCCTACCTGGTTTAATCAGGGAAGACAGTAGGCTCTACACTTTGCTACTAGAATGCAACCCCCTCCCCCCTCCAAGCAAATATCAAATTTCACCTGATGTTTCCAATCTCTTAAAATTGTGTTCACAGTTTGTATTTACACCATTTGTTGAGAGTTTTTTTTGGTGCCTCTTCCTTCAATCTGAATCTTGTAGCAATAGTCCATTCAGGCGCACCTTGTTGGGTAGTTGATCATCCAAATTAAATGTAATTTATCCTTGCTACTTTCACATTTGAGACCAATCTGGACGAAAGCCTATTGCATTCATCATAGGAATATCATTATATTTTGTCTTTCCTGGACTCCAGTTACCGCCATGACCACCTTATGGGACCTTGTCATCGTTGTTAATGTAGATTATGTAGTATATTTTAGACCTCTACAACGAGAAGTATTTTTACCATATTTACAACCACAATAATCTCAACCTTTTTAATCTAATCTTTACATTCCTGCCAGCATTACAAGTTTCTAACAGTATCCTGTAAGGTTTGTGTAAATATTTGTAGCTTGGGTACCAGTTGCAGTTGTTACGGATATGTTTGCTGAGCTGGGAATTTGTTTTGCAAACATTTCATCCCCTTTCTAGATGACATCCTTAGTGGTGTGGAGCCTCTTGTGAAGCACAGCTGTACTGTGTCGGTTGGAATTTATGGTTTCATTCCCACTGCTTCTGGTTGCTGGTTCCAGTTATTTGTTGCAGTGCCTCACAGGAGGCTCCACAGCACTGAGGATGTCACCTAGAAAGGGGATGAAATGCCTGCAAACTAAATTCCCAGCTCAGCAAACATACCCACAACAACTGTATCATGTAAATTTCTTGATTACTTTCATAAGCTTAGTACTAACGCTAAGGTCTTTTAAGTTGAAATGGCTCTAAGGATTGATATAATCACAGAGGAAAGAAAGTATGACAGGCATTCTTTTTAAGTGCAGACATTTTGAATTAATCTGGTTGCAAGTAGCTTTTATGAAGTTAATCATACACCATGTTAAACTATGCTAGATAATCATGAAGTATTAAATTGCAGTGTAAATGAAGCAGAATTTCTGCAGGGTTATGAAATTGCTGGTATAAAAACATTTTCCTTGAGGTGAACTGACAGAGGAAATCTGTCACCATTGAATGAGATGTGAGGCGCAAGATAAAGAATTTGAAAGCACTTTAGACTCATCAAGTTGATTCTTTTCAAAAGGCTTTTCACTTGCAAAGAATGACAGACAGATGGTCTACATTTCAAAGTGAGATTTTTGTTTGCTTAGAATGAGGCATATGTTCCTGTAAAGAGGAAGGTTGGTATATGGATATGGGAAGAGGGTGCACATCTCCACTGAAGTAAATTGGAAAGAGGTTTGATGTGGAATGTTAAAGGAACTATTCCTTGATCAGTCCCTTGAAGATAATGAATGTTTTTCTTTACTAAAATATATAATTGGCTCCTCACAAGGAATCTTGAGAAAGCTTTTTGCATTGGCAAGTTTGTAAATGCCCTTTTTGTCAAGATTGCATAATTCATCCAAAATAACAGTGGCCTCAGACAGATGAGTGAGAGGACAATTAACTTTGATTGAATCACAAAATTTTTCAGGGAATTCATATGGCTCTCAATATACCTGGTCATTGGCACTGCTGCTTGCATGTTTAAAGTATGTAGTGCTGAGAAATAACAGCAAGCACTCATACGGCAGTCTTCTCACCTCAAAGCTCTATTGCAACAGCAAGAATAAGATCGAGGATGCCTTCTGTGATAAAGGCTGTCTGGAATGGTTTCCTGATTTGTTGTTTCAGAACTTGGAACTACAATAGCTGTAGGGCACTAATGCAACAGGCAAGGATCCTTAGCAATGTCCCAGCTATTCTTTACAAGATAAACTTAGTTGAATGCTTTAGGTCGGTGTGGACTTGTTGGGCCGAAGGGCCTGTTTCTACACTGTAATGTAATCTAATCTAAACTTGGAACTACAATAGCTGTAGGGCACTAATGCAAAAGGCAAGGATCCTTAGCAATGTCCCAGCTATTCTTTACAAGATAAACTTAGTTGAATGCTTTAGTGTGTTTGAATTCTGTACTAGATTGTGATCTGTGTCAGCTAATAGCTGTTACTTAGCACAAAGCTACTTTTGCATGAGAACATAACTGATTAGAAGCAGAGACATGAGCTGGTTTTAGTTCACACTTCACACTCTCAATTAGTTTTTGTTCTCCCTGTCGTATCACCATGTAGTTGAGAGTGCTGACAATTAAAACATTCTCGCGCATAACCAATGCTGTGACTCTAGGCTTGAATTTAATTATTCTATGCTGTTTCTGCCTTCATTCCCATGAGAAATGCTGCATTTCTAATTAGAACTTAGCATGACAGTAAAAAAAATTAAGAACATGAAATTAAGAAAAGTACAACTCTGGAATCTCACTTGGAATCAAAGCAATGTATATAATGCATTGTCTAATATTGGACTGGCATTAAAATGTTTCTAGATATATGTGGAATTGTGTTGAAAACAACAGAACATTACTTTGATCCACTGAATTTTTACAGTTTCATTACTTCTGCCATTAACATTGATCTATGTTACTGTGACAGTAGTAAAATGTATCTGTTATGAGTTAATTGTTGTTTTAAGTCTGTCCAAGAGAGAGGCTGCAGTAGTGGGTACAGTGGATTCTTTCTTGATTATATGTTTTTGGAGATAAGTCTCTTGATTAAACTTAAAATATAAGCCATAGCTATTAATTTAACCTGGGGCAGTGTTTGTAGAGGAATAAGACGGTGTTATTTTCTGGGTCTGTAGGTTGGGAAGGAGCAAAAATGGCCTTTACAATGACATGTACTTCTTTTCAGATGTGGGAGTTTAAAGAGAGTTTAAGGGTTACTGCGGATTATATCTGCCATAAATGCTGTTGGATGCGAATCTTATCAGATCAAGTGGATCGGTTGGAGAGACAAATAGAAGCGATGAGGAATTTGCAACAGCAACAGTATGTGATGGATGACAGTTATAGAAAAGGGGGAAAGTCTCAGATACAGTCACATAGATGGGTTAACTCCAGGAAGGATAAGAGAGGTAGGCAACTAGAGCAGGAGTCTTTTGTGGATATACCCATTTCAAACAGGTATGCTGTTTTGGAAAATGTAGGGGTTGATGGATTCTCATGGGAACGTAGCACAAACAGCCAAGTTTCTGGTATTGAGACTGGCTCTAATGCAATGAGGGGTACGTTGGCTTCCAAGAGATAAATTGTGTTAGGGGATTCTGTAGTTAGAGGTACAGACAGACGTTTCTGTGGCCAGCAGAGAAAAAGCAGAATGGTGTGTTGTTTCCCTGGTGCCAAAATAAAGAATGTCTCAGAGAGGGTGCAGAATGTTCTCACGGGGGAGAGGGGACAGCAGGAGGTCATTGTCGACATTGGAAGGGAAAAGGTTGAGACTGTGAAGGGAGATTACAGAGAGTTAGGTAGAAATTTAAAAAGGAGGTCCTCAAGCGTAGTAATATCTGGATTACTCCCAGTGCTACGAGCTAGTGAGGGCAGGAATAGAAGGAACTTTATTGCTGGAACAGCACAGCAGGTCAGGCAGCATCCAGGGAACAGGAGATTCGACGTTTCGGGCACAGGCCCTTCTTCAGGAATTGCAGACCTCACTTTCTCCAGGAATAGAAGGATAGAGCAGATGAATGCATGGCTGAAGAGCTGGTGTATGGGAGAAGGATTCACATTTTTGGATCATTGGAATCTCTTCCGGGGTAGAAGTGACCTGTACAAGAAGGACGGATTGCACCTAAATTGGAAGGGAACTAATATACTGGCAGGGAGATTTGCTAGAACTGCTTGGGAGGATTTAAACTAGTAAGGTGGGGGGGTGGGACCCAGGGCGATAGTGAGGAAAGAGATCGATCTGAGACTGGTACAGCTGAGAACAGACGTGAGTCAAGCAGTCAGGGCAGGCAGGGACAAGGTAGGACTAATAAACTAAACTGCATTTATTTCAATGCAAGAGGCCTAATAGGGAAGGCAGATGAACTCAGGGCATGGTTAGGAACATGGGACTGGGATATCATAGCAATTA